>NC_056499.1:8407754-8454828 GCF_014905685.2 Nematolebias whitei | reverse complement strand
TATGTATGTATGTATGTATGTATGTATGTATGTATGTATGTATGTATGTATTTGGAGTTATACCCCCCCAGTGGAAAGTCCACGATCCGCCACTGTATTCAGTTCAATTCAGTTTATTTATATAGCACCAAGTCACAACAGAAGTCATCTCAGGGCACTGAACAGAAACATTCATATATATTAAAAAACAAGTTAACCCTATTTAACTGAGGAGCAGACTGCTTTGAATTTAACTCCATAGTAGAACTCTCATCATGAGCAAGCACAAAGGCAACAGTGGAAAGGAAAAAAAAACTTCCTCATGAGGAAGAAACCTTTAGCAGAACCAAGCTCAGGACAAGTGGCCATCTGCTTCGATCAGCTGAGTTTGAAAGGAACAAGTAGGAGGAACAGATACACAATGGCAGGTCGAGAATCACATATTAAGATATTGCTTCTGGTTGTCAAGAATTATTGTATTATTTATGCCACTCCAACTTTCACTGTTGATGTTTTTGATGTGTCTGTGTAAATCTGTGCATAATTATAATAGTTTTTTTTATATGGTTCTGCACTAATTTTGTCTCTTTTCTGTCCCTCCCTAGAATAATCCAGGGAGGTATTGTTCGTAGTGGTACAGATGGACTAATGTCTAAGTTTAGCATCATATTCTGGCTGTCTTCAATATTATATACCATGAGAAGGTCATCGGTGGGATGATGAGCAGCTGTGGTAATTGGGCTCCTCTCTGCCACTCAGGAGCTGCAAGAGGCGGTTAGTAATATTGAAACACTGGAATCCCTATATTATAAAACTTGACAAAAATTTAAAACATAACACAATAAATGCTACAGAAGCTAACCCTAGCATGCAGTACTTTTGTATGTTCAGCTTGGGGAGGTTGTGCACATCCTTTGACCAAAAAACTTCCAATAAATATGCCGTTTTTGTACAAGCACAAAACAAATTTTACTATACAAGTATATTAATTTGCTGAAAAAGTGAAGTTCAGAGATTCATTACAATGGGATGTTTTTCAACACTTTTTTTTTGTTTACTGTGCGTTGTTAAAAAAGATTCAAATACAAATATAAAACCCTCAGTAATATGTCAGCAATCAGTCCAAATTTGCCAGAAAATATTTTAAGAAACAGCTTTATTTATATTTTGTCAACGTGTTTTTTTTTTTCGTTTTTTTTTCCAGAAATATTTATTTCCAATGCAAAGTAGAAAGTCATGAAGATAAAACTGCTGTAATAATTTCTGTGTAAAATATCAGGTCATTGTGAATTCATGGAGAAAGTTGCACACAATGGTTTTATTCTTCCCATCCAAGGAGAGAGAGCAAGAGTAAGCGCCACTGTTGGCGGCACTTTGATAAATGAGGAGGTCACAAACAGCCTGGCAGAGGCCACACATATTGACCAGGAAGATGGGTTGATCGCGAGCGTGAAATTGCTGTCACAGATCAATGGCTACTAATCTGGAAAAGGGACAGATTCAAATCACAAGGGCTCTAATCAATGGTAATTAAGTCTCAACAACACTCGCATTTCCTGAACAAAGGACCTGATTCTGTGATATTTGATAATTAACAGGCTCCATTCCAGGCAATAAGCAGGTGGAAATTATTATTATTATTTTCCGATTTCAGGTTAGGATGGTGTCAACATGACAGTTCAGTAGCGTTGTGTAAAGCTGTATACGATTTTGTGACACGTGATAAATTAGATGATCATTTACCTGAAAGAATGGAGCTAAAAATTGCTAATGAGTAGCCGATTGGGACATTGTTATTTATAACAGGTGTGTTTAATCATGAATATTGACAAGTTGTAAACACTTAGTTGGTAAACTAACAGAGAGAGAGAACAGGGATAAATCTAAAGTTTGTTTTCTACATAATAAATTTGTTGACATGTACTGTAAACTATGTATTTTATTACTACACAAAATTATGTATTAATTGATATACACTAGTCCCTCGTTACTTTGTGGTTCGTTTATCACAGACTCGCTATATCACAGTTTTTCTAAATAAGATTGGACATGAGACACAAATGGCTGATTGATGAGACGCACGGTCGGCAGGGAATCTTTATTTACAAAGAATAATTTTAAATGATTTAGCACCTGCTGCACCTTTGTGTAGCCCAGAGCTGCAGGATAAGTTCCTCCTGCAGCTGATCAGCTGTTCTCCATGCAGAGCAGAGAAGTGGGCGTGGTCAAGAGTGCTTGCAGGTGGCTGACAGCAGAGAAGACAGAGCTGAAATCATGACATTCTGTGCTTTTAGAGCGTTAAGAGCTTAATAAAATTGTTCAGAATATTTCAAGAGTGAGGGAAGGGTTAAAAACACCTTAATATACTGTATATATATATATATATATATATATATATATATATATATAAAACGAGGTTTCACCAAAATGACAGTAATTTCCCATTATAAAATGTCCGTAGTTTGAAACTTTGACGGAAAATATGGAAAGTAAGATGAATTCCTTCAAAAGATGCTGAGCCTTCATTTATCACTGGTTATGATCCATAGCACATGACCATGGTTGAGTTTGGATTATAAATTGACCAGTACGATAAGCGCTTCGCCTTTTCTGCTGAATTCCTTCTTCAGCAAAACAGAGCAGAGCAGTGCCCTTACCGCTGATCAGTCACTCCATATTTCAATCCATACTGCCATACATGCTCAGAGATTTTATCATTCCATAACCATCCCCAAAACTGCAGTGTCAGCTCGTACACTGTAGGTCCTCTGTTAGGTCTCACATGAATGAACGGTTATTGATTGACTTGTCAAAACTGAAAGGACAATATTTGCTGTCCATCAGGTCACCAGGAATCAACATGTTCAGTAAGTATTAGACTAAAACTGAATAATTAGATTCAACTCTTGAACCAATTTTAATATCACATATGATTTCCAGACTGACTTTGGCAAGCTTTGACATGAAGGTCCTAATGTTTACCGGAGTGAATTGAACCACATCTCAAAAGCAACACCTTCACAGCCAGGCACATTTTAGGTGAGGGAACATCTCAGTCTTAAACTTGAGAGAACAAATGCTGTTTACTTCAAAATGTTTAAAACCAAACTTTTTTCATTCAACCTTTATTTATACAGATTAACCCAATTGAGTCTTGAGAACTCATTTAAAAGAGAGACCTGATTTTAAAAAAGAGTGACGACAACAGTTGATAACAATGACAACAATAGACAATCATGAATGTGTACATTTTTTTAACAGGTTAAAATAAAATGGCAACCAAAAGTACAATAAAAAGGAAAAATAGCGAAAAACAAAAAAACTGCTAGATTATAAGACAGTGTAGAAAATTAAAAACAGGAACATGTCTGCATTGTTTTTGTTTTTTTCCAGGAACTTAGCAGATGTTTGAAGCCACTTAGAGATGTCAAGGTTGAGAGGTTCAGATCGTTTTGCAAGATAATCCAGGAAACAGGAGCGGAGCAGGAGAAGGCCCTTTTGCCTAGATCAGGCCGCACTGAGGGAACACTGCAGGTAATAATGTCCTGAGAGCACATGCTGTAACTGCACTCATGCAGAGACATGTAGGAGGACATGTATGAAGACAGCAGACCAAGAAGTGATTTAAAGATGAAAATGTACCAGTGGGAGAGTCTGTGTGAAGTTGATGATGTCCAGTTAACCATTGAACACAGGGTGCAATGATGGGTACAGTGATTAAAGCCACTTATGAATCTTATCCCACCATGATGCAGCATCCAACATCTGCAGGGTGCTTGTAGTAGAGTTCATATAGATAATGTCACTGTAGTCAAAGAAACGGAGGAAAGTCGCAGTTACAAGGCGTTTCCTAGCATTAAGAGTTAGACAGGATCTATTTCTGAAAAATAAACCAAATTTAACTTTCAGTTTCCTTACTAGGTTTTCCATATGAAGCGTAAAAGAGAGATGCAAATCGACCAAGATACCCAAATATTTGTAGGAATTGACAAACTCAATAGGGACACCATTTGAGGATAAAATCAGAGGAAGAACTGCTGGGACCAACTTCCTGTTTGAAGAAAAGCATCCCTTTGGTTTTGTCGGCATTTAGGACAAGTTTGAGATGGAACAAATCTGACTGGAATGTTAAATGCAGATTGCAAAAGCTGGAGAGCCTTATCAACTGTTTTAACTTGACAATAAACAACTGTATCATCAGCATAGAAATGTAAGGATGCATCAGGGATGCTCTGACCTACATACCTATGTAGATTGTAAAAAGGGTGGGTCCTAAGACTGATCCTTGTGGTACACCATTGTTGACTGTTAAATAACTGGAGGAAATACAATTATGTTGAACACATTGCGTCTGATCTGACAAATAATTAGAGAATCAACCAATGGTGTGATGTGAAAAGGAACTTGAAAAGAAATGCGTTCCTAGTAAGTAAAAAAAAAAAAAAAAGCATTTTACAACAGGTAAACATAAACATGCTGGGATGATAATTACTTTGATCCTGTTTAATTATTGATTTTCTACAATTTGCACATTAGTGATTACAGTCGTACCCCCCTCCCCCATAATGATTGCTGGAGACTGCACCAACTCCATGAAACCCTGAGCTGGAACAAGTAAGTAAAGAAAACAGATGCAAAAATGGGAAGATCTATAAAATATAATGTTAGTTTGAAACCTTGATATACTTTAGTTGATGAACCATTTATGGCAAAGAAGTAAAAAAAAAATAAATAATTGATTTTTGCCATGTTTATAAATGTAATTTGCAATGATATCACAAAATTTTAGCACCAAAATGCAATTTTAGCAAAAGCCCATAAATGACAAATACTGAATTTGTACATCATTTTAAATTGTCTGATGACACAGAGAAATATAAAATACAAAATGTTCATCACATTTTCAGTGAATAAGATAAATCTCTGACTGTATAGCCACTTAGTTTCTTCTCCTTTTTAAACCAGTTATTTATGTTGGAAAAATTAATAAAAACAAAACAAAACAGATTTAGCGTGAGTATATTTTGTACAAATCCGGTCATAAATAGTTAAAACGCTTTGTAGAAATGACATAATTGACCTTTTCATGGTTTATCAATGCTGATGGTTTCTACTGGGCACAGCCTACAGCTCATTCCATTTGTCCATAAAGTATTGACAGAAGAAACCAGTTAAAATAATAGAAGTGTGATGTTCATGATGTCAAGGCCAATACATAAAGTTTTATGTTGTGCAACTGTTTGCTTAATTTAATGAGATGTAGCTACAGGACATGCATCATTTTCTCCAGTCCTATCTCTGAAAAAATCTTTTATTTTTTTCAATAAAAGATGAAAGAGCACAATCATTATTAGCTGCACACTGGCTTTTATAGGACAGACATGGCAACCCAGTGTCATCACATAAATCAGGGGAAAGGCTTCAACGTGATTCCTCAAAATCTGTAGAAACAGCTACATAACAAAATATAGTGCTTGTTACATCCAGGTTTCAAAAATGGCATGTAAAAATACTTTTGACACTCCACTGTACACGTTCTTGTTCTATCATAGCAAACGTTTTGTTTTTTTTCCCTTAATGCATTTTTAATTTAACATATTTTAAAAAATCCAATAACTTTTTTAGAGTGTTTTTGGGGTGTGTTGCCATGTGGTATCATTTGGTAACAATGGAAACAATACATTTATATTTCTTATGCAATGCAATATGGAATTCATAAAATTTCACTCAACTGTCTTGCATGGATTTAATTGTGTTTTTGTTTTACTAGAAAATCCTAAAATTCTTTTTAAACATTTATTTGCATGCCTTTCACACTCAACCACAACTCATTCTCACTTTCGACAGGTAGAAAAGCCACCAGTGTCATTTCTCACTTCTCTTTCCAGCCTTGCCATATAACTTTATTGGGTTCATGCTTTAAACAGAATCACAAATATATAATAAAACAAATACATATCTTTTCTTGCCTTTATGGTCAGCCTTTCTTTGTGGAAATTGTGTGCTCTTCCCATATTAGTGTGAGTTTTCTCCAGTTTCTTCTCACAGTCCAAACATATGCAAGTCAGGCTGATTGAAGATTTATTTATTTTTTATCTAAACTTTAATTATACCGGTAGTCTCACTGAGTCACAAGGACTAATTTTCTAGAGAGACCTGAAATTGTCCTTTTGTACTTTGCACATCCAAGCATTTATCTATTTGTATGTGTATTTTTTAGAAGACATTCATGAATTAGTAACTAAGGAAACCACTAGTGGTAATCGCTGATAATGTTTCATAGCTGAAAAGCACTGCCATTTTGCAACAAATAGGATTTATTTAATTAAAAACTCACAAAAACATATAATAACGTCACTTGGAAATGATCATAACTTAGATGCTATAGATGCATTTTTTTAAATAATGCAAAAGTAAGAATAACCAGCTCTGTGTGACTTGCCTAGTCAGAGTGGGAAAATAATCAGACTTTTCAGACGAGATCAGAAAAGCCTTTTTAAATGATAATGTGTGTAAAATCATAAACATTGCCCAAACCCTCACAGCAACTATTGGTGTAGAAAGACGGCTGTAATAATTGCTTTCATTCAAAGCCAACCCAAATAAAAAAAAATAATAAATAAAAATGGTGGCAAATGATATTGATGGAGCAGCACGGTGGCACAACTGGTTGAGCCGCTGCCTCTCAGCGAGAAGGTTGCCTGTTCAAATCCCGGTCTAGGGGCCTTTCTGCATGGAGTTTGCATGTTCTCTCTGTGCATGGGTGGGTTTCCGCCGGGTTCTCCAGTTTCCTCCCAAAGACCAAAAAACATGCATGTTAGGCTGATTGGTAACTCTAAATTATCTCTAGGTGTGAGTGAGAGAGTGAATGGTTGTTTGTTTTTGTGTGTTCCTGTGATGGATTTGCGACTCGTCCAGGGTGTACCCCGCATCTCGCACAGTGATTGCTGGACATGGGCACTGGCGACCCATAACCCTAACCCTGACCCAAAATGGAAGAAGCGGGTAAAGAAAATGGATGGATGTATATTGATGGAGCCATGTACTCGTTCAAAAGAAACTATAGTTTGTTTTTTGTGTGATGCTTAAAAAAGACATTCTATCTTTGAGCACAATGTCAACACTTAATCTGCTGGAGGGAGCTGATGGATTGTAGACAGACATGGGAACCGATTAACTGTCATATCTTAGGTTTAGGAAAGGTCTCATAGTCCTGACATGGAAAACTTTAAGTACATTTGGAGTTCTGACTGGACCCAACCTGCTCAGCCATCACAAAATGGTGATGGGACTCAATGACAATGGTCTGTGTGATCAGAATCAGAATCAGTTTATTATTGCCATGTCAATGAACGAGGTTCACAAACTAGGAATTTGCTTCGACATAAGGTGCGAATAGTAATAAAGTAAAATAAAGTAAAAATAAAGTAAAAATGAGAAAATTACATAAGACATAAGACCTGTGCCTGTGGCATTGAATTGGAGACATCTTTGCACCTCTGAGCAGTCAAGAAGAAATAATTCTTGGGGAACAATTAATGGATCCCGAGAAGCTCAGAACATGGTTTTGGACCTTGTGTCCTTCATTCAAGAGACACGAAGGTTTGAATAAAGCTTGGTGTCATTTTGGGGAGAGCAATTGTCCCACCTATGAGGCCCCCACTCATATGGGTTCTTCATCCATCATTTTCATTCAACCTTTATTTATACATGTTGATCCCATTGACCCTCTGGGACTCATTTACAAGAGAGACCTGGTTTTAACAAAGAATGATGACAACAGTGGACACCAAAGACAACAATTAACAATCATAAAGGAAGCGTACAAATTGAGAATAACAAGTGAAAAGAAAATGGTATTAAAAAATTTAACAATAAAACAGCTAGGTTGTAAGGCAATGTAGAAAACTAAAAACAATAACATGTATGCATTGTTTTTTTTCCCCAGGAACTTAACAGATGTTTAAAGCCACTTAGATTGGTCAAGGTCGAGGTTGAGGTCGACCTCGAGGTACGAGGTAGTGTGATCCTTACCAGTACCACTACCAAATTCTGGGCACATTTGCCTTGGAAAATACACACTTCCACTGTGATGTGGCAACTAAAAGTGATTAATATGAATGAGGGCTGTTACCTGATGGATGACAAATGCATGGGCTGTAAATCACATGCACATGTGCACAGGCCTGAAAAAAAAGATGTCTTGCTACACTGCAACAATTTACTGTTCGTACACATCTGTTGTACTGAAAATGTAACAGGATAAAAAAAAATCTTATAATGGATGTGGTAATTAGTAACTAAAGCAGGTGATATAGGGACTGGAAAAATATCTCACTACATTATTTATCCTCTCGGTATGAATAGAAACCTATCATGCAGGACTCATCATATGATACCTATGACAAGGTAGGAACAATGCTATACTTGCTCTGCATGCTGCATCGTAATGATCATATACAATCCAGGCTGGAGGCGTGTTGCACTGAAGAGCTCCCTCAGATATCATTAGCTGCTGCGCCGTGATGAAGAAGCAGGAATCAGATCATGTAATCCTCTCTTGAGACACTATTAATTAATAAGAGCTTTGCTAAAGAGGCCGTCCTCCACTAAGGCACTCTATGTTATCTCGCTGGAAATCGATTTGTGTCTCTCCTGCTGCCAATGTGTCTGGCGGACATCTTTTGCAGCACGACCCTCACGCCATGAGCAGTCTATGTGTCTGCTGCTGAACCGTGCAGAGCCAGATGACACCTTCAGAACCAGTGATCACATTTCGTTCATGCCCTCTGCTTCCTGTTGGGCTTGCAAAGCAAACTGTGTGAGCTGCAAGTCCACCAGCGCACACATTAAAATACAGATGCAGATCAATTTGTTGGTACCCTTCCACAATAATAATTGCACCATCTTATCAGAACTTTGGAACTTTCTGGAGTGCTTACGGATAACTCGCCGGCTCTGTCGACCTCTATGCATGAATGTATTATGATGTTTTTGTATGTTGCAGCTTTATGTTGCGAGGTAAATAATAATAATAATGAATTTAATTTGTAACGCACTTTTCATTAACAAAAATCTCCAAGTGCTACAAAGTGCAACTAAAATCAAAAATCAACTAAAATCTGTGATACAATCATGTGGAGGCAGAATAGGCTTGCTTAAAAAGAAAGGTCTTAAAGCCTTTTTTAAAGTCAACCAATGATTGTGGAGCTCTTAGAAAATCAGGGTGGGGGGCAGCCACACTGAATGCCCGATCTCCCATGGTCCTTAATTTAGTTTGTGGAAGGAGAAGGAGATGACTGTTCTGTGATCGTAGGGACCAGGTGGATGAATATGGAGCAAGAAGGTCCTTCAGATAATCTGGTGAAGTTACGTTTAAACATTGATGGGTAATGAGAGCAATTTTGTACTGAATTCTGTAGGTGACAGGAAGCCAATGGGGGTTATGGATAATGGGTGTAATGTGTTAAAATTTACGAGCTCTCAATAAATTCCTGGCTGCACTGCTTGGAATATTTTGAAACGTCTGAAGGTTTTTGCTTAGGATTCCAGTAAACAGGGAGTTGCAGTAGTCGAGCTTCGAGGTCATTTGTTGCATCTTTTATAATGTTTCCCAGCCAAGAAATGGTGTGAGACATGATTTTGTTTTTTGGGCTTGCTCCACCCTCGTGTTCTCTTTTTCTCATCTGCCTGTACAGTATGTTGTATGTAACAGGTCTCTCTTGTAAATGAGTCTTTGAGGCCCAATGGGAGCTAACCTGTATAAATAAAGGTCCAATAATAATAATAATAATAATGATAATAACAATAAAAAAAAACAAGACTTAAAAGTTTATTCTTGTGTCATAAGTCCCAGACACATTTCCCAGAAATGTTGGGGCTTGTCAACATGCCGTTCTGTGCCATTGTAAGATTCAAATTGTGATAGATGATGTGATTAAAAAGTGATGTACCTTCACCTTGGTGTTCAGATTGAATGACTTTGGATAGCTCTTTTATTTATTTATTTTTTTTACTCTATCCACTTAAATAAGCAGGGGTTGCATTTCCTCTTGCATCCATGTCTTGGGAGGTTGGCCACAGTTGCATAAATCTTATACTTTTTAATTATATTGTCAGCTGTAATCAGAGGAACATGATGCTGCTTGGAGATGATCTTGTAACCCTTACCTTTACTACCGGATATCTATAATGTTCTTTCGGAGCTCCTCAGTCAGCTTTCACATTGATTTCATAATAAATATATGCAGATTTTCATTGGACAACTGCTTTAAACTGTATCTCCTTTCATGAAAAATGACGTCATGTTTCAATGATCTGTATCAACATATTTATTCATGTATACTTCATTATAGTGCACACTTTCTTTGACTTAATGAGAAGAAATTGTCAAAGACACAACTTGAAAGTTGTGAAGTGTGAGGTTAGGTCAGAGGTTTTGTACATGTCTTATTGTAAAAGATAAACCTTTTTTTTACTAAACACCACCTTCTCCGATAAACAGATTTCTTTCCAAGATCCAACTCTCCTCGTCACTTCAGGAACAATTTGATCCTCTGCATTATCACTATAAATCCATGTATTATCCTTGCACAAATTAAGTGCCTAAAATACGACATCTGGAACTTTTTAGTCATTATTGCAGAGAATATGAAGCATAAGTAGAATTATTATTATTATTATTTTATTGCAGGTAAAGCTGTGCTATTAATAATTGACTCACTAAGGCATAAATAAACCACAGCTCTAGGTGACACACAATCAAAGACAAAGATAAGATGGGACAAAGATAAATGTCCCATATTTTCCAGCCAGTGTAAAACAAAGAAGCAACATATGCATTTTACCACCAAATCGTTGGCAGTTTTACCAATTTGTGTTACTTTTGTTCTAAGCCACTGACTACAAAGAGCACACCCTGCAGAGATGTCCATCAGTGCAGTGATGTGCACTCGGCATGGCGCCCTTTTAACAGATTAAATTGAATTCTGCTAGAGATCAACAAAAAGCTAAATTAAAGGCTAAGCTTCCCCCCCCCCCCCCCCCCTCTGGAAGACATCAGTGTGTGTTGGTCAAAATGAACATCTTAAAGCAAGACAATTACAAACTTTTTCAAAGGTTAACAAGTTTTTTCAAGTCAGAGCAAAGAAAAAAAAAAAACATATCGACTTAGTGCTGTGCATTATTAACCTATTATCTAGAATGGGTTAGAGCAAAGTTTTTGAAAACCATTGCAAATATATTGACATATGAATAACAAAGCAGTGATTTAAAAAAAATATATATTATTATTATTTACCAAAAATGATTTCTGTTTTGACCCTGCCCAGTACCATTTCACTTGAAACACAATCAGATCATTTGCATTTACTGATCGCAATCACCTACCGTTCATTAACTTCCTCAAAGATGCTTCCCAGTTTAAAACTATTTCAATTCAATTCAAAAATACTTTTTTAATCCCAAAGGGAAATTAATTGTTGTTGTGGCTCATCATCCTGGTTTCACTAAAGAGTTGTATATATGCTGATGGCTGTGGGCCAGAAGGATCTCCCGCAACAATCCATCCCATTGAGGATCTGAAGAAACTGGCCACAGATGCCGATCCATCCACCCGGAACCAGCAGACCTCTTGGTCCTCTTGGGCAGCAGGACTGCCTGAACGCCGGGCAGAACTCCCCAAGCAATGGTCACTCCTCTCAGCAGCCTGCCGATCCACTCGTCACCGACAGCAAGCTACAGGTGTCAAGGAAAGATCCCGGTTTTCCTGCTGTCATGGGCCACATTTCCTGCCAGCTCCAGGATCTCGGCGGTCAGGCACTCAAACACCACCTCCAGGTAGATGGGAATGCATCCATGACACCTTTTCAACTCATTGGGGATTTGGGGTTGTAGTTAAGATATTATTTGAGCTTTCAGATGTTAACCAGTAGCTCCCACTTGTACAAAACCACTTTGTTGTCATGGTTACGCATCATAACAAATATTTAAAAGTAAAAAATATTTTAGTAAAACTCCTTCCAGCTGCACAGCATCTGATACCAGAGCACATAATCATATGAAAAATCCAGAAAAAGAGGAATTAAAGTTTTCAAAAGCAAAATCTCAGAGTGAAAGTAACAGAGCTGCTCCAACACGCAGACACACCGAGCGGCGCAATTCTAGGACTCGTGGGTTATTTCATTTATGACCTCAGATAATTTTATTACAGTTCAATAATTAAATAATATGTATTTTTTAAACGGCAGACATTATCCAGTTTGCTTTGTGAAAGATTTACAACCTTTCCAGAATGTGTCCCGCCTCTCGCACTGTGAAAGGTGGAGTTTAGCACCAGCCCGTCTGCAACTCTGGAAAACTATTGGATTAAGAAAATGGATGGATGCATCAGCCTGAGTCTCATTGACCTTCATGGATGATAGAGGGGTATTTCATGTGAGTTTGTTACATTTAACTGATTCTTGTCAACATGATGTGTGCTGATAATGAACAAACAGAACAAAAGCACATGCACTTGGGACTTAGCAGTAGTGGCATTTTTATAATGCCCAGGGAGTGTCTGGTGGATGGTTTTTAATGGATGCCATGACGGCATTGACTTCAGCTCATTGACTTAAGGTGGCTGTTAAATAGATGGATTCAGCCTGTGAATGAGGGATTTCCAGGACTGTCTTTGTTTAACTAAACATTGAACAAACAGCTCTGCTTCTTTTCACTGAGAACAACAAGTTGACATTTGTACGAAAGAAAAGTCAAAGAGTCAAACTGATTATACTTTCTCCAAAGAATGTAGAAACGTATATATATTTTTAAAATTATTTTTAAAATAAAAAAAAATATATCACAAATGGAATGTACATAACCTGTGAATGAGTAATCTGTGGATGAATACTGCCACAGGAACTCGTGTTAATACTAAAGGAATTTTTAGAAGGAATGCATATTGCCTGCCACCATTTATGATAAGAGTTTTAAATTAACATTATATTATGATAAGAGGAACAGCGTTATAGTTTGTTGGGTCAAACTTCTTAAACAAAAATGCGAGATCTTGCTACATGTGTAAGCATTTAGAGTATGGGTTAATGATGAAGCTCATCTACTACCACAATCAAAAATAAGTTGAATATCTGTATTGGTGGTGGCCATCTTGAATAGATGTTCTACAAATTTGTCCAGTGGTTCATGAGACATTTTACTCCCACAAAAGCACAGAACCAAGCACAAAAACATGATCAAATATTGTCTTTGGCAGCAGGTGAACGACAAAGAACAGTTGGAGAAAATTCAATTATTTTATTTTTTTCTGATCTTCAATGCCATTTAAAATTGTCTGCACAAGAGTTGGGTTTTTGTTTTTAATAGACATCAAAATTGGTTGGAAGTGAGGTTCTGCCTCAAGTGGAGGAGTTCAAGTATCTTGGAGAGTCAAAGTTAAAGGTTCAAGGTTCTTTAATGTCACCCGCATCACATGTGGTACATGAGGTGAAACAAAATTGTGTACTCAAGGTTCCAGTTACACCCAAAAACAGCGAAAATATAAAGTATAAAAATAAACGGTATACAAGGATCTATGATATATGCTAAACACTAATAATGTAAAATAACAAGGTATGTTAAACAGCAGCCTGAACATGAGTCTGTAGTGAGCAGATGGGTATACATCTTTGAATACAAAATCTTTGCATCTTTGCAGCACAAAGGCAGCAGCACTGATAAGTCACATATCACCAAATAGTTTCATTACAGTGATTTTTCTTTTTCCTTACAGTGCTTTTTCTGGTTAGGTATTTATGAGTCTAACAGCTTCAGGGTAGAAGCTGTTCCTCAGTCTTGTGGTTCTACACTTAATGCTCCTCAACCTCCTTCCTGAGGGGAGCGGGGCAAAAAGTGTGTGTGCTGGGTGAGTGGGGTCCTTCATGAAGCAAGTGGCCCTTTTCCTGCATCTGGAGATGTAGATGTCTGTGATGTAGGGTGGCTGACTCCAAAAGTCTTCTGTGCAGCTTTCACCACTCTCTGCAAAGCTTTTCTTTCTGTAGCTGTGCAGCCTCTATGCCACATGTTGATGCTGGAGCACAGGATGCTCTCCACTGCACACCTGTAGAAGGACGTGAGGACTGAGTTTCCCAGACCAATATATTTTGTTCATGTCACTGTGTGAGTGCAGCTACGTTTGCGCGCTCAGGACATTATTACCTGCAGTGTTCCCTCAGTGCGGACTGAACTAGGCAAAAGGGCCTTCTCCTACTCTGCTCCTGTTTCCTGGAATATCTTGCAGAAAGATCTGAAGTTCTCAACCTTGACCTCTCTAAGTGGCTTCAAACATCTGCTAAATTCCTGACAAAAACCAATGCAGACATGTTCCTGTTTTTAATTTTCTACACCGCCTAATAATCTAGCTGTTTTTGTTTTGGGTTTTTAATATAATTTTCTATCACTTGTTCTTCTCAATTTATATGCTTTCTTTTATGATTGTCTACTGTTGTATATATATTTTTACCAGCCTTATTGCATATGTCACTTTACCTCTGTACCAATGTCAAAGACTTCATACATATACTGTGTACGTTCACTTCATATGCTGCTTTGTCACTTTACTACAAATATCAATGTCAGGACCTTCATTTTATTTTATAGATGCACTTTTTAAAATATGTGTATATGTTTATACTGCTACTGTATACTACAAATTAGGACAGTATCATACTTTTATTATTTCATTTTATGTTAATGTTTATTGAATGTTTTAATGTTTAATGGCGATTGTGCACCAGGGGTCTGAGAGTGATGTCATTTCAATCCTGTATATGTGCTGTACATATTGTAGTTTTGACAATAAAATTGACTTTGACAAGAACGAGCTTACGAATACAGGCAATTGAAATGTGCTGTCTCCACAGGGAAGCTGGACTATCCCTTAGAGATACGGCGAGAAGTTCAGTTATCCGGGAGAGACTAAAACTGTACCTCCAGGTCGAAAGGAGCCAGTTGAGGTGGTTTGGGTATCTGGTAAAGATGTCCCCTGGGAGCCACCCAAGGGAGGTGCTCTGGGCATGTCCAAGAGGGGAGAGGACCCGAGGAAGATCTAGTGCACACTGGAGATACTGTCTCTCGGATGGCCAAGGAATTCCTTGGGGTCCTACCAGAAGAAATTGAAAAGGTGGGAATAGAGATGTGGGCCTCCTTGCTTAAGCTGCTGCTCCTGCAACCTAACTCCTGAACAAGTGGAAGTTTATGGATGGATGCATGGATGGATGCATGGATGGATAAATGAATGGAATAGTCATCAAATTATCCTGATGCATGCTCAATAATCCAGGTAGAAAAATCTAAAAAAAAGTTAAGTCAGGTCCTCTGGACGTTTTTTGTTTGTTTGTTTGTTTTGTTTTTTTGAACGTCCAGAGGACCTGACTTAACTTTTTTAAAGTCATCAAACTGTTTTCAATAATTAACAAATATAAATTACATAAAGACTATTGTTGTTGCAAGCTATACTACAAGGAATATCATGGCAACGACAGTGCATGTTTCTGTGGAGCTTTAGTAAGTCATTCAGTATTAATACCATTTCATCAGGTATGAAACCTGCCCGTGTTATTTGCACTAACACACTGCGTATCATTGTAGATGTGTTTTGAACAGGACTGTTATTATAAATTGAATGGTCTTTCTCCTCTATAACCCAGAGGACACAGCAAGCACATTTATATTTTAAATGGTGATGCTTTGGATAAACATGCTAGTTTTCCATTTCGTTGTGGTTCATTCTAGTGGAATGGCAAAAAGATGACTGCAGTTCAGGATTTGCATTTGTGGAAAAAGCAGCAGCATCTGTAAAATGTTCAATGGTGATGCTGTTGTCATTTGGAGAGTTTTTTCTTATTATTGTTGTTTTGTTGTTGTTGTTGTTTTTAACCAAAAAAATCATTTTGCTTCTTTAACCTCATAACACCAGAGCGCTTAAAGATTGATTATGTGCAGGTTTATTTTTAACCTTGTTTCTCGAGCACAGATACTTCTCCAAGATTTTGTCATTCCTTTAATGATCACACTATCTCTGCTGTAGGTGACAGTGTAATTGTATTTGTAAGTTTTTTTTTTTGTGAGCAATAACATTCAACATAAGAGTGATGACAACCACCGTATTTTTACATCTGACTGACATGTATACTACACACCATGTTTACTTATTTGTTGCTTCTGTTCGAAGTATCACAAAACCCCTGATTAGTATCACTTTCAGAAAAGCCAAACATTTTTACAATGGTTTCCAGTATTTATAAAGCTGTATTCTACTTTATATTTCTCATGCATGCATTAAAAAAAAAAACATCACAGAGTGGCTCTTTACTGTGCACGCACTGTGAAGTGCAGAAGGCACCCTGTGTTACACTTGAATTTTTTATGGTTTTGTTTAAATATTTATATTTGTCTGTTTAGTATGGTACCTGCTGAATACCCTGATAACATTTATGATATGAGGCATTACATGGCTCGTTATGTAAGAATAAAGCCCAACAGTTGACAGAATGTAAATACTGAATATTAGTATTCCAGCGTTTGTCAAGTTGTCTCTGATGTTTTGACATTAGGCTCAAAAAGTTGTTGTTTGTCAAACTCCTCAAATTGTAATTCCTGTGTCACTCATCCTGTTTTATCTTGCAAAACCCTGATAGATGACTCATCTTCACAGGTTTATCCCACCATTATTCACTCACTAAAGTTGTTAAAATTAGAGATGCATGATATTGGATTTTGGGTCAATATCGATATGCCAATAAGTTAAAAATTATTTGGCCAATAAACGATACAAATACATTTTTTTTCCCCTAGACCTACTTACAGAGAGTGCATAGCTTTTTCTGCTGGGGAATTAAAATACTACATTATTCTGCATGTTCTTTGGATGGATAAACTGCTGGTGAGGTTTTGTTTCTCTGCGGTTGATCGCTCTCTCGCTTTCCTTTCTGGCCACCATAAACTCACCATAATGGTCAGAATGGTGGTTCTTGAGATGGTTAATTAAGCCAACGGTCACTCATTCAAGGATGAAGATGTTCACATTCTTGATAGAGAGAAACAATGGTTTGAGATATACAGTATATAGTATATATAACAGTGCTTTTTATATCGGTGAGTTGTTTTGATGGAATGGCCAATGTTCGATATTTAACTTTATCACTAATATCGGCCGATACCGATACCATGCCAATAATATTGTGCATCCCTAGTCAAAATTCTAAACATGTTCATGTTGAAACCTTTTCTATATTTAAATCCATCTCTGCAAGTTTAGCAGATTTATACAATCTATCTCACACCGTGCTTTTATCATTTGTAAATTATTTTGATTTGCAATTGTTTAATTCTGTTCAGAAAATCCAAAACAATACTTTTTAATATACTCATTGCTGAATTATAAACAGTGACCTCATTGATTTTATCTGTTTTAACTGGTGTCAGGAATAATCATTGTCTGACTGCCAGTGGGACCTGAATATTTTTCAAATTGTGGAAAAACAACATGTTTTATCCGAGACTTCTCTTCAAAACATTTGATCTTACACGTTCAAACATCTGAGAGACTATATAGGGCAATGTGAATGTATGGTGTCTTGGAGCAGGTCCCGTGGAAAAAAAGAGACCTAAATATATTTCTGTTCTGACAGAGCACATGTTGAACAAAGCTTTTGTTTGGTATATAAAAAATGCTGCCGTTACTAGAGCGAGCCCATTTGCACAACCAAGAGAAAAGAGTCTGTGACTCTGGAAGCTTCTCCAAAAGAATCCAGTCTCACTGGTAAAAGACAAAAAGTTCAGGTATTCTTTAGAGTGTTTCAAAAGGAGATACAAAACTTTACAAAATTCCACTGTCTTGAATATTTTGCATAACGATTTAACTCTGGAAATCTTTGGTTTGTTTTTTGCTTTAATACATTAGCGGAGCCATAGCTGTGAAACTCAGGATTTGTGCGTTTAGTTGCACTTATGGTCATTTTAGTTTTTTTGTTTCTTGTAATTCAGGTGTTTATTTCTGTTACTTGGATCTTCATCTGCTCATTCTGGGTTATCACAGTTTTCCCTGCTCCTCAGTCTTGCCACGCCCACTCTCACCTGTTCTCGTTTTGGTTATTCAACTCAGGTGTTTCTGATGTTGTCATTAAATTTTGGTTAATTATACTCTCTGTTTTCTTGTCTCTTCAATCTGGCATTCGTTCTGTTCATGCTTGGTGTTTATTTTCAGTTCCTGTTTCCTGCTGAGTTTAGTTATGGTCCATTTATCTAATGTGCTGCTGTGTCAGCTTTTTGAATTTATTAGTTTAATAATAAAGTTCAAGTTTGTTCATTTTAAAACTCCTCGCCTCTGCCTGAATCTGGATCCACCCTCTAAATACTCAACCCAAACCAGACAGAAGCATCTTAAGAAGCCACTATAGAACAGAACAAATAGAGAAATGTAAAGCATTATGAGATTTTAAAAAACAAAACAATAAAATAAGGAGATGATAGCATTAAAAACATTAACAAATGCAAGTAAAACACAGAAAGATGTGATTATTTTTTAAGACTTCCTCCAACACATGATGCCCAGCAGGTAAAATGGTTGTCCTTCAGTTTGAAAGCACCTTGATCATCTGCTCCTTGTTTAACATGTCAACATGTGTTTTTGCAGTATTCTAAATGCCATGTTCCTCACTTTTACATATGTTCAGGTGAGATGTGGTGAATGACTCAAATGCAGTTCAAAATTTAAATGCACTTTGTGTGTAATGAGGCATTTACATCAGAAATCTCAGGATATGATGCAGAAAATGCTCCATTCAGATTCAATTAATCAGTCCAAACAAATCAAACTATATTTTATTTGTATTCTATATTAATTTAGTTAATACTATCCATCCATCCATCATCTTTACCCTCTTCTTCTTTTTCGGGTCATGGGGGTCACTGGTGCCCATGTTCATCAGTCTCTGTGTGAGAGGCGAGGGACATCCTGGACAGGTCTCCAGTCCATCACAGGGACACACAGAGACAAACGAGACAAACAACCAGTCACTCTCTCACCTAGAGACAATTACCAATCAGTCTGACATGCATGGTTTTGGTCTGTGGGAGGAAACCAGGGTACCTGGAGAAAACTCATGCATGCATGGAAAGAACATGCAAACTCCACCCAGAAAGGCCCCCGGCCATGATTTGATCCTGCAGCCTTCTCGTTGAAAGGCAACAGCTCTACCAGCTGTGCCACCGTGTTGCCCTTAGTTAATTTCATTACAGTCCCTTTAACATACCTGTAATCATATGATATCAGTAGGGGAGTGGTGGTGGAGAGGTTAGAGAAGTGAGCCTGTGATCGGAGGATCACTGGTTCAACTCCTGGTACTCACAACATCAAAATGTGTATGGGATAAGTGGAGAACCCATACCTGCCTCCACCCTCATTTGTCCCACTCTGGGCCCTTGAGCAAGGCCCTTATGCTCCACCAACTGCTACCCTGGGCACCATAGCTAGCAGCTCTCTGCTCCACACAGAGGGCTGTGGTAGCTCGGTGGTCTGTGGTTGCGTCAGGATGGACATCCGGCGTAAAAACAATCGCCAAGTTTTCGTGCAAGTCAGTTTGCTGTAGTGACCCCTGAAGAAGGGAGCAGCCGAAAGAAGAAGAAAAAAAAAACATATATCAGTTTTTAATAAATGTGTCTAGCTGAGAATAAAACACAGTTGAATTATATATATATATATATATATATATATATATATATATATATACTTTGTATATCTAATAGGTCACGAGTTCTGTTTAATTCTGTTTTTTCACTTTAAGAGTTGTGCCCTCAGTTTTATAATTGAAGCTCCAGATAAAAAAAAAAAAAAAAACACCGTCAGAGATGAACTTTGTTTTGTTCAGTAGAAGCAAATAAAACTTTCTAAATGTGGTGCAATTAAAAGCTAAACTAAACATTTGCAAACACAGGGCAGATGTGTTTGAGTGGTTAGAGCAGTTGTCCTCCAATGCAAGAGTTGGGGGTTTGAATCCAACAGTAGTCACAGGCACAAGTGTCCCTGGGCAAGACACTGAACCCCTTGTTGCCTCCGATGTGTCCCATCGATGTATGAATGTGATAAAGCTCTGATTAGTCTCTTTAGAATGATTTGTTCAATGAGCTTAGTAAATATCTAGTAGAGTGATGTATGAACGGGTAAATGAGGCACAGATTGTTGTGTAAAGCGCTTCGAGTATCTCAATAAGATAGAAAGTTGCTATATAATTACAGTCCATTTACAACGTGCACCTCATTTTCATCACAGCAAAACAGATAATAAACTAATACATATATTTTAAAGAAACATAAATTCATCTTCTAACCTTGATCAACAATATGAGCAGCGGGGACGGTCTGAAGTGCATCACGGTGTTATAAATATTCAATAACTCACTGGGTGTTACCAAAATCCCCTCGGACAGCTACGGTTTCCTGCTGCTTTTCTAAACCTGTTAGAGACATTTTAGTTTGTATTGTTGCAACAATTGCTTATAAACATTTATTTTAATGTTGCAACTGTTTGTAAAGTCACCAAAATGACAGCAGAAGTCACTGATACTGGAAATATTCAATGAATCAGTCCTCAAGGTTTTGTGCACCGTTATTCAGCTAGTTTGTTGCCACTGGAGCTTTTAGACACAGTTATAAACTTGTTCAGTGGAAGAGAAAGAAAAAAATGAACTGCCTGAGAATAGGTGCAAAAAAAAATCTAGCATAAAAGCTGAAGAGAGCAGTCTTTTCTCAAACAGCAATAATGAATTTGTTACTCTCCTGATTTACATTTAAATGAAACCCTTTTATCTGCTGGTCTATCTTCTAATGAGCAACTTCTACTTTGACAGATGTGACTTTTCTTCTAATCATAGATCAGTAGAACAGGGTTTCCCCCCCACAGTGTATATGGAAAAAATAAAATAAAAGCACAAAATAAAATAAAAACGATTGCATCATTAGACTTTTGTCTAACTTTGCATCTCTCTCTATATATTTGTGTGTGTGTATGTGTGTGTGAGAAAGAGATATTATACTTCTTGGGGAGCATGAAAAAACATGAATTGAGGTTAAGGGGTGGTAGTGGATTAAACAAAGTAAGATATGCTCAAAAAATTGCCTTAACTCTTAAAAAAAGTAAAACACGAAGACCCAATAATGGTCAGTCAGGTCATCTGGACAGTTTTCTTTTGTGGAAAGATGCTTTTCCCTCTATCCAGAGGTTTTCTTCAGTCTGAGGAGTAAACTGTTTTCCCCACTAAGCATAAGATAAAACATTGTTTTCTTTTTTTAATGGTAGAATTATATATATTTTCTGAACAAAACTCTGATGTTCTTTCTATTTGCTGGAGTTCACAACCCTGGGTGACCACAGGCACCGGTACTGTCCTGACTTTCCATCACTTCTCCAATTCTAAGTTGTTGGCCTCATATTTCACACGGTGCTACATCACATAAACAACCTGACATTGAGATGGCTAAAAAAACTGCAAAATGTGAGCTCTAAAATAAATTAACAAAACTTTTTTTTTTTTGTTAATTTCTTTCAGAACCCACATTTTGTATATTTTTTTTTTTTTTAGCCATCTCAATGTCAGGTTGTTTAGTCACTGTTGACTAATTCTAAAATTCTGAATTATAATTAATGATGTCAATCTAATTATTGCATTTTTCAGGTAAATTTCACATCATACAGTCAGGTCATATGGACGGTTTCTCTTTTTTACTGAGACGTTTCGTCCTTCATCCAGAGGACTTCTTCAATCTGAGGAGACACCAAGCAAACTGATTTCCACAAACAGCATACTCCATAGTGGGAAGAAAAAAAAAAAGGTTGCTGGTGCTAAGATGGACTCCGGGGCCCGTCCTCTCCCCCGTCAACTTTAGAAACTTTCTCAAGTTTGTCAGTTGGACTGAGTGATTTATCTTGAAGTAGATTAAGCTGTTAAGACGAAGCATACCTGGTGTTTAACGTGTTCTTTTATATACGTTGCTTTAATAGTATGGCAGTCTTGGTGTCTGCTGTAATTTAGATAGTTAGAGATCAATATATTTAATACTTATTGTACTCGTGCATCTTTTCGTCAAGTATTTCCAAAGTCTGTGCAAATGAAAAATGGCCCACAGCATGATGCTGCCAACACCATACTTGACTGGGGGTAACAAATCAACAAACAGTAAAATTACAATACATTTTCACCAACAATCTGCTTCAAGCTAAAGGGACAAATTGTACAATCAAAATAAAGAAAATATATTTTATCACCCCACAGAATTTCTATAAAACTGCTTATCAGGATATTTTAGGAAAATAAAAAGTACCCAATCTGATGTAATGAAGCCTTACATTAAGTCCATAAATCAATCAAAATGTATGCTTCTAATAGGAAATAATGACTTTGCTGATGGACCCCATTGAAGCAGAAAACATTCTTACACAGCAGAAAGTTGAAGGGGGTGCTCTGCTAAATGCTAAATTGCATAGATGAACGAACAGAAATTAATTACATTAGTAAAATTACAGGCAAAATCAGATGATAAAGTTTAAATACAGTCAGCTGATTTAGCCTGATCTTGCCTGGATTAGTAATGTGTGGGACGTAAATTTGTCCTGAGGCATAAACATAACGACTGCAAACGGAATTAATCGTGTGTAGGTGAACTTTTTGCAAAGCATGCCTATAAAAAGTGCTAATAACCTTTTCTTTATGAAGGTTTCTACCAGGCTTGTAGAATCCATGCATTTTCTGTACCTACTTCTTCATGGCTCAGGGAGTTGGTGCAATGTCAAAGCAGACAGTGCGAGAGGCAGGGGACACATTGAACAGGTCGCATGTCCATCACAGCGACACGTAGAGACAAATGTATGGTGATGTTGTGTTTTTTGAAATGTTGTTCAATTACACCTCATGACCATTTGAAAAATCAGAATTACATTTGAATAAATACGGAATTACATTAAGCCAAACTGGGATTGACAAGTATTTTAGAGGAACAGGGTGGACAGTTGTCTCAGGGACTCAGTTTAATTTTAATAGTTTAAGCATAGAATATATTTTGATATCATAAAAAGTCATTGGATGAGAACTATTATAAATAGTACTATTAAAAAGTATTCAAAAAAATTACTTTATAAGAATTACTTTTTTTTATTATTACTTAGAATTGTAACTTAATTACAGGAAGCATGAAAGGGGACATGGCAGTAAACCCAAGTTGCATTTAAAATTAAATTTAATTATTTTAAATAAATTCATCTTGTGCACACATGGTTGAGTTTTATGGTGAAGGTGAGTCGAACAAATAAGATGAGATTAATAAAATAAATATTAGCCCACCTTTAAACAAAATATAGCACATTATGGCATGAGGACTCATTAGGCATTGAATATAATTAACCTTCATTGTTCTGTTTTATGTTGTTAATAAAGTAAAAAAAAAAAAAAAAAAAAACACTTCTGCTTTGGCTTAATGTAATTCTGTTTTTTTCAAATGTTTTTTTATTTGTTGTTGTTGTTGGTTTTTTTTGCGTTTTTTGAAATGTTCATTTACACCTTAGGGCCACCGTACAAATGGGACAAACAACCATTCACACTGTCACACACGGAGCAATCTACCAATTATCGTAACATGCATGGTTTGGATGTGTGAGAGAAAACTGGTGTACGCAGAGAAAACCCACGTGTGAGAACATTCAAACTCCACCCAAAAAGGCTGGGAGTTGAACCTGCAACCATCTCACTGAGAACCCACTGTTCTGCTGTGCCACTGAGAAATTGTCACTTTCTATTAGTTTTCCAGAGATAAATTCCTGAAACTGTTCAAATGTATTTGAGAATGTTAATAAAATGTCTCCAACTTTCTAAAAATTGTATTTGATTTTGTTCAACACATTTCTCGTGCTTCTGTCTACATATCAGTGTGACAATGGTGTGTTGTGCAGAATGCAACTGTTATCTGCTTTTTTGAGCTTGAACTGGTTTAAAAACGTGCGGATTTGATTTGCATATGTTCGAATAATACATTTTTGCAGCTCAAGTCAGCATACTGTAGTTTCATTCCATATGTACGTTGCGTTGCATGTATGTTGGTCTTTATTTCTAACTCCTTTGTTGAGGGCTGAGAAGTGAGTTTGGCATAAACAGCTCAGCTACATGAGTAGTAGAGCTATTAAAAAAATAAATAAATCTTAATTAGATTGTAAAAGTTATGCATTGCCTGCATTCTGCATTATTCAGACACGGACCCCGCCTTGATATGTCGGATATTTTGTGATCTCGTGTTATTGGTTATCGGACTATAAGGTGCATTTAAAATCCTGTAATTTTCTCAAAAATCAACAGTGAGCCTTAAAATCCAGTGCGCCTTATGTATTAATTCTGGTTTTGCTTACTGACCTCGAACTGATTGTATGTGCTACAGCTGAACAATGTTGAGTTATTGTGCTTGAGTTGAATAAAGTTTGACTTATCTGACTGTTTTGTTTCACTCAGTGAATAATAATTAATTAGTCTGTACCAGTAGGTAGACTGTTACCCACAATGTGGGAAACAGTCCCAGAAACCGTTACCTAAACCCAGTGTAACATTTGATCAGTGAGGACAGCATGTTTAAGAATATTAACTCATTATAAATGGCAACTCCATTTGAGATCTAAAACAAAATAGGCATACATTTGAAATATAACATTTGTCAGGTGCCTCTCTTTGGCCACACAATAAGTAAGAGAAAAAGAAAATGGAAGTTAGAGTGTAAATAAAAAGTTTATCTGTGGCAAAAGTCATTGTTGAACACAAAAACAGTTCAATGACTAGCAATTTTTTACAACGCAGCTTTCTGCTGTTAAACAGTTTTAAGTAAAATATGTATTGGACTAGCTCTTGTATTTTTTTTAATTCTTCATTTATTTTTGCTGCTTCCTCCTAGGACCTGGCAACCACATATGTGGACAACCTGGCAACCACATATGCAAGAGTTCGAATCTTAGGAGGTTAAAATTCAATCAACTACAGTCATTATTTACTGAACCATTTATCTCCAGCTTCCCCAGTGTAAAAGTTTTGCCTTTTTAGAATTGACTAAAAAACATAGTGTTGATTAATTACAAAAAGATGGGATCAATTAGTCACCGTCACCTGCTCAGCTTAGTTTGAAAGCCCTGTTGAATAAAAGCTGATTCTGGATACTGAACAAATGTGTCAGTCATGAAACCCCCGCGGCCTCTGCTGTAAGAGCGTACCTCTGCTGTTCCCTGAGGTTTAATCCTTCAACTCACTGACAAAACAGGAGGCTGCGTTTATAATAAGTTGCCTAATCTATACAAAATGAATAAATAAAAACTAGTCCCTGCAGGTAATGACGTTAGATGTAAGAATAAGAATAATGGCATAAACAAAGGTGGTACTTACTCACTTGAATCATGTTTACCTGACAAAGGTTTTCATTTAATATACATCTAAAAAACCAAAGTTATTTATTTTATATGTGAATGACTTAGTGAATGTATCAGGACTCCTCAAATGTGTCCTTTTTGCAGATGACACCACATTTTTCTGTTTGGGTAAAGATGTAAAACGGATGTTGGAATTGATGAAGACAGAATTTGATAAAATACAAACTTGGTTTAAACTTAATAAATTATCATTAAATTTAGATAAAACTAAATACATGATATTTAGTAACAAAAAGAGAACTGTTGATGATCCATTTAAAATTGAGGGTGTTGAGATTTGTAGAGTTAATGAGATGAAATTTTTGGGTGTAATCATTGATGAACAGCTCACATGGAAAAATCACATAAATTCTGTAAGAACAAAAATATCTAAATCTATTGCAGTACTATACAAAGTCAGGGAATTATTAAATGATAAAGCTCTGTACATGTTGTATAACACAATCATTGTTCCACATTTAATCTATTGCATTGATGTTTGGGGGAAAGCGTGTAAAACATTTACAAAACCTATTTTTATTTTACAGAAAAGAGCTGTAAGAATCATCACCAGAAAGCATTACAGTCACCCATCAAGCACATTATTTTATCAACTGAAGTTATTGAAGTTCCATGATTTGGTAGATTACAGTATTTTATCAGTTATGTATAGGGCTCAAAATCACACATTACCATTAAATATCCAAAGAAATTTTGTTAAAAGACAAAGTTGTTACAATCTTAAGGGGATAGAGATATTTGTCAAACCAAAATTCAGATCTAGTCTGAAGGGAAGGTCTACCTCAATCCAAGGAGTTGGATTGTGGAATGTTCTAGAGAGTGATGTGAAAAATGCCAAGTCAATGTGCACATTTAAGAAAAAGATCAAAACTGAATTGTTAAAAAAGTATATATGAAGTAGCTTAGTGTGTGTTTTGTATTAGAATTAGATAAATTAGAAAGTTATTCATTTATTCATTTTGTACTGTTACTTGCAGATTATTATGTCTGAAATAATTGTTTTGAAAAAAGGGGCAGATATAATAAGATTTTTTTCTTCTTTCTGCTGCCTTTCATTTTAAATCTTTTGTATCTTTTTTTTATATTGTTATGGAATTGTTTTGTACTTTTTTAAAATGAATAAACTATATACCATACCATACCATACCAAATAATGTAAGTACTAAAAATATATTTTTTACATAGATTGTTTTTTGCAACAACAAGGAGTTTCTACTAATCAAACACATTGAAATTAAAATGTGATGTTTTTGAATGCTAACGCTGGATTAATTTACATGAATGTATTGATAAACCTAATGATGGAACTTTGGCCAATGAAAACCAGAGATGAGATGAACAGGAAGCTAAAAAAAATGCATAAATGAATATTGAGCAGATAAATGTTCACAAATGCACAGAAAACCTTGAAGCGCTGTGATTCATTTCATACAATTAAGCAAAATTTAGTGCCTAATAAATGACAAGAACTGCAACGAGAGGGCGGCTCGGTGACGCAGCTGGTAGAGCTGTTGCCTCTCAACGAAAAGGTTGCCAGTTCAACTCCCGACCACAGACCTTTCTGGATGGAGTTTGCATCTCTTTGTGCATGTGTGGGTTTTCTCTGTGTAATCTGGTTTCATGTTAAACTGATTGGTAACTCCAAATTGTTCCTAGATGAGAGTGAGAGAGTGAATGTTCATCTTATTTGTCTCTATGTGTCCCTGTGATGGACTTGAGACCAGTCCAGGTGTCCCCCACCTCTTGCACAGTGATACCTGGACATGAGCATCAGTGACCCCCCGTGACCGGATGCAGAAGATGAGAGTAAAGATAATGGATGAATGGATGGAATTGCAAAGAGATTACTTTTTATTTATTTAAAATTAATCACACAATTTAAGCTAATTTTCTTTTGCTTGAGTTTTTGTTTTAAAACTTCCTAACAGAGCCCCTGTCATCTTTATCGGGACCACAAGCTTTTCAGCAGAGAATTTGCTGCACTAATTGTTGTGAAAGGTTCAAGTTCCGCGTAGCATTTCGTTGACACTGTTGATTTTAGAGGGCTTCCTGCTGGACTCCTGGGGTGGATCTTGTGCCAGTAGCAGAAACCTGGGACCTGTACCATGGCAGACGTGATGGAGAGGAGCATTTAGTGGAGCTTCGTCGAGGTGTGCATCGCTGTAGTGTTTGTGTGGCAGGAGGGGAGGCGGGTGGTGGTATGGGAGAAATTAGGGACTCCAAGGACTGTTCACTCATTACAGCCTGGTGGAGGGGAGTGAACGTGTGACACAGTTGAATATATCACTGTCAGCTTTTTGGTTAGCAGACATCACAAGCACAACAGATGGAAGTGAAAAGTGTTTCCATAAGTTTGGGCTCGTTTGGAGCCAAAGCGTCCAATCATTCCTCATGCATTCAGGAAGGTCTCATACAAGACTGAACATTTGTCTGAGCACGCCTACAACATATTCGTCATCCATGTTTTGTATGCACATTCATTCTGCATGTGCGGGATAATAATAATTTCAAAACAATACAAACAATCTCACACTTTAACTAAATCACTTCACTAAATTCAACCTTTATTTAGATTGGTTAATCCCGCTGAGCCTCGAGGACTCATTTACAAGAGAGACCTGATTTCTTAACAGAGTGATGACAACAATGGATAACAACAACAAGAATAGACAGTCCCAAAATAGGCATACAAATTTAAGTTTCTCTTTTTTTTTTTTTTTTTTTTTTACAAATCAAAACAAAATAGCAACCAAAAGGACAATCAAGAGGAATAACAGCAAAAATCGGTTAGATAACAAGGCGATGTAGAAAACTAAAAACAGGAACGTGTCTGCATTGGCTTTTGCCAGGTACTTAACAGGGTTTTAAAGTCACTTAGAGAGGTCAAGGTCGAGAGCTACAGATCTTTTTGCAAAGTATTCCAGGAAACGGGGGCGGTGTATAAGAGAAGGCCCTTTTGCCAAGTTCAGTCCGCACTGAGGGAACACTGCAGGTAATAATGTCCTGAGAGTGCACGCTGTAACTGCACTCACGCAGACATGTACTGTAGGAGGAGATGTATGAAGGCAGCAGAGCAAGAAGCGATTTACAGATTAGAATATACCAGTGAGAGAGTCTGCGTGAGATTAATGGTGACCAGTTAACCAGGGAATACAGGGTGCAATGATGGGTATGGTAGTTACAGCCGGTTTTGAATCTTAATGCACAGTGATGGACGGCATCTGCAGGGTTCTTGTAGGAGCGTTCATGTAGATAATGTCACCGTAGTCGATTGAGGGAAGGAAAGTCACAGTTACAAGGCATTTCCTAGCGTTCAGAGTTAGACAGGATCTATTTCTGAAAAAAGAAATCCAGATTAACTTTCTGTTTCCTTACTAGGTTTTCCACGTGAAGCTTGAAAGAGAGATGCGAGTACAAACACCTATTATTACACCTACACCTCAAGACAAGCTACATGATATTACTGAACAATAAATAACATTGGATTTCCAACAAGACTGCTTTGAGTTTAATATGAGTATTGCATATGACAATATTCTGAATTTTAAAATAAATCCATATTTTTGTATTTGTTTAATATTGTACAAGGTTGAAATCTGTAACTTTAAAAACATGTAGCTTAAAATGGAAAGGGAAAAGTGTCTAAACACCCAAAACTGGTTTGGATGGTTGGATAAGTTCTATCATGCCTGTGATGATATGTGGGTCTCAATTATTACAACATCCAGTGAAAGATTTGTCGATCAGCCATAGACTCTCTTGAGTAATAATGTCTCCATAACCTTGACAACTGTAATGTTTTGTCATATGCTTTAAGGGAATTATCTAGTAAAATCACATTTATATTTATTTTCTTGTTAAGAATGACATAAACCTTCTCTTTACATTTCTGGGACACATTTTGGATGGCACATTTTCCAGACCAATCACTAATCTATTAATCATGTTTGTTTAGTAAAGAAGCTTACGCCGTGTGTATGAGAAGAAATTGCTGTTTCTTCTTTAAACGTTCTTAGAAAAGACAAATGATAGATTGTACATTTCGAGTTTCGTTTTACATATTTGCATGTGTCTATTTATTTATTTATATTTTGTCAAACTAAGATGCTTTTAAGGTGACATGTCCCACGTTTCAATAACAACTAAAACAGGTCTTGAAAATGAGTCTTCATGACGCAATGTATGAAGAAAGATTAAATAAAAATAAAAACCTGTGGAAAAAATACTTGCAGGATTTATTTTATTATTGCAAAATCTGGTCTGCATTTAACAAAGTTTTTTGGTTGAAAAAGACATATCTGAAAAACGTTTTTTTTTTATTCTGTATAGTTTGTCTACCATTAAAACAGCCCTAAGTTAGAACTTTCCAGTTTTTTGCTCTTTTCTTTCTGCTTTTCTCACGTCAAGCAAAAGACCAAACCTCGTACACGTCTTAATCTAAATAAAGACACTTGAAGGGGGTTCTCATGCAGGACCCTTTGTCTCCTCTGCATTGTGCAACATCTTAGAGGAGTACAGCATCAAAGTTTATTTTCTAATTTTAATTTTCATTTGTGTTAAATGTGCAATACGAGCTTATGACCACGTAAACTCAAAGCAAAACTTGTTTTTTTCGACAAAGGCAGAAAATGATCCAAACAGAGAAAAGTCAGGCGTTATTTGTCCTTATGCCATTCACAAACCTTACCTTCCCAAAGCTGAAAATATTACAGACCCATTGTGGTTGTCATGAATGTTTTACAATACGGTGATCGCGAGCTACCGGTCGATTGCAAAGGCATAATAAGTAGATTGCATGACATAAAAATAAATAAAAAATTGACGTCAGCATCCTCACTATGAAATGTGTCACTTGATTGATATACAGGGCAGCCAGTCTGAGGCCCACGACATGAAACCGCAGCCTTTACGTTGCGGTTCAGTGGTTCATTTACATAACAACAGTCCTCATTATGGACCCCCCCCCCCCCCCACACACACACACACACACACACACACACATACACAGACACACAGAGGTGTGAAATTCTCCTCAAGTGTGAAGTCGCACATGCATACTACTGGCGGCTGCGATCAAAAGTTTTTCTGCGCTAACATCAGTTATAATAAATGTCAGAGTCGTGTTTTTGTGCTACTCACCCTTTTTCAGCATGCAGGAGCAAGACATGAAATCCAGGGTTAGTGTATTCACCAGTTTGGAGTAACTGTGATCATGCAGAGACTGCATGCACAACAAATGCAGCTGAGCCCATCAGAGTTGCCAGATAAATTTAAAATGTCTTATTTACCCCCTCCTTTTCTGTGCACATGTTCAACAAACACAACGCACACATCAGAATATCTTTACTCTGCACATATGACAGTTTAGCTCAAAATACTATCATTTTAAAGCCACAGTACATAATTTCTTATCTGGCAACCTGACTGATATGGAAACTACTGTGTTTTTGTGTAAACCCGCTCATTTTTTTTTGTTTATTACTCCCAATAAATATTGGAAAAACACCATTTCCAGAGGTTGTTCACATGTAAACGGGCTTATCACTTTGACTTGGTCAATTAAAAGTAGCTCACATGCTGAAAAAGTCTGGACATCCTTGTTTTACAGTCATGAATTCTAAAGATGGAGGAGCTCGGATTTCTTCCAAACCTACAGCTCCAAATCCAGCTGCAGTAAAAGTAAAAATAAATAAAAAATAGAAAAGTAGGTTTTTTTTTTTTTTTTTATGCTCTTACAGCCAAGGCCAGACACGGTAAGCCCACTTGAGGTCAGAAGAGTTTGTTACAACCTTAGAGCTGGGGCAAAACCCTGCTAAGTAAAATAAATGATTCAATTTTGACTTGCAATTAAAAAAGTAAAAAAAATAATAAATGAGAGATTTTTGCTTTGAGCTAAAAATCAATTGTGGTTCACATTCTTTTATAGTTTAAATATTGAAAATAAAGTGAATGAACATTGTATTAATTACAAAGCAGACAGTTTATGTTCTCTGTCTTCCATGGGAGCAACTGCTTGGTTGTAAAACTGTGTGAAACCATTTTGACGGTGTGGGGGTCTCACAAGCTGCTCAAAAAGGATCATAATATGAACTGAATGCAACGCTACTTAAATAAAATATGGGCTGTGAGGAATAACATAGAAAACATTTTGAGGTTGGCTCTAAAGAGACTGCAAATACAATGTGGGCTTATATTTACATCTTTGTAAAAATTTGTTTGACAACTTTTAAATTAACAGCGTAATTCAAGGGTTTTGCTCTAATGTGAAGTAAAGATGCCTGGGTAAAAGTCTGGAACTGCAGTATTTACAGGCGCTGAGTTTGAAATCATCCCCAGTTGAATGTGTTCTGATCAGCTTGATAAGAAATCCACATTATTTGGCCCACCAACAACTTTTCATAGTAATGTTTTACCAGACTCCAGCAGGTAAAACAAACTGTTCAGACATTGAATAAATTACATTAAAGTATATTATTAAACGTTAAAAAATAAAGACGTTATCACTTCTCTGAAATAAATGGCGTTGATCACTTTTTGCTGGTAGTTAAACAGTAACGGCAGATAAACCACGTTGAGATCCGAGCCCCCAGAAGTGGGAGAGGTGATGAAGTGAATGCTTCTTTGGTGCTGACACAAAGTCCAGTGAGTTCAGTGTTTCATTGTCTGTTATGGCAGGTTACATGCTGGCTGACGGGGGTCAGACTGGAGGACAGAGGCATGACCAAACTCCCCAGAGGTGAGAAGAAGAGTGTGAGCTCTGTCTTTTCAGTCTGCTGCTTACAGACTGGAGGACATCCCAGGCTGTGTCAATGTGGGCTTACACAGTTACAGTCACAAGAACGTGCTAATTCTGGAGTTTTTTTAAAACTTTTTTTTATTTATTTAATATGTCCAGTAGCATTAAAAAAACCACATACTGTCATAATGGTGGAGCTTACCCAGAGTGAACAGACTGAGGACCGACTTAAACCCTTTAGAATAAGAAATTAATTATTTACAGTGAAACGATGAAATGTACTGTGTATACCGTGGCATCCTGGAAACCCTGGAATAGAAGGAGAGACGTCAGAAGCTGCGTGGAGCAGTTAGATAATGCAGGTTGCAGATATCTTACAGGACGTTGGTAGGTGTGTCGCATAGAAAGGAAGGCTGGGGGTTCCAGGATAGAGAAGGTCCCAATGGAAGGAGCACAGGCAGAGCATGGAGGCAAGTGGGAAGAAGTCGTAGGAGCTGTTAGAGAAGATCCACAAGGAAGGGTTGTAACTCACAGGTAGGCGCAGGGGTCGAGGATCCAAGGACACCGACAGAGGTCCAGGACAGGAGCTTCAAGAACCAGGTTCTGTGTGAAGACAAGGAGAACAACAATGTAAGATTACTGAATCAGGAGTTTTAATGCAATGACGCCGAAAACAGAAATACCAGAAGGTAAGTAATGCTCCAGCAGGGAAGGAAGCTCTTCTGCAGCCTCTTTTAGTCCCGGCTCTCGCTGATAGGGTGACAGCTGTGGGTAGTTGACTCAACCTCTGGACTCAGGAACCTGTAGGAAGAGCTGAAAACCCCACACATACAGGCATATCAAACTTAAAATAAGTTTTTATTTTACAGAAACAGCAGTTATTTTGATACAATGTTTGATTTTAGGTCTTTTATCACTCTTAATGTAGATTTTTGACAAGGCTCAAATAATTAAAACAAAAACATACCCAGAAAAAAAACGTGTCCCTTGTGTGGACGGGGCCTGAGTATCTGGAATAAAATGGGACTTGAGTTCAGGTTAGGGTGAGTCTCGTGCTTGTAGTGGTTAAAGTCCAGTTAGAGTTCAGGTTAGGCTCCAGAATGGAATGGAAGTCAGAACATTGTCCTAATAAAGAGAGATATGAACTTGTGTGTATACAGGATGTGCGTTGGCACTTAGACGTCTTTATTATAAACTTTGTATATTTCTCGTAAGGTAATATCACAACATGTCATTGTTTGGATTGTTTTCAGCTAGTGATTCAAATGTTATCTTGGAACTTCTACATTTTAATAGCTCAGATTAATTTTATTTTGGATAGTGAACATTAAAGGGTTTTTAGACAAATTTTATTGGCCATGATAGTTTTAGAGCAACTCCAGTCCTTTCATCCTAGACTGAATTTTACCTGTTTAGGCAACATGAACAGTTTTAGATTCTTTTATCACTTTTCATCTATACCTTTACAATTTTTGCACTAATCCGTTTACTGTTTCGTTTCCTATTCACTGTATCATTTTGTAATTCTGTGCATGTCAGAAGTACTAATATTAACCCTTATAATCATCTGTGTCCTATTATTTCTTTGATGTTCAGAAAAATGATGTGTTTTCATGATGGATGCTAGTTACCAGCAATGGCTACTTCCAAACCAATGCATTTCAAAAAGGACATTTCAAACTTTACGGTATTAGAGGTAGAATGAGAATTCCTCCCTTGCTAGGTCTTCAAAATGAGGCAGAATTTTTTTAAATGATGTAGTTTAACAAATCAGAAAATATACTGTACTTCTCAGTTACTTATTATCATGGTCAGAGTTTTATTTATTTATTCATTTTAGGATTTTATTGTTTATTTATTAGGTTTATTTATTGTATTTCTTTGTGTTCAGTTTGTTGATTGCCTCCTTGTATTTTTGCTATTTCCCAGTAGTTTTCCACTGTTTGTTCCTCCGCCCAGCCCACTCTCACCTGTTGTCATCATATCAGGTGTTGTCACTTCTCTCATCAGCTCCGCTCCATACAACCGCTCAGTCTTCACTCCAGAAATCAGTGGAGCGCTGAACGTTTTACGTGGCATGTCCAGTTTCCTAGTCTCTTTGTGCCTCCTTGTGCCTGTTCTCAGTTGTAAGTTTTACTCTCATGACAGCATGCTGTTTTCTTTTTGTAATAAAGATCAGTTTTAGTTTTGAGTTCCTTGTGTCGACCTGCATTTGTGAGTCCAATCTCACAATACTGTTGCATTTATTGTTTTTCAAGCAAATACAACCTGACACATAATGCATAACATTAGTTTAAATTGACTGTTCTTTGGCTATACTGTAAAGGATTTTCATTTACATTCACCTTTAATTATAAAAAAGAAACTTTGTAATTAAAGACAAGGGTTTTTTCTATATATATTGTGTCCTGAAGCAGGAAAAGTACTAATTAAGGTTAAATTGTGAATAATTAATGCAATGCCAGACATGTGGGACTTCTGACCACAGTACTGCCCTGCCTGCAAGGCTAACAGAAACCAGACAGCACTGTAGCATGCCATCAGTCCTGGCACAGCAACTGCTACAACCACACAAAAACTCACAATCTAAACCTATACATAGACTATTTTTGAAAAAAAAATTACGGAATAGTTGCTCCGTCTGTGCCATTTTCCATTACAGTGTCTCTTTGAAAGCGCTGCAGTTTCTGGAGTGGCAGTTCTGAAGCTGCCTGAAAGTCCACATATAGCCGTTTCCTGCCCCTCCCAACAGACATGCATCATTACAGTTTATGTCACCATTATGACCATGCATGCACAAATGCCCATAAGCAATGACTGGATATGGCTTCTTGGGCTCATACACATCAGCTTTTTTAATCCCTTCACTGTCCCATTAATGGCTCATTGTGGTCGCAACAGTTGTCCCTCATTGTGGAAGAGGCTGGGTCGTTACCATTTCACAGCAATGTCATCCCTCTTCAATTTAAGAGTGCAAATAGCATTAAAGTCTGCCACTATTTTCTCTCCCGAGGATGTTTCAACGCAGTAATGAGAACAATTACAGTAGAAACTTTGAGATGTGCCATTTTTCCAGTAATAATTTATGAGGCCTTTCTAAATTCGTATATTTATAAGATTGGTTTCTGCAATATGCTACATAAAAGTGCTGTCAAAAAGCCATAAATGTGGGCAATAAAAAAAATATGTTGAGAAGACACTGATAAGACTTTTTGTCTGCTTTCCTAAAACAGAGTTCTTGTCTGCCATCTTAATCCAGCTGTGAGAACCAGCCAGTTTCAACAGCAGACGTTTTCTGGAAGACAGTTTCACTGAGAACAGACGTGTCAGTTTGCACTTTCTCAATATTCGGCTAAAGAATGAGGTATGTCTAACAAGTTGCATAAAATCTAATTGCTCACAGATGCTTTGTTTTACTCAGATTTTCAGGTTTGACACAAGCATAGCATCACAATCACAAACAGCAAAAGATTATAGATAAGATATCCCCTTGCATAAGACATTGTACATAAACGTATAAAATGCATCCTGATTTGCATTAATGCTTGCTTAATTACACTTTTAAGAAGAGCATCAATCAAAGGTGAAGTTTAGGTTGTGTTTAACTATTTATTTAATCTAAATGAGCTGTTTACAAAAGCATAATTGCAGATTATTTTCATGAAACCTTAGTTTCACTTGAGTGAAATCGAGAAATTTCTTGTAACAAGAACTGTGCCATGTTCATAATAGCTTTTATTTTGTTGGAAGTGGGCGATGAAGGTAAATGTCAAATGGAAATGAGCAGATTATTTCCCAAACACCTCACAGTAAGTAGTAGGAACAAGCTTTTAATTATACAGGCACCTTTTGAACCTTGTTTAGCTTTTGCTGCTTAAAAGAATGTCATTTTGGAAGGCTGTCGATGAAAATGAGGAGATACACCATCAGAAGGTCTTGGCTGTTCTCAGCTTTATTAGAATGTTCACTACTTACTATTTTTGGGTGCATAGACTTTTTTAAATACAATTTTAGAAATAATAAAAAGAGAAGTACAGTATGTTACTTTCATCAAAGTTTCGGTTTGTCAACACTGACCAATTTTGTAACATCTTTTCTCTAACTGTATGAAAAAAAATCCTAAATATTATTTCAAAACATTTTTTGTTGATTTTTATATCATTGCAATCAAAATTGCATTTATTTTTGAAGCTCGTTTTACTATCATTCATATTGGCGAATTCCTTAAAAAAGTGTTTCTGTCATCGTTTCGACTTTTATTCCTAATTCTTAATAATAGGGAAAAGAGTTAAGTTGCCATAAATACATTTACATAAATGATATGGTGTGTACACACAGTATATAATTCAAGCAAATCTCCCAATTGTTTACATGGCCTCAAAGTCTCAATGGTCGTCTTTGTAATGTCATAAAGTCCAGTAACAATAAATGCATAAATTTGAACCTTGTCTTTTTCATCACACTGTTTAATGTGTCAATAAATTAAAACAGTTTCAAGCAGAACCTGCAAACAGTTATTAACTACCACATGTTTGTTTGCCTTGGGATGAAGCTGAAGTGACAACTTAACTGGGTCAACAGTTTTTATGAATTGGTCCATATTCATCCTCATATTTGCTGATGATAATGTGCAGGCTAGCATTAGATGATTCTAGAAACAGTAACTACTGTGTGCAACCACAAAATGCCCTCAGCCCAGACTGTAATTCAAGTCCCATGCATTCTTGCATAGAAGTTGCTATTGATTCTCAGGAATTCATGTGCATCTTTCCAGATTTTCTGTTATTCTTTCCATACTTTACTGTCGACACCAAACTTGCATTAAACTGCTATTTTGTTCCTAAACAACAGCATAAATGATTATTTAAAAGTAATAAATAATGTACAACTTTGACATTGTTTGCCTACTCTATTTCTAAAAAGCACACTAGTGTGTCAGCACTGTCCACCTTAAACATTAACACCCAACAAGGCCAAGTAGATAGAAGCTTATTTTTCAACATTTCAGCTACTTTTCTAGATTGCAATATGGAGTCAGCGCAGCTTTTGTCTGTTGTGGCTTCCTGGTTTTAATATACCTTTTCATAACAAAGTCCATGCTCAATAAACCAGGTATACAATCCAACATTTGATGTTGGATACCTTTTCATAGCGATGTTTTGGGTTCAGTTCAACACATATGTTCACCTAAAGGATTTTAAAATCCTTTTCATATAAATGCATACGAAGAAAAAACCGTTGAGCCACTCTGGAAAAGAATTCTGTGCATTTTAATGATCTCTAGCTGTCTTTTCACCGCAGTCTTTTAGAAGACTAAAATCAAGTTGTATTTTGCTTGAACACAAGCTCTTTGACTCTTGCATTGACTGAGATAAATCAGTTCTGACACAATTTATGAACTCGCCCAAGTAAAACACAACATATTGGCCTTGTCTTTGCTTTCTAGACTTGCTTTGCTTCCACCCTGATTGTGTGATGTTCAATCAATAACCCATATTTTACACTCTGAAGTGTGAGCCATTTGGTTAGTATTGTTCAGTTTATCTTTTGCTAGCTTTTCATAAAGCACTAAAATATTGATTAGCATATGTTTACACTTTGATGATATTGTAGACAGTGAAAAATCAGGATACAGTAAATTCTTCATCTTATACCATACCATACCATACCAATTTATTTATATAGCACTTAAAACAGCAACAAGGCCAACCAAAGTGCTGTACAAAAGAACACAAACATGCACAGCGAACAGGAAAACATAAAATAGAAATACAGATACAAATAGCAGCAGAAGCTAACTAAAATGGCCAACAGAGTAGAGAACAGACCGGACCAAAACAAATCACACCGTGTTAAAGGCAAGCGAATAGAAGTGGGTCTTCAAGCGAGACTTAAAGACTGAGAGTGTGGGAGCCTGCCGGACACTCAGTGGCAACTCATTCCACAGTCGTGGACCTGCAACAGAGAAAGCCCTGTCACCTCTGAGCTTACGACGGGTTTCTGGGACTGAGAGAAGCATCTGGTCTGCTGACCTCAGAGAGCGCAGTGGGACATATGGCTGCAGAAGATCAGTGAGATAGGATGGGGTGGAACTGTTCAGTGATTTAAAAACATACATGAGAATTTTGAAATGGATCCGAAGGTGAATGGGTAGCCAGTGCAGGGAGGCCAAAACTGGCGTGATGTGCTCTCTATAGCCTGTACCAGTTAAAAATCGGGCTGCAGCATTTTGGACCAGTTGTAGACGAGCAATGGAGGACTGACTGATTCCAAACAGAAGTGAATAGGGCACAATGCTGTCATTTTGCAAGTTACATGACGTAAATATTTCAAACTATACTTTATTAGATAAAAGTGTATTTGTATCAACTTATTGTTTGTCATTCTTATTTCATTTTAAAGTTTTTGATTACCTTGAAGACACAAATAGGCGTGCTTCTTCTAAAGAATAATGCCTTGCACTGCACTTTTGTGTTACCTATACGTGAACTGATTGCATTCTGGCTTCTAGGCCGTAGAATGGGTCTATAGACAGCAGGACCCCTCCAAGGTTTTTGATTATAATGGGGGCATGTAGCCTGGAGGGGTGCCGGCCAAGTTCTTTGGTTGCTTCACAGTGATAGACAGATGAATATTTTCGCGTCTGCTGCTCTTCAGAGTTTCTGATTCTTTTATGTGACCTGCATGTTATTAGGTCTGGGAGCTCAGCTTCCACTGATTTGAGAAGAAAGATTCAGCCGATTTGTACAACAAAAGAGATAAACTCCTGATTCTCAATTTCTTGTGTAACATCGGCACTATCTATACAGATGTAGCATTGTTACATTATTTACACATAGTGACCATGCACTGCAAAAGCCAAAATGTAAAAATACTGTTGCTGGATTATAGTAACTGTGGATGTTTCATTAAAGATGGGACAGCCTGCATCATCTATCAAAAGAAAATATTTTGGACAAATAAGTTTTTTTTTTAACAAGAAATGAATTCCAAACCTATTGACACATTGCACCACAACCTCATTTTATGCAACACAATACCTGTTTAGAACAAAATATGTTGAAAGTCATCTCAAATGTTGCCATGCACGTAAAATATGTGGTATGAGGACTCTTTCTATCTTACAGACCCTCATGGAAAACACTCCCCGTTTTGCAGACAGTTGTTCACAGTAACTGGTGATGAAAAAATATCAGCCCCAATAAACTACAAGAGTTATTTGAACTGTTGGTGCCCCCGTTGTTGAAATCACAGTGAATGTTAGTAATGAATAGAAGAGAATTGGAGGATGGTAAAAGTCCACACCCTTGAAATACATACTGAAGGTTTAAGCCTTAAAACCCCAATATCAAATGTTACACCTTGTAAGCTATAAATGTTCTGCTTTCAATACAGTTTAAAAAGATAAATCAAATTAATTGAAGGCGCTCAAGACCAATATAAAAAAACTGATCAAAGGGCAATTCATAGAATAAGAAATAAACTTCAAGCAATATGCTTCTTATATCATTATTTCTTGTTGTTTACTTAAATTTAAGTTGCAAGCAAATGTCTTTATTTTGTTCATTAATGTTTATTTAACGAGGCAAATGCCACTGACATCCCAAATCTCTTTTGCAAGGTAGGCCTGGGCCTGAAGGTAGCTTAACATTCATGTTTTTCGACTGTGGGACGAAACCGGAGTATGGGACAAAACCCACGCATGGGGAACATGCAAAGTCCTCAGAGAAAGACCCCCAGGTTCAAACCAGGGATTGAGGTCTATCTATCTATACTGAGGTATATCAGGTCTCTCTTGTAAATGAGTCCTCGAGGCTCAATGGGATTACCTGTCTAAATAAAGGTTGAATGAATTGAATCCAGGACCTTCTTGCTGTGAGGCAACAGTACTAACCATTAATCCACCATTCTGCCAAATTGTATTTGCATCGTGTTTACAAACTGCAGATCCTGAGTGGCAGGGTGGAACCAGACCATCTCACCTGTTCCTGATCCAGTGCAGACAAGTTCAGTGTTGAGACAGTGAGGTCTTATGGTAACAATCGACAACGCCCACCCCCACCCCCACCAACCTAAACCTGGAGAAATTATTTATAACCTGAGCATATTTGTGTTGCCCAAACTCTGGCCTGTTGGCGACTTCCTGTGGAAACATCTGGATATGTGAGTCTCTTTTGCGTTGCCTCTGTGAAACCCCTGTCAGGAACCACCTGCTTCTGTGTCAAACTATAAACATTATTGGATCAGTCTAACAAGGTTCCAACCTGCCACTCTCCAAATAGACACTACTCACCTTCTCTTCATCGCTACTGGAAATCTCCACCTGCCTATCCATGCCTACAGCTGCTCCCGAGACTGTAAAGAGACAATAATGAATTCCTTCATTTACATTAGATCTTGCTCAACAGGATACTTACTCTTTGCTTCTTTCCCCACACAGATTCACCCCAAATGACTATTACTGAAAATAAATATCTCTTATCTATTTACCCACATGTTGAGTCCTCTCCATCAGTTTGTCTGTTCTGGGAGTTATTCTTATTGTCAAATCCTGATCTCGAATCACTTATATTATTAGAACCCTAGAGAGAGATGCATTTGAGGCGCTCTCATGCTTACCTTTGTGCTCACCCCTTCCAGAAATTAAGCTTTCAGTTCTTTTTGAAGGACTTCCAACAGGTGTATGACCATTCCCTCCACGAGGAAGCAGCAGCCCAGAAATTACTGTCCTTACGCCAAGGAAGACAATCAATGTCTGAGTTTTGTTATTCACTTCAGGATTGTGGCACAAGAATCTGGATGGAGAGAACCAATTTTAAGAGGTACTTTCATCACAGCCCTTAATGAACAGATTAAAGATCAACACACAGCCAGAGATATACCCAAGAGTTTGGATGAATTGATTAACCTTGCCATTTGAATTGATAACCACATACGTAAATGACAAAACAAGAAACTACAAATTCTATGATCACTCCACTTCTGGTTGCCACCGGTGTTCGATTTTCACCTTCCCCAACTTGCTGAAGGAGGACAAAAGCACTTCTACACCTCAGCCCATGCGGATTGGATGCATCCAGTTGACTCCCAAGGTGAGACAACACAGGATTATAGATAAATAATGCATATATTGCTGTAAGAGTGGACATTTTGTTGCGGTTTGCTCCTCTAATTTAAAAGGTAATTCCCACCAGTAAGACAGTTGATACTGGTGAGTCTTTTCCTCAAGCTCTTCTCATTCATGTTTGATTTTCCAACAACTATTTGTGTAAATTAAATGAATCTTCCTTTGTTAGCTCTTGTGTACTCTAGTGCTGAAAAGAACCTTATTAGTAAGAATTTTGTGGAACAATTACAAATACCTGTTCAAGATCTGACTCATTCGTTCACTGATTTGCCCTCACAAGACCAGTGATAACATCCATTTCCCAAACGATCACCAATTCCCATCTGGTCAGCTCTGGTAAACATCATGAGGAGGGTGAGTTCTATGCGTTTGCTATCCCTAAAACCCAGGTCAATTAAATCTGAAAAATCTTCCTCCCATTTTGCTTTTGGAAACTCTAGGAAATGCAAGTAAGCCTGCAGTCTGAGATTGAAGTGTTCTGTTAGCAAAATATGGAACAATATGATCTCAAATATATGATGGAGCTAGGTTGTTGAGAGCTTCTGCAATGGAGTTAAATTCGAAGCAGTCGTCTCCTCAGATAAATAGTGTTAACTTGTTTTTTTATATATGAATGTTTCTGTTCAGTGCATCTTCTGCTAATAACATAAGACAGGTAAAAGGCTGTTAAAGATTGTGATTTTATTATGATTATAAACCCACATGCTAACAAGTTTAGTCAAAAAGGTAAATGAAGTAAACAATATGCAAAACAAGCAGTTTTATCAAATTGGCATGGGACTTGGTGCCTCAATACAAAGCGTATCGGTGGCTGGACTTAAAAATGTGCACAAATCAAATCCAAAACAAGTAGTTTCAAAGTTCACACGTTTCCTGGCGCTTCTTTACCCGCTGATAGCAGCAACCTTTGTTTCAGATATCAACACTGTGGTGCCAATTGGTCTAAAAAGGTTGTTTTACTACTTTTAGTCACAGCACATGTGGAGAAAAAAAAAAGCTATTTGTATTCCTGAGATGTTTCTCACTAAAAGAACCAGTCTAGTGTTTTTTGGGGGGGTTTTGGGTGGGGGGGTAAATCACCTTTTTTTCTGTGAACAGTAAGTTTAAAGTGTCCTTGTTGAAAAAATAGTCATATAACATGTTTAAAACCCAACTGAACCTTACACAGAAGATCTGTTATATTTTATCATTAGAGGTTTTTAAAGCCAATTTCACAGCTGACTCGTGGCCAGATTTCTCTCCAAGAGCAATACTTTTCTTTGTAAATTTCTTTTTGAACCAAAGATGTAACTATAGGTTCATAAAGAATCATTTACACTTTCTTCTTTAAAATTTCATATAAATTAACATTTTCTCCACACCAAAGCTGATTGCAGGGTTTTCTTTGACTGTCACTCAAAAATAAAATGCTCCAGGTTCACTTGGAGAGGTACAAATAAAACCCAATTTACATTAAATAAAGTTTATTTCCTATGATGTTTAGATTATGTATTCTGTGTTCCATTTCTTCAATGTGTCTTCTTGTATTTTCCAGCCTTCCTATGTATTTTTCATTTAATCTGCCTTCACTCAAAAGATTTGCCCCGCCCACATTCACCTGTCTTCTGTTTCCTCATGAGCCCCAGTCCAAATATGAGTCGTCACCAGTGTGCCATTGTGCTTCCATGTCCTGTCGTGTTCTCCTCTGTGTCTCTTAAGCTCCCATGTTAGCTTGTGTTTTTTACTAAAATGTCAGATTTTTGGTGTTTGTTTTATTTGATCATAAACCTTTAGTTTTGTTAAAAAAAAATTTAACTCAAACTCTTCTTTATGCGTTCCTCGGTTCGACTTCTTCTAACGTGACAATTTTCTAAAACATTTTAACTTAATATTTTGAACAGAGTTGTGGTGGATTACAACAAAAATAATGGTGGACTCAAGAACTTAACAAGTCAACTGTCTTTTGTGCTGATGTATTAAAAAGAAGTAAAGCAAATAGCGAGTAATAATAAATAAATAATGCTATCACATGAACAAAGCTCAGAGCGTCAGCAGAAGTTGTGTCCACGGTTGATACAAACAAGAAGTATTTATTCCCTCAGGTTCGTTTGATTAGTGATCAAATTGTAACAAAGTGATCTTATAGTTCAGTAGACTAAAAAATATGTTCTTAAATGTCAGTAGCTATGACATATTTAGAAAACACAAGTATAACATGATTTTTTGATCAAATTAAAATATATAGACATCACTTACACAGCCATAAAATATTATTTGGAATCAATAATATTATATAATTTTTCATCCACAATCACTTTTTTTTTTTTTAAAGATGATCTCATCAGATAACTAAAATGATTAGACACATGATATTGAAGTGCTGGTGTTCCACAGAAAACACAGTTTTGTGTAAAGTCATAGTTGGGGTCATACTCAGGGTTCATTCTAACAATGTGTATTGAAAATGTACCCACTGACATGAAGAGACAGCTTTAAAAGAAAAGCATTTTAAAAAATCTGTTCTACTTTAGAATTCTCTAATTCATTTAGTGTAATGCATACAGCACTTTCCCCAATGATCTATTTGAAGCAGTAAAAAAGAGAAAAACGTTGACTCATTTGACACTTTCATTCATGTGTGGCCACGATGGATTTACACGACCATGAACAAAAATACATCTGCTTTCCAGTAGCCACATTTTGCTATATGACCTCTCTCAATCAAAAAGTGAAAAACAATTGAAATAAGGAGAATAAAAACCTCTGAGCGCTGAATGGTTGGTTTCCAGTTAAATTACTCCAGCTGAAAATGAGATAGTTCTGGTTATCAGCCAAAAATGTGTGCATGAGTACCTATTTCTACATGAAGCTTGGCGGTTGTAGCACTGTAGTACATGTAGCAGAAATCATGCCACAATATCTGAATTAATCCGACAAGAAGAACTCCAAGGCTGAGTGAGAGATTGAAATGAGAATTAAGCAAATGGAAATGAAGGCTATGGTTGCTGTAGGCTTTCAAGCTGACAGTCGGAGGAGGCAGGGAAATGAGTGTGCACACACCCCCGCATCTTCCACAGATGGAATCCCCACCAAGAGCTGGTGGAAAATATTAGAATGTGTTAGAGACAAGAGAGGATGGAAATAATTGGTGACTTTCTAAGATTATGGTGTCATTGCCAGGACAAACCTCCTGCTAGACAGATGGCAAGTCTGCGTTTGCAGAAACATCAAACAAGTTCTTTTTAAAGACATGATAATAGGAAGTTGAGATTGCAATGCTGCATGGTTAGTCAGATATGTACATACATTTTATACTATATATTTTGTTGTAGATTACGTATAAAATATGCAAGCAAATCATACCAAACTCATTGCAGCGTGTTGGTTTTGTGGTTAGCACTGCTACCTCACAGCAAGAAGGGCCTGGTTTGGACCTTGTTTTTTTTTTGTGTGGAGTTTGCTTGTTCTTCAAAAATACTTTATTAATCCCAAAGGGAAATTATTTGTTGTTGTAACTTGTTATCCTCATTTCATTAAGAGATGTTATAGATACTGATGGATGTAGACAAGAAGGATCTCTTGTAAAGGTCCTTCCCACAGTGGATCCTAAGAAAATGGCTACAGATGCTGTCAGATCCATCCACCCAGACTCGGCTGGCCTCTTGGTTCCCTCGTGCTGTAGGACCACCCGAATGCCGGGCAGAACTCCTCCCAGAGCGATGGCCACTCCTCCCAGCAGTCTGCTGAGCTCCTCGTCGCTGCAGACAGTCAACTGTAGGTGCCGAGGGACGATCCTGTCCTTCCGCTGTCATGAGCCGTGTTTCCTGCTAGTTCCAGGAACTCAGTGGTCAGGCACTCTAGCACAGCTGGCAGGTAGATGAGAATGCGTCCACAGAACATCCTTTTCAACTCATTTGAAATTTGGGGCTGTAGTTGAGATATTATTTGAGCTTTTGAGATGTTAATCAGCTGCTGTTGGTTGTAGAAAACTGCCTTGTTGCCATGGTTACGCATCATAGCAAATGTCCAAAACTAAAAAAGTTTCAGTAAAAATCCTTCCAGTTGTACAGCATCTGATACCAGAGGAAACCACCATCTCAAAAAATGTGATTTACATCCAGAAAAAGAGGAATTCGAGTTTCCAAAAGCAAAATCTCAGAATGAAAGTAACAGAGTTGCTCCAACATGCAGCCACCTTGAGCGGCGCAATTCTAGAATTCTTGTCATCAAAGTTCATGCTCAATCATCCAGCAGGTACCAGCAAACTGGCTGATCCACTGTGTCCTGCTTGGTGGGGAAACAGTTTACTTGGGACTCCTCAGACTGACGAAGCCCTCCGGATAGAGGGCTAAACGTCTTTCCACAAAAAAGAAACTGCCCGGATGACCTCACTCATCATTATTGGATGTTCTCCTTGGGTTTTCTTGGGTTTTCTCCAGTGTCTTCCCGTCCTCCCGCTGTCCAAAAACATGCATTTTAGGCTGACTTCCATCCCAGGTGTGAACGAATCAAGTGCTCAAGTGAACTGGATTACTTTAGTGAGTGGTTCTGTAAGAGAAGGCTGGCATTTGATGTGCCCAAATTGAGAAAAAGTATATATCCAACTATTCATTTCCATCCCTGCTTCTCTTTTTTAAGTCACAGGGGGGCTGGTACCAGTCTTTCAGCAGTCTACATCCTTTCACACTCTCACTCCCACCTAAGGGCAATTAGGGTGACCAGTTAACTTAACTGGTCTGTGGGAAGAAACCACAGTATCTGGAGAAAGCTCCCATGTGCACAAAAATCATGTTAACTCCATGCAGAAAAGTCAAGTCAAATCAATTTTATTTATATAGCACATTTAAAACAGCAGCTGTTACCAAAGTAACAGCTGCAGAAAAGCCCCCGGCGATTCTATTTTCTCACTGTGAGGTGACGTCTCTAACCGCTATGCCACTGTGCAGCCAAAGTGGTGTCTAAAATTTTAAAAAAATTAAACAAAACAACTGGACTTCTGTTCTGAACTTAAACACGTAATGGAACATCTGAAGCAGTTTAAAGCTTGGAACGCCACATTCTCTAATTTTGTTTGTCTCGTTTGTCTCTGTGTTCCTGTGATGGACTGGAGACCTGTCCAGGGTGTCCCCCACCTCTCAGACAGTGACTGCTGGACATGGGCACCAGTGACCACGTGACCCAAAAAGGAAGAAACGGGTAAAGAGGATGGATGGATGGATGGATGGATGGATGGATGGATGGATGGATGGATGGATGGATGGATGGATGGATGGATGGATGGATGGATGGATGGATGGAAAGTGTCTTCAAATTCAGAATAAAACTCTTAAAAAATAAAAAGTTAATAAATTATTATTATTATATAATATAAATTATTAAAATAATTTTGTTTTAACTTGTGTGTGTGCATATATATATATATATATAAGGACCCCACCCACCCAGCACACACACTTTTTGCCCCACTCCCCTCAGGAAGGAGGTTAAGGAGCATTAAGTGTAGAACCACTAGACTGAGGAACAGCTTCTACCCTGAGGCTGTTAGACTCATGAATCTCTAACTAGAATAATCACTGTGAAAAACCATATCATGTTGCTGCTGATCTGTTTCATGTTGCTGCTGATCTGTTTCAATGTTGATGTGTTCATGCGTGCACATCTGCTCACAGACTCATGTTCATGTTTGTGGTGATGTTCAATGTTTTATGTTATGAGTGCTTAGTGTATATTTAGTTGATGTTTTTCTTAGTTCATATCTTAGATGTTA
>NC_056499.1:8399397-8407744 GCF_014905685.2 Nematolebias whitei | reverse complement strand
AGTGTATATTTAGTTGATGTTTTTCTTAGTTCATATCTTAGATGTTACTGTTTTTCTTACACATTTTATTGTTGGATGTAACTGGGACCCTGTGTACATAATTTCGCTCCACCACATGTACCACATGAGGTGCGAATGACAATAAAGAAACTCTGACTCTGACTCTGACTCTGACTCTGAAACAGTCGTGTTTATCTGAATTCGGCTCCCTGACTAGTCTTGACAGGCCACCTTTTCTTAATTTGCCTGGAAGCTCTGTAACTCTTTGATGCTCTACCCCCCTCCCACCGAGGAAGTCTACAGACCAATCAGAGGGGCCCAGCTGAATCTGTCATCATTTCTAGACTCTGGATTCTGTCTGATGTCCTTGGCCGGCCTCGGCACCCCCCAAGAGGGAACTATGTGAACTGAGCAATTTTATCTGAACTCTGCAGTGCCTCTGTGTGTTGTCTCTGGACATGCTCACCGCCCTTGTGTTCCCCTCCCCTGTGGAATGTTGGTGTCATGATGTGCTTGTGGGCAAGTTTTTTTTTTTCATTATCATGCCGTTAACCTTCAGCCAAAGATTAAGAGCATGTTAGGATTTTTTGTGTCTCTAAACCCTATGTTGTCATTTTCACCGCTTTTTATTGTCTGTCCAAACAGGTCTCACTTGTAAATGAGTCTTCGAGGCGCAATGTGACTTATCTGTTTAAATAAAGATTAAATGAATGAATGAAAAAATGTCCCAAGGCATGCATTATGTTGCATGTTTCTTTTCCCATTAGTGGTACATTCATTTTCGTTAGCAGACTATAGGAATTCAACACATGCCTTGACTGCTGTAGAATAAACCGGCAGTCTTGCTAATTAATGTTCTGCATACATTATTTTAAAAAGTGGTTCTTTGTGATTTTGCATGTAATTGTGACAGCATTAAATGAAGAAATCATATCTACTGAATTAATGTCATTTTAGACAATATTTTGAATCTCACCTTATAAACACATATTTCTTTTTACATCTGAAACAAGAATGCATATAACTGAAACAATATACTCAGATTAAACAGTCTCCTTCGTCATCTTTAAAACTAAAGACAAGCTGCTGACACCTCTCGGTGCCTCCTCTGCTCCTCTTTGCAGGTCTGTCATTGTCATAATGAATTTGCATCAATTTCTTACAGTCCCAGAGCAGGAGCAGTACCTTTCTTATCATTCCATACATGTCCTCTCTTACAATCTAACTCTGAGATGTCGTCACACTCTCGCCTCAGGAAGGACTGAAAGACTTCCTACACACCTCTAGTCCTTGTTCAGACAGTTTCATGAACATTTCAGTTTCTATATAATTATAGCCTTCTTTTAAACCTTTTAAAAGTTTTATTTTACATTACAAACATTGTGATTTGTCTTGTTTGCATCCTTTTACATTGGCTCAGTCAATATAGATTATCAAAATGTTCAGTTTATCCATCTGACTGCACTGATGCTTCTGCTTCAAAGCTGTGTGTGTGGGTCACTTTGAATGCTACTGATAAGTAAGCAGCATATGAGTGTGTGACTGGAATTTCCTGAGCTGATTTTTAATGGTAAAAAAATCTGTTCTGACTGGATGGCAAAGATTCTAGTTTGGGTATGGCTGGGTTTATAATCTTCCCTATTCTAATCCAGCCTGATGCTACATTGGATTAAAATCATGAATAGTAAATCTGGACTTGAAATAACCTATTTTTGATCAAGACACTGATTAAAATATAAAAATTTGGACATGATATCAAGGAAAAATTTAGAATGCTTTAGCAGAGTATTCATGACAAAATAAGGATTTTGCATTTTATACGTGACATTTTAGAAAAAAAATTGTAATTGTACCCTGAAAGTACTTAGGAGTCAACCATAGGTCGATCTGTGGCACAAACATTGGTCAGCATTTGTGTTAGGCTTTAATTAATCATTAATAAAAACAACTGATAAGAGACTGATTTGACATCTTGGAGAGTTTTTTTTTCTTTTTTTTTTGTCCCCCATTGCATAGAGAAATATGGAATTGGAAAAACCCTGCATTTATCTGGGCATGTTGTGAGCATAAAAACTTGAAATATAAGCGAATTACTGACTTCCACTTTGGTGTGTGGCTGCAGCTACGTGAGAGAAAAGGTCATTTCGAAAATGATATTTTTGCGTTAAAATTTAAGATGCCTGCCACCATAAATGTTGGTTCGTACTGTGAGCTGGACAACTTGAAAAAAGGCAATGTGTTGACTTCCATGTTAGTGTGTGGCTGCATCTAGGTGTAAGAAAGGTCACTAAAGAAAATTGAGTTGCCACGTCATAATCCAAGATGGCCAACACTGTATCTATTTGTAAACCAGCCAGACCCAAACATTTGAGAAAACTTTGCTTTCTAGTTTTTACATTGCTTAAAAGGAGTTTCCTTTATTGACTGAGGTGGTCGAAGATTACCATATTTTACACCATACATGTCACACCGCCTTATAAGTCGCATCAGTCCAAATATGTCTAATGAAGTGGAAAAAAACACAAATACGTCACTTCACTGTATAAGTCGCATTTATTATGCGTCACCGCTGACACGTCGTGTTTGTTACATGTCACCGCTGACAAGCCGGAAATGTGGGCCGGTGTTGTGCCAAAAATCGTTTGGCTGCCAAATGACGTCTGTGGGAGCATGCACGGGAGGACTTTAACAAGAATTTAACAAGATTAACATTTAAAAATAAGTACAGTAGTCCCTCACTACTTCATGGTTCATTTATCGCAGACGCGCGCTATCGCAAATTTTCAATTTAAGATTGGACATGACACACGATTGGCTGATTGATGGATGAGCCACATGATTGGCATGTAATTTTTATTTAAAATAAATTATTTTTAAATTATTTAGCACCTGCTGCACATTTGTGCAGCCCAGAGATGCAGAAAAATCTTCCTTCTCCACCTTTGTGCAGCCCATACTACAGGATAATCTTCCTCCTGCAGCTGATCAGCTGTTCACCGTGCAGAGCGGAGAAGTCGGCGTGGTCAAGTACGCTTGCTGGGGGCAAAGAGCAGAGGAGGCAGGGAGCTGAAATCATGATATCCTGTGCTCTTTTAGAGCATTTAAAGTTCAGAAACATTGCTTAGAATATCCTTCATATATATATATATATATATATATATGATAAAATGAACTACTACTTACTTGTACTACTATTCCTACTTCGTGGTTTTTCAATAATCACTGGTCATCAGGGTACAGAACCCCCATGATAAACGAGGTACTACTGTATTTGTTTGCTCAAAATTATAGTAAAGGTGGATCTCAGTCTAACTTTTCCTTAATAAATGCACTTTGACAGTCAAATCAGCTGTATTTCAAAAGCCGACATGTGGAAGTAGGAGCACGCAGAGGGTGGACTTGCTGTGTATTTCTTTGTAATTTAACAATTTTTCTTTGGGGGAGTGGTGGCGCAGAGGGTAGAAGATGGGCCTGTGATCGGAAAGTCGCAGGTTCAACTCCCGGTACCGTTAACATCAAAATGTGGGTGGAAAAGGTGAAACACCTACACCTGCCTCCACCCTCATTCGCCCCTGAGCAAGGCCCCTAACCCCCACAATCTGCTCCCCAAACAGGTCTCTCTTGAAAATGAGTTCTCGTGACTCAATGAGACTACCTGTATGAATAAAGGGTAAATAAAAAAAATAATAAAATAATGAAAAAAGATAACCTCCTAAAAACAATTTGTTTGCTCGACTTTATAGTAAAGGTGTGTCTCAGTTGAACGTTTACTTAATAAATGCACTTTGATGGTCAAATCAGCTGCATTTCAAAAGTATTCACAGCCTCGGTGCTCCAGGAGCGTGCAGAAGGAGGAATGTTTAGCATTTCTTCAAAATTTAACAAGATAAGCACCGTAAACAGTTAACTGTTTCCTCGACATTATAGTAAAGGTGTTTCTCGGTTGAACTTTTACTTAATAAATGCACTTCATTGGTGAAATCAGCTGCATTTTGCCGGGGCAGTGCAGCGAAATGAAGCTGATTTATTTATGAAGCTGATTATTTGTAAAAAAACCAAAAAACATCCAGTATGACTTTTTATAACTGTTTATTGTTGTCATCGTTATTATTATTGTTGTTGCTGTTGTCCATTGTTGTCATCATTCTTTGTTGAAATCAGGTCTCTCTTGTAAATGAGTCCTCGAGGCTCAGTGGGATTTACCTGTCTAAATAAAGGTTGAATGAATGATTTGACGGTTTCTGTAGACATGATCCCGGAGCTGGACGGAGTTGGCTGTATATGGCCAGCTGATTGTGTCATTAATAGCCACTTTTACCTATTACATGACACATCGGCATGCCATACTACTCAAGTGCCATTTAGCGGCTGAAAATGGTAGTGTTCAATATTTTCAATGTCAGAATGAATTAAAACGGTCATATCTCAGCCAAAAATTGGTTTATAAATATATAAATATAAATAAGTCGCTTCGGTGTATATGTCGTAGGGCATGCAAATTATGCAAAAAAAAAACCTGCTACTTATAGGCCGAAAAATACGGTAATCTATGGTGGACAAGACCACCGTTGGCCACCCCCATCTTTACACCTTTGCGCGTGGTCATGGATAAAATTGCTCCCTCCATTCACAAGGATACCTCACTCCTGTCTCAGAGGAGCAAATAAGAAAAAAAAACTACCTCTGTTCTTATACAGAGTGTAACTCATACCCCTTTCATTATCTTGCACCAAAGACATTAGGTTTACCTACATTCACTGTTCACTTCCAGTCCAGAAAAACACTCATCTCCAAAACTACAAACATTCACTATTCAAATCCCTCACTGACAGGCTTGACATGCCAAGTTAGCAGTTGGCACTGAACATATTATATTATCACAAAATTTGCAGACAACGCGGTCAATGCTGGTGTACTTAAATTAAATTAATTTAGCCAAACTCTTATTTAAAGTTGTAGTGACAAAAATGATGGAAAGAACAATTTTATCGCCTTATTTTCTTTTAACTTACTGTAGTGAGTCTGACCACTCTTACTCATTACTGGTTAGAAACATTTCCAGTTTCTGCTTTTTTCATGCAAGACATTTAGGCTTGTGACAGAAATGACAGAACAGGTGGAATCCAGAAGTGTGACCTACTGAGACATGACAGTGACAGAGAATGGACCAAAGCAGGACCTCCCATAATTGGGATTGAGCCATCTTTAATTCCTCCCAACTTTCCCTACCACAGTAGGTAAAGTCGAAACATCTTCCATAAAGAAAATTTACCACCCTCAAGTGATGAAGGCTAAAACAGTACAATAAGCAGCGCTGCAACTCCAACAACTTTACAGGATGCATCACACATCCTCAAGGTGATCAAACTATGTCACATCTGTCAAGCTAAGATTGGAAACAACAATTATGTAGATCCTATAAGCTCTTTTCTGATGTTCAAGTTGAGCATGTGGACCTAAAAATCCACTATAGTTGCAAAATGTAATCTTATTAATTACATGACCAGTTTTATTCAGGGGTCACTGAATACTAAATGCATACAGCAGATTGCTACATGTTTCACTGAACTACAGAATAAACTACCGTGTGTTCCATCATGTTTGGAAATGTGTTTCACTGAGTTTTAAGATGAGTCAGATATGAACAATATAAAAAATATATATATATACAAAGCCCTTTTACCAGATTTCATTTGAAGAAATACATCGAGCTGCATATATTGTGAATTTGCTGTTAATTATCACAGGTATCAAATATGGTTGTTTTGCATAAAAAAACAACATTGTGCAAATTTTCCCACACACATTAGAAGAAAATAGAGGTGAAGATAGAATCAGACTTGAGTTGTTTGAATTGAAACATCCCACTGTTTTCACAATGCCAGGACAGAAAACCAAAGTCCATGGTGACTTTTTTCATGGCATAAACAAAAGATGGTAAAACTGCTCAAAGCCCAGATCCTGGGTAATCACAGGAGCCAGATGAGGATAAACACACCTTGACAAATGATGCACGGATAAAACAAAGAAAGCACCAAGACTCAAATCACAACTAAATGAGAACATCCATCCATCCATCCATTTTCTTTACCCGTTTATTCCATTTTGGGTCACGGGGGTCACTGGTGCCCATGTCCAGCAATCACTGTGCGAGGGGCGGGGTACACCCTGGACGGGCCGCAAGTCCATCACAGGGACACATAGAGACAAACGAGACAAACAACCATTCACTCTCACTCACACCTAGGGACAATTTAGAGTTACCAATCAGCCTAACATGCATGTTTTTGGACTGTGGGAGGAAACCGGAGTACCCGGAGAAAACCCACGCATGCACGGAGAGAACATGCAAACTCCACCCAGAAAGGCCCCTGGACCGGGATTTGAACCAAGGACCTGCTCGCTGAGAGGCAGCAGCTCTACCAGTTGCGCCACCGTGCTGCCCCTAAATGAGAACAAGTGAAAGAAAATGGTATTAAAAGATGAAACAAAAAGAAAATAGGTTGTAAGGCGATGTAGAAAACTAAAAACAGGAACATGTCGGCACTGGTTTTAATGGTTGTTAGATACAAATATAATAATATCAATTGAAACTAAAGTTTTACTCAAACACCTTTAGGCAACCTCAAGCACTTTTTCCATAACTGGATTCACCCAAATGACAAAATTTGGAGTTTCACAAAATATTAATAATAATCAGTTCTAAATTTGGTGCATGCACACAAACACACACACACTTTAACAAGTAAATACAACAAAATTCAAAGGAAAGTTTGTTAATTTAAGTTGTCATTAGACGATCTACCCAATTCATAAACATCAGTGTATAGCAATTATATTTGTACTAAAGAGACAAAATTCATAGTTATGCAGTTTGGAGTATCTGTTTTAGGAACGAATAGATGGATATTTCATAATGCATCAAATAATATTATTTCTAAACCACTCAAACAACAAACAGAAAGAAGGAAAAAGAAGAAATATTTCCCCTTAAAAATCTTCCTGTAAGACTCCGGCTTTATCTCCATGACTCGGTCTTGGAAGCTGCATTAAAAATGCAGTGATAACTGGAGAATCTCCCAGGTGACGGGCTCTGCAGAGGAAGCACTCTCGCTGTAATCCCAGCCCACATCCTGTTGTGATTGTGTTTCAGACTTTGGCTGGGACAACACACATCAGTCACAGGGGAGCAGGGAGCAATTGGGGTGACGAAGCTATAAACTGTAAACTTAAACCAGAATACTGAAGCTAGAGAAGCTTCTTGAAATCATGTGTTGATTTTTCCTTTCTAAATAAACTGCTTAATTAGGAGGGTTTCTACTGGCCTGTGTTGTAGCAGCTTTTTTTAAATTAAAATTTTACACAATATTTTGCATTTATTAAACTACAAAACTATTTGTGGAACTCATTCTTAAAGACAAAATAATCTGGAAAGAATGTGGCATGTGTTGAAGAAGTGACAAGTAAAATAATTCCTGTTTTTAGACGATTTCATCTTTACATTTCTGCTTGATTTTTTTTTTTGTCAGGTGCTCATAATGTGATTCAAAATCACTTGACTGGATGACATACTCACTATCATTAATACTGCAGTACTTAAAAAAAATCTTAGAAGTTTTAGGTCTTAAATAAAACACAAAGTGTCAGATATTAGAGATAAGGGTGTTCTCTGAAGCTCTGCATGCATCTGTTAATAAAGAAAGCAGAAAGAAAGTAATTAGTGTGGGCTCACGAATAGTAAAGGCATGTTTATTTTTTGTTTGAGAATGCAAGATCTGGATGAAATATTTTAAATTGCTGTATTTTGGAGGGTTGCATTTTTATTTATTTATTTATTTTTTAAGACATGCAAAAAATGATTTAGTTTCTGTAGGGAGTATTAAAGTTCTATGGATGCTTGTGTGTGCAAATTAAATTATAACACAACACATAAATTAACTTTGTTTTGCATTCAGACAGGGCTGCACGGTTGCACAGTTGGTAGAGCTGCTGGTTCAAATCTCAGCCGGGGACCTTTCTGGGTGGAGTTTGCATGTTCTCTCCGTGCATGTGTGGGTTTTCTCCAGGTACTCCAGTTTCCTCCCACAGACCAAAAACATGCATGTTAGGCTGACTGGTGACTCTAAATTGTCCCTAGGTGTGTGTGAGAGAGTGAATGGTTGTTTGTCTCGTTTGTCTCTATGTGTCCCTGTGATGGACTTGCGACCCATCCAGGATGTACCCCGCCCCTCGCACAGTGATTGCTGGACGTGGGCACCAGCAACCCCCATGACCCAAAATGGAATAAGCGGGTAAAGATAATGGATGGATGGATGGATGGATGGATGGATGGATGGATGGATGGATG
>NC_056499.1:8345806-8399387 GCF_014905685.2 Nematolebias whitei | reverse complement strand
TGGATGGATGGATGGATGGATGGATGGATGGATGGATGGATGGATGGTCCCAGAGTCTGGAGGAAGAGTGGAGAAGTCCAAAATACACGTTGTTTGAAGTCCAGAGTGAAGTTTCTGCAGTCATGTCAAGTCAAGGTTCTTTAATGTCATTCGCACCACATGTGGTACATGTGGTGGAACAAAACTGGGTACACAGGGTCCCAGTTACATCCAACAAAAGTATAAAATGTAAAGAAAAACAATAATAAGCTCTAAGATGGTTTAGGTCCACATCCTCTGCTGGTGTTGGTCCACTGTGTTTTCTGAAGTCCACAGTCCACAGCATCTAGTAGGACATTTTAGAGACTTCATGCTTTTTTCTGCTGATCAGCTTCATGGAGATGATTTTATTTTCCAGCAAAACTTGGCATCGGCCCACAGTGACAAAGGTACCAAAAGCTGGATGTGGGATATTCTAATCGAGTTTTTGGTTTGTCATCATCTGTAAGCCCAAATCATCAAAATCACAAGAAATAAAGTCTAGAAGTATTTTACTCTATGTCTAATGAATCTAAGCAATATATGAGTTCACTTTCTGAAATGAATGACAAAAAATATATAGATTTGTTTTCTGGATAAAATAATGTATTTTAGATGCATCTATAAAAGTATAATGTACTGAGTTTAACATGTACTCAGTGCATTTAAAAATTATGACTAAAAAGGTTTGACCACCTGCATGTTTGCTTTAAAAAACATGTTACAGTTGCATTTTGTTACCGTTCGCCTGAAAGACTTTAATGAAACTCTCAGAAATCGTCTGTACATCTACAACAGCTAAGTTCATGATGGCTGCCACAGCTAACCAAGACATTTACAGGAAATGAGCCAAATTCTGGTGTGGTACCTGAGATATAGCATGAGATTGTGCGTAATTTTACTTTTAATGCTTGACCAAAATTGGCTTTAAATTTATAATTGCTCAACATAAAAAAAAAAAAAATCTTAAAACTCTGGCATGAAAGGTGACAAGAGTGCAAAAACATGAATAAAATAAGAAGAATAATGAATAAAATAATATATATATTTTTTTTAATTACAGATAAATATGATGTACAGAGTTCTACAGGGGAATTAAGTTGATGAGCCACACAATGACGATCTGGGAGAGAGTTGTGGAAGCAAGACTTTGACGAGCGGTGACTATCTGTGAGCAGCAGTATGGTTTCATCCCAAGTAAGGGCACCACAGATGTTATCTTTGCTTTGAGGATGCTGATGGAGAAGTACAGAGAGAGTCAGAAAGAACTCCATTGTGTCTTTGCGGATTTAGAAAAAGCATATGACAGGGTGCCGAGGGAGGAGGTGTGGTGTTGCATGAGGATATACTGAGTGGCAGAGAAGTATGTTAGACTGGTACAGGACATGGATGAGGACAGCAGGACAGTGGTGAGATGTACTGTAGGAGTGACAGATAGCTTCAAGGTGGAGGTAGGACTGCATCAAGGATCGGCTCTGAGCCCCTTCTTGTTTGCTCTGGTGATGGACCGACTAACAGATGAGGTCAGGCAGGAATCATTGTGATCTGTGGTCAGAACAGGCAACAGGTGGAAGAGAACTTGGAGAGGTGGAGTATGCACTTGAAAGAAGAGGAATAAAAGTCAGCCCTAGTATGACAGAGTACATGTGTGTGAATGAGAGGGAGGCTGGTGGAACAGTGAGGCTACAAGGAGCAGAGGTCACAAAGGTGCAGGACTTAAAGTACTCGGGGTCCACTGTCCAGGAAAATGGGGAGTGTGGTAAAGAGGTGAAGAAGAGAGTCCAGGCAGGATGGAGTGGATGGAGAAAAGTTTCAGGAGTGATTTTTGACTTAAGGGTTTCAGCAAACGTCAAAGGAAAAGTTTACAAGACAGTGGTGAGACCAGCTATGTTGTATAGTCTGGAGACAGAGACATGGACAAAAAGACAGGAGACAGAAAAGGAAGTGGCAGAAATGAAGATGTTGAGGTTCTCCTTAGGAGTGACAAGTATGAATAAGATTAGGGATGAGATCATCAGAGGTGCAGCACAGGTTGAAGGACTGGGAGGTAAAGTCTGAGGCCAGACTGAGATGGTTTGGACATGTCCAGAGGAGGGACAGTGGTTATATTGGTAGAGGGATTAGAAATGCAGCTACCAGGAAAAAGACAAAAAGGAGATATATGGATTAAGTTAGAGAGGACATGGAGGTAGTTGGAGTGAGGACAGAGGATGCAGAGGACAGAATGAGATGGAGGATGACTCACTGTGGAGACCCCTGAAGAGCGAAAAGCGGAAAGAAGAAGTTTCCTAAAGAAGAATTTTTACGTGATATTGGTATTGAAAATATTATATACAAAAGTGTTTTTTCTTTTGTTGTTTTTAAATCAGCCTAAGCGTCCTTGAAACTCCCTCCCTTTGGTTATTTCTGTGGTTGTGATGAAATGGTGCCAGTGGAAACACATTGTGCAGCATTTAGATTCGATCCATCACACTCCGCTCACACTGCTACACTTAAACTGACTCCTTTTTTTTTTAACAATGAAAAAAGTATTTTCACTGTTCAGATAGTCTAATCTTTTATTCTGGTGTTGGAGTCACTTTCTTTTCATTTCTTCTGGAATATTTTTATTGGATCTGGAGCATAATGGGAAGCTGATTAGTTGTTGATGTTGCTGCTGACGACGACTGTGATGATGGAGGCTGTAATTGAAAACTGAGTATTCCGCGGAGAGAAGCATCACATTACTCTTCACCTCGCTGTGGACTGGTCCCAGGGGGACGCAGAAATGGAAAATATGGGAGAGAAATGCTTCATGTGAAGGCAAATCAGATTGTTGTCAATGTCCGTTTCCCTCTCAACCCAAGAACAGAACAGCGTTACAGCAGCCCCTACTGGTCCTAAAGAGGAAAAAATAAACATCTCACCTCTGATGAGGGGATGGTCTAAAAAAAAAAAAAAAAAACACCTTTCCACGAGTAAAATAATCATATTTCATCTCTGTGTTGTGATGTTTTCTTTTCTCTTTCTTTCATTCTTTTTTTTTTTTTTTTTTTTTTTATTGTTGGACCTGTTGCCTCAGAGAGGAGACAGCTGTTACAGAAGAGGCACAGCCAAAAACTTAAAATAAAACACTTCCCTTTCATTTTAAATTATGAAATATGTACGTGCACACAGGGCACAGAGCATTTGTTTTGCATTATTTGTTTTGAAAATCAATTAATTAATTGATATTTTAACGTAAAGCCATATGAAATTAAAGACCAAGCATATATTGAAGGAACGCATGCCAGAGTTTTACTTCAGTGTTTAGAGTAAATGTACACTATCTTAGTATTTGATATGTTGAGTAAATTATAGCCAATACTATGTCAGCAGGAACAGTATATTAGCAGCCATCTTAATTTGGGATGACTTTAAATGTTATTCAGCTGTTGATGTATCCCAAATGATTTGTTTTTAAATGTTGATGCTGAGCAAAGAATAGAGCTTACTATATGTGTTGAGCATGAGTCTCAGCTACTACCACAGTAACTTTTGTCTGAATTACTGTACAGCTGTTTGTGTGGTTTTAAGTCAGTTGGCCATTGTAGCCACCTTGAATTGGAACGACTAATATTTAATCACTTGTTAAGAGAGATTAGTTTAATGATTACTTTGAGTTTTACCACATCGTCGGATGGCTTTTGAGATATTTTGCTAACAGTTATAAGTGACGTGAAAAGTTGAAACAGAAGTTATAAGTTAAGATCTTACCTAAAGTTTAGTGCTCAGTGTAAATGTGGAGCATGACTCACAGCTATTACTACACTAACTAGTGATGTGTCCTTCTGTGTCGAGGCTTCGAAGCATGTGTCGAGTAATCCAGGAGGAACTATGTGGAGCGTTTATCGAGGCGCGTATTGATGACGCATGTAGTGACGTTCGAGGTCTCGTTAGCGGGCCGTACCCCGTGACTGATTCAGGAACTGGCTCGTTTGTATGCGCGAGATTTGAAATATAAGGGGCAGACAGAAAAATCCATCATCACCATCATCATAAAGACATATTAAGATCATTTGCAGATCAAATTTAGACTATTTGAGGTCCTCACAAACATGATTTCTTTTTTCTTTTGTTCAAATTACAGCTTCGCAAACTAGTTATGTTATTATAATCCATCTACTTGTTTTACATTTATAGTCCACTTGATGGCACAGTAGAGCAAATGAAGCACCATGGCACATCGGATCATGAGTCGAGCTGTTTAATGGAAATCCTCAGTGCTTCACGAAGCTTCATCTCGCCATCACTAACACTAACTCAATATCTGTTTAATTGGATCAGTTGTATTCATGTTTGTGTTTCTTAAGGTAAGCTGACTGTGGTGGCCATCTTGAATTAGGTCCAAAATTGTAATCAGATCTAGATGTACACCCAATGAATGTTTATTATTAGTGGTTCATGAGATATTTTGCTAACAGATAGATTTACTGATAAAAATAAATCTCACACATTCAATTAGCTCTGTGTCGTAATAGGGCTGGTGGAGGTAAACCCGGTGGTGCAGGCAGGCAACGTAGCAGACTCAGGAGATTATAAAATAGGGTATTTATTATCAAGAATTCAAAAAGACTGATGGTGCAGCAAAACTTACATGGAATCACAAGCAGCAGCTGGGACATCACCAGTGGACAGTATTCAATGCCAGGACAAAGGACTAACATAGAGACACAGACTTATATACAGTGACTAATGAGACAAAACACCTGTTAGGACACACAGCTGAAACACATCAGGGAACATGACAAACCAGGAAACCAGGGAGTGCGGGAACAGACACACAACACTAGATGGAGGTATACACTAGGAAAACACAAACCCTATAGAAAACAGAAACTGAGGATAAGAAGGACGCAATACATAAACATGGGGCAGCAAGGTGGCACAACTGGTAGAGCTGCTGCCTCTCAGCATGCAGGTCCTTGGTTCAAATTCTGGTCCGAGGGCGTCTCTGGGTGGAGCTTGCATGTTCTCGCTGTGCATGTGTGGGTTTTATTGGAATTCATCCACTGGTTCATAAAATATTCTGACAACAGTACAGACATATATAAACAAGGACATGGTTGGCGAGTGATAATGTATCAGTTTGAAGGACAAACGTGAAGCAGAATGTCCACCTATATATCCATTCTATGTATCTTTGAATTCTGATGATTTCTTGCCTTTAAGCTGTTATATTCATACCCATCTGCAATTGTGGTATGTGTTAGGGAGGGTGAGGAGGGGGAATACAGGGGTCTGGTGAAGGACTTTGTTGGGTAGTCCCAACAGAATAAGCTTTTGCTGAATGCCACTAAAACCAAGGAGGTAGTGCTGGATTTCAGGGCCATCTCTTGAACTCGGTCTTCTCTCATCAGCAAAGTTCAGTGAGCACCAGACTCCATTTGTTGAGGTGCTCTACTGAGAGACTAAATAACTTGTTTGTCCCTTGTGCCATTAGGCTGTATAATTCGGCCACTCCTGGCAAGAACTAGAGAAGCTAGCTGGTCATGTCCCCTAACATAGTTGTTGCTTGACCTCCACTTTTAGTGTTGTTTTATTTATTTATATATTTTTAATACTCCGTTTTTTTTTTTTTTTTAACTGGTGGGTTGTTATCTTATTGTTTGTATGAATGGAAGCTACAGACAGCCACATAGTTTGCTTCGGGATCAATAAAATATCTTTCTATCTGATCACAACAGACTCATGTTCAGGCTGCTGTTTAATACACAGTATCATATTATATTATTATTGTTTATCATATACCTTGATTCCTTGTTTACTGTTTCTTTTTTATACTTTATATTATTGCTATTTTTGGGGGTGTAACTGGGACCTTGAGTACAGTAGTCCCTCGGTACTTCATGGTTCGACTTTCGCGGACTCACTGTTTGGCGGGTTTCCAACGTGAGATTGTACACGACACACGATTGGCTGATTGATGGAAGGCGACCAACCAGAGTATTGAGCTCTGTATCCTGGGCTCAGTAACCATAGCATCAGTTTGTCTGCTCTCTTTCGCTGTGCTCTTTTAGAGCGTTTAAAGCGTTTAGAATATTCCAACATTTTTCAGTCAGGTCATCTGGAGTTTCTATTTTTTTGTGCTGAAACGTTTCGCCTTCAATCCGGAAGGCTTCATCAGTCAAGGAAACACACAACACAAAACTGATTCTTCCCCCAACAGTTTACTCCAAAGTGGAACAAACCAGTTATGTTGGTGCTAAGATGGTCTCTTTGTCACGCCCCCTCCTCCATTGCCGACCCTCTTCCTTGTTGACAGTCGTGTCAAACTGGTTGCTTATTGAGCATGGACTTTGTAATTTCGAATATTGTTAAAAAACATTGCAAGCCGATTTTCACCTATTGCAGGGATGTATGGAACGTAACCCCCATGATAAATGAGGGACCACTGTACACAATTTCGCTCCACCACATGTACCACATGCAATGCAAATGACAATAAAGAACCTTGAATGGTAAAAAAAAAATTATAATAATAATAAATAAATAAAAATGCAGTTTTGGAGACGTCATTCATTGACATCAGTCTTAATTGTGCATAATGAGCAGACATCACACCACCTTCTAATCATTCTGGGTGAATCATCTCAGGATCTGTGATCAATGTTGTTGCTGAGTTGTTCCCCTGGGTCTTACTTCCACTAATCTTGCTTTTTATCTGATCAATACCTGAGTATGTGTAGCAAACCCTCAAAAAAAACAAAACAATGAACCATCCCTTTTCTGAAGTCTGTCCCCCTTAAGATCCATTTTGAATCCAACATGTAAACTTTTTTTTTAAGTATTTTAAACAACAAACACCACCGAGGACAAAGTCGTGGACAGGGTGGGACAAATGCACAATATTGTCATATTCTAACAACTCTAGAGCAATTAAAAATTAAAAATACATTTAAAAAATAACCCTTTTATATGTGAAATTATTATTTTTCTTCAATTCAACCATTATTTATACAGGTTAGTCTCACAGAGTCTCGAGGACTCATTTACAAGAGATACCTGTTTTAAACAAAGAATGATGACAACAGTAGACAATTATTTTTTTTTTTAAAAAGCTTATAAATTGAAAAATAAATGGAAGAAATTATTTTAAAAAACAAAACAAAAACAGCTACATTATAAAGTGATATAAAATACTAAAAACAGGAACATCTGGAACATTCCCACATGTGTTGAAACGGAGCAGAATGGAGATGGCTAACTGTTTTTTTTTTTCAGTTTTCATAAATAAAAACAGAATTTTTATCACCAGAAAGACAAAGCAATGAGGTTTCTGCCCGTCTGTGTGTCTGTACACTGTTAGCAAAATATCTCATGGGTCATTGAACGTATTTTAATAAAACTCACAGAAAGTGATCATCTATATATCTTTTTATGTAAGCTCAATTCAAAGATGGCTGTCACAGCAAAGCGACCTTATCAAACACAAAAATGTCTTTAGATCTTTGTTGACATGAAGCTAACTTTGGATGGTAGTAGTTGACAGTCATTCACAACAGATGCACTGTCAACTAATCATAAGGAATGTGAGAAATTATATGCATGAAACAGCATGATGGTATTTTTCTGACTACAACTACAACCCTGTCATTCATCAGAAAAAGACTATTTTAGTTTCAAACTCTAACATGAAAGGTGGCGGGTGATATGCATTTCTTCAAGGAATTGGCCTTTAAATTTGAAAATGTGTTATGCTCTTGTAAAGTCTCATAACCTGATGAAAATCTGAAAATAGTTTTGAAGCATGTTTTCATAATAACAAGTCCAATTTTCTTTGCTCATAACTCGAAGGTGCATGAAGATTATTGATTATTCGTTAAATTTGCATCTGTGTCCTGCACCTAATTTTACTTGACAATTATGGGAATCCATCGTTGCCTTTGTTTCCTTGGTGAAGCAAATCCTCGGGCATTCGGCAGGAAATTGGATCGGAGTGAGCATGAAGTTAATGCAGGATGAGACTCGTCCAGCAACTTCTCATTATGCTTTCTGGTGTGTGTAGCATGAGATAAAAACACTTTTCCACTGATACCAAGGGGGTTTATGTGTGGAAATGAAATTGTCACGAGCCATCCTTCATCTCCTCAGAATAAAAGATAGGAAATCCACCTTTGAAATACGCCCTCATTTCTTTCTTCACAGTTCTTTAGATGCAGATAGGGAATGTGAAGAAAATAAAACTAGGAAAAGCACATTTTTTACACCTTCTTTTTTTGAATGTTTGATTTGCTGTTTGTGTATTTAAATGTTTAAAATTGTTTCAAACTGAGGATTTCCTGCCAGATTTTATGAGAACAACTTATTTCCTAACATTCCTTAAATAAATGCTTAACTTCTGTTGTAATTTTGCTTAATATCAGTAAAAATGGCTGAATTAGAGCCACTTTTGTGGGTGCTAAAGTAGCTTTGCTGTTTTGGCCATCTTGATCAGACTCTAAAAGATAATCAGTTGTAGATTTATTTTGATTGTTACATTCTGAAAGTTTCGTTAGCATTCATCTTTTGGTTCTTAGAGATAATTTAATAACATACAACGATCTGCCTTTATTCTTTTGCAGCAGGTGATAAAACACAGAGGAACTGAACTGAGGAGGATCATCTGTTGCATTTCAAATAATGTGTAGAGACTTATCTGCTGCACAAACGTCACTGAAACAATAGGTATTCAGGTTTTTCTACTTGTGGACAGGCCTGTAGCTATGGAAAATGTGCTATGTCTATACTTTGTTTTGTTTGTTGTACAATTTTAGTCAATTTTAGTGGAAAAATGCAGCTTTTGGGAATTGATTTGATCAATATTCAAAGTATTTGTTGTTGTTTGGAGCTTAAAGCATCTTTATTGAAGAATATAAATAAAAAAAGCACATATACTATAAGGATTTTGTTAAGCTGTTTGTCATTACAAGGAAAAAATAATCTCACAATTTGTTTATTGTGAATTTAATTTATTTGTATTCATGTTTAATTAATTGTGTATATATATATATATATATATATATATATATATATATATATATATGAGCATACTAATGGATCAGCGTCAAGTAATCTCAATTTATATTTGTATAAACTCCATGAGTATTTCAGAAGTCCTTTAATATCTTATTACAGTATATTGTTTTTCAGCCTCACACATTCAGTTTCCATTAGATGTTTTTCTCTCACAGACCACCAGGGGCTTGTAATCAAACTTTTACTTCCCTTCAAAAGTTTGCAGCACTTTCATGTGGGCGTGGCCTTTTCCTCTTCTCTTCAGCTGATAAGTGACAGCTGTCAGAGGTGGGAGTCAGCAGCAGGCGTGTTCCCTGATCAGACAGGTTTAGCTGCTGCTGTGGAGCTGAAGCTGCCTCAGGTTGGACTTTATTACTTCTTCCATGAAACAGAAAACACTTTTTCCTCATGTCTTCTTGCTTCGGTTGAACTTCTTTGAAAGGCTTGCTGCCTGCACTCTGGAATTAATGAGCTGTTGCCTGTTTTTGCCCTTTAATTAGAGCTGCTGGGTCTCTTGCTTGTTGAGGAGATTGAGATGGAGTGGCGCCGGCAGAGCAGCCTCAGCTGTGCGGAGGCCTTCACGGAGGCTCGACGCTGGATTCAGGTCTGTTCACTTCTCATCACTTGCTTGGATTCTCTGCAGCTTCCCGTGCTGCTGCTCACTTTGTGTCTGTGCAGACAGCTGGGATGAAATGGCTCAAGGTTTATGCAGCTCATTGTGGAGTCAGGAAGTGAAAGCTCACATGAGTCTTGCTGCTTTGCTTCAAACCTTTCAGCTGCAGCTCTTCAGCTCTGTTTAGCTCAACACGAGCTCACTTTGCACACTTATCTTTGAGAGCAGATGCAAACCCCCTCATGATAAGACTCAATTACAAGTTTGACAGAAAGGCCTCAGTGTGTTTCAGATAAAACTGATTTGAATGCAGGATTCAAATGAAGAGAAGGCCAATGTTTAAGTAAGAAAATCCATTTTCTGTTGTATGAGTTGCTGAATGAAGCTGAAACTGAGTTGCTAAATGTAAAATGAGCAACATATTAAAAGCTAAAAGCAACAAAGGACTTTGTGAACTCTTTAATTTGCAAAACAGAGGCTTAAACCTAAGCAAGCATGCTGGAACAGAGTTTAAATAATGCATTTGAAGGAATCTAAATGCATTTATATGGGGCAAATGATTATAAGATTATAAATTAAGTTCCAGCCACCAAAAGTTACATCGCCCATCTTGTAAACGAGCCAAAGGTTTTTGATTTTACGATTGACTGAAGTAGCACACGCTTTACAGAAGTGGTTAGATTTGTAAATACAACTTAAAGGAAAGATATTAAAACAGGAAAACATTTTGTGTGAATGCTGAGTGAGCATTCACACAAAATGAAGTACCAATTTGATACGTCGTGTCTTGATGTCTGCCTGTGAGGGACGAGCAGAACTTGCAGAGGAAGCTTGTACAGGATCTCTGCACGCTCTCGTGCCACACATCATTAGGTAAGATGTGACACTCTTTGGAGGATGTGGTTTATTTTATTTTTTTTACAGCAAAACATTCATTAAATATTTCAGCCTGCTTCTGCTCATTCATTTCTGAAGTTTTGTCTTCCTCCAAAATATAACCAATGCATGCAGAGTATGGAGCGTAGATGGCGGCGTGTCAATCAGCCCTAAATGGAACCATTAACGTCACTTGTGTCGGAATAGATCATGAGTTTTTGTCCAGGGCGCTCTTGGCAGGGAGCCATGCCAATTTTACCCGTCTATTTTCCTGCTCTGACAGATGAAAGGATGGGGAACAATGATGAGAGCTGTGTGTTTGACAGGAGTGCAGCAAGGCATGCTGATTCTCAAATTGTTTCATACGTTCCTGCTTGTGCCAGATGACAATGTAAATGTGGTATCGCAGATATCCCCAGCTACAGACAGCAGGATAATGGGCCTCCAGAATCCATACATGCTAACTATTTATCGTTAGCGCAGCTGCGAGTATGTGGAAATGTTTGCACAAGGACCTGCTCCCCCTCAGAATTAGACTCGGTCTCTGATGCGTTCATATAAAAAGACGATTTGGTGAAAGCAAAGTGTTCACCAAGTGTTTCCTGCTGTGCAGCGGTGCTTTTCTTTTCAGGGAGAGGAAACATCTTTCATGCAATCCTATGATTTAATCGGGCAGAAACTAAATAATTATACTTTTTTATTTTATTTTTTTTTTATTAAACAAAACAAAATGACAACCAAAAGGAGAGTCAAAAATAAATAAATAAAAATTAAACGGCTAGATTATAAGGCTGTGTAGAAAACTAAAAACAGGAACATGTCTGCATTGTTTTTTTCAGAATAAACTTTATCATTGTATCGAGATACAACAAGAACATGTATGTACAGTCATCCGAAAGATGGGTGGAGAGCACGAAGCTGCAACTATGAATGTGCTTATTATTCAGAATAATATTTTGCTTGGATGAGAAAAGTGAACTTAACAGATGTTTAAAAGCCACTTGGAGAGGTCAAGGTCGAGAGCTTCAGATCTTTTTGCAAGATATTCCATGAAACGGGAGCGGAGTAGGAAAAGGTTCAGTCCACACACTGAGGGAACACTGCAGGTAATAATGTCCTGAGAGCGCACGCTGTAGCTGCACTCACGCAGAGACATGTAGGAGGAGATGTATGAAGGCAGCAGACCAAGAAGTGATTTAAAGATGAAAATGTACCAGTGGGAGAGTCTGCGTGAAGTTAATGATGTCCAGTTAACCAGTGAATACTGGGTGCAGTGGTGGGTACAGTAGTTACAGCCAGTTATGAATCTTAAAGCACCGTGATAGACGGCATCTGCAGGGTGCTTGTAGGAGCGGTCCTATAGATGTCATCACCCTAGTCAATGGAGGGAAGGAAAGTCATAGTTACAAGGTGTTTCCTAGTATTCAGCCAGCTGAATTTTAAAATGGCTGTCGCAGCCAAGTGACCTTCAAAAATGCACAGTGGCTCTAATTCACATTGTAATTTGAATTAGTTCTACAGATGTGCTGAAATTGGTTTACATCTGGTAAGTGCCATCACTTGACAGGAAGTCTCATAGTTTGGCATGAAGTTGTGCATATAACATATTTTATAAAGTCTGACCAAAACCCCTCCAAGTATGTTCCTTTTCACCGTAAATTTTGAAGATGGAGGGTGATATGCATTCCTTCAAAGAGTGCAAGGCCTTTTGTCTAAACTGCGAGTGTTGAAATGAATCTTTTGGAAAAGCTGACTTATGGCATTTACTGTATTTGTAGATGAATGTTAAGGAATGGTTTGTGTGTGTGTGTGTGGGGTGGGGGGGGGGGGGGGGTGAAACCATCCAAAGTCTGGCTGTTCCACAGTAGCACATTGTTTAGCTGCGTTAACCTTGCTCTACATTGTTTGACTGATTCCACAGAGAAGCATCCATGTATGCCCAGTTCAACTAAAACTGAACTGTGATTGTGGATTCCTGGGGGGACTAATTAGTGAGAAGAACAGCCTTTTGGGGCCCTCGGATAGTCGTAGAAGCAGACTTTAATAGTCCCATTTTTATGTCCTCATTACAAAGCCCTTTCGCCCGGAGTTTGCTCTTGATGAAATAAAATCATGGTGCCTATTTTTATTTTATTTTGCCCAAAAATTTTTTAACGTGTGGCTATGATCGTCTGCATAAATGTCTTTTATTCTTTTTGCCTTGCAATCGTGTGGGTTTTTATTTTTATTTTTTGTACCTAAATGAAAATGTTTCTTGTTTTCCAGCTTTTTGAGGTAAAACTCAGAGGTTGAGTTACTAATTGTTTTTCAGATGATAAAGGTGTGTAATGACTGAGCTTCACATCATTCTCATCCTGTCTTTGCTAGTAACAGCACATTTGATGGGTTTGCATCAACTGTCCCAGTTGGTCTGTATAAACTAACATCTGGTTCTTGATACTAGTTATCATTTGCCACCACAAGGAAAATTTTGTCAATTACCGAAATTATCTTGTGAACCATTGGATGAATTTTAATGAACTATCGTAGAATAGGAATTAGCTTTATCATTGTACCAAACTACAATGAGATTGTTCGTACAGTCGTCCGAAAGATTGGTGGAGCGCATCATTGCTGCTGCTGCTACTGGTTTGCGGCCCCTTATCCACTTTCAGAAAACCTTTTTATTTTTATTTTTTTTAAGATGGAAAAGTGGAAAACGCCATGATAGGATAGTGGTATTACAAAAAAATATATCTTGTCATATTAGGACACGATTTAAGACCTCAAAAAACCTCTACCAGCAAGAGCTTTTTTTTTTTTTTTTATAAACTCATTACATATACGTTTGACGATGGTGTGATGTGTCCATGAAGCACTTCCAGATAGTCCTGATTAAGATGTTGGCCAGCTGGCGCAGTTCTGATGAGCCTTCACAGAAGTTCTGGGGGATGCAGTAGACAAAGCTTTTCTTTAGTTTACACAAATCTCAAGAGAAACTTGATAAGTTGGCCTGCTTCCAAGGCCAAACGGGGGAGTCAGATAAGATGGATAGATAGATAAATTTTATTTTTTCCAGCCTTGAGTCCTGCTGGTACTTTCAAGATCCAAAAATGGCCAAATTTGGGGGCATTCCACTGGTCCGTGCTTATGAGCCCCCTCCAATGTCATCTCCAACATGCTGGCGAGTCCTAGAAGCCACAGGTGGCCTGCAATCCTCACAAATGGCTTCCATCTTACGTTTTAGCTTGTAAATCAGCTGATTTTGAGTACTCTAAGCGCAAACCAAAATAGTTTGCTTTACTGTACAGCTGCAACTAGTTTAATTTTGAGTTCAACTCAATGCAAGATGGCTGCCACCGCCAAAAGACTCTTTTGAAATCCCACTAATGCCATAACTTGGTGAATTTTACGGACGTAAAGCTAAAACCTGTGGTGTGGCAGAAGCTGAGGAAGCTTGAGTTTTATTCAGGGTTTGACCAAAATGACTTCACCTCATTTCTTGACACAATTTTACAATTCTGGCATGAAGGATAGCAGGCCATGTGTGGTACTAGTTTTTTATTTTTATTTATTTTTTATTTATGCAGTGGAGGGATTGATTTTTCCCTTTTCTAGTCAAAGAAACTTAAACACAAACTGAGATGAAGGGGGTTTGGATTAAAGTATTATCCCTTTTTTATTTTTATCTTGTCTTTTTATTAGGAAGTGACCGGGAAATCCTTCGGTTGCAATGACTTCCGTGCAGCCTTGGCGAATGGAGTCCTTCTTTGCGAGTGAGTACTGCAACTCCAGAAAATTGCTGCAACTCGCATCTGAGGTGCACACTTAAAGAAATAAAATGGTCGTACAGACCCTTAGATTAGTAACTTTTTTTTTTAAATGTATATTTATTTGACTTGCACATATGAACCAATGTTTAAACTATTTATTCAAATTTGCACTCTTGTGTTCCTGAACAATGAGGTTATATTCTACTCTTTTTTTTTTTATCCTCTCCGGTGAATTAATTTCCAACAAATCACATTCTAAATTAACTTTCATAACATTAACTACAAAAAAAAAAATCATACAATAAACATTACGTTGGTCCAATCCAACCCTTGTTGGCGGCAAATGGTTGAAGAATAAAAAATTTGAATTAATTCTGTACAGGCTCTGAACATTTGCAGCTGGAAATGTTCTGTTTGGTAATGGTTTGTTTTTTCTGTGAAGCCTAATCAACCAGTTGAAACCTGGCCTCATCAAGCGGGTGAACAGGCTCTCCACTCCAATCGCTGGCCTGGTGAGTGACACTTCTTCTTCTGATGTGTGCGTCTGCAAATATAATCACAGCGAATGGGAGAAAAGCACCTGCTAGCCAGGAAGTGTTGACGCATTGTGTGGTTTCCTGTTAAGGCACCAAGAAACAAGGTGCCTCTAGTCTGAATGAACTTTAAACTGCATTTAGTGTGATAACCATCCAAACTGCTGAACATGGAAACTTATGTTGAGCATTAATACAGATGGAGATTTTTTTTATTATTATTATTTTGGATTCATGCTGCGTTTCAGTGGTTCCATACAAGCATAATTGCCAAAACTGCCCAAAGCAAGAGTAGAGGATCAATTTCGATCTCCCCAAAGATACCACAAACTACTGGAGCATAACGGTAAATGCAGACGAGCTGACTGGGGTGGAGACGTGGGAGCTGCAGATACTGCTGACGTTTTACAGGACCACACCAGTGGTTCACGTTTTAATAATTTATAAGTGGGTGCAAATTTTTATTTTTTTTTTTTCAAAATTTTTGAATAGCAGTTAATGCATTTGGCAAATTGGAATTTGTTTTGAAACGAGTTTAGATTTATTTATATTTGGGTTTTGTGGAGAGGTTGTGAACAGTTAATATCTTACCTGTTGCGGATGGCTATTTCTAGTTTTAAGTCTGATCAAAATGAAAAGTTAATGACTAGTCTGACCACTACCAACACATTTTGTGCAGGAAACCCTTTAAAGATACTTTAATACTCGTCAAATTGGAATATTTGACAGTCAAACTCTGAGGCTCGTGTTGCTAGTTGGAGTTCATTTTCTTTTATTCACCCATCCAACAGATCAATGTAAAAGAGGATGCCTGTGTCCTGACGGTGAAGTTGAGCCATCATTTGCATTTTACAATCTTTTAATAATAATTTATGATGGTGTAAAGCCACTGATCCCTCGATGTGTTTCTTTTCATTTTAAGGGGGTGGGGTTATAGATGAATAGAAAATGAGGAAACAACTTGGCATGTCACTACTTGGAGCCAGTGTTTTTTATTTTATTTAGTTATGGTTGCGTTGGTCTTGCAGTTTACACATTTTAAGTAGACTTAATTTTTTGAAAATTACTATTTAATTACTAATTACAGTAATCTTTAAACTGTTTTTGTTTAATTTTATAGAAACTTTATTTTATAAACCTTTACATTGCTGTCATTTTCATAATACATTTATTTTACCAGAAATTGTATTAAAATCCTGGCTAAACCATAAGTGCTACAGCTAGCTGCTGCTGTCATCACATGCCTTTTCAAATAAACAGAAGTCAGTGTAAATAATAATGTAACATTAAACTGGCAAAGGTTTGGAAATGTTTTTTCTAACTGAGGTTGTTCAGAGCTATCTACAACGGGTAAGACGTCTATGATTCTATAAAACCAGTTTCAAAAGATCTGAACTACCATACTTGCTGCCGTACACGCTGCACTGCCGTATAAAGTCGCATCAGTCCAAAAATGTCGAATAAAGTGTGTGTGGGGGGAAAAACATAAATAAGTCGCTTCGCCATATAAGTCACATCTATTGTCACCACTGACCACCTGGAAACGTGGGCCGGTGTTGTGCCAAAAATCGATTGGCTGCCAAATGGCAGGAACGTGCACAGGAGGACTTTAACAAGAATTTAACAAGATCAACACTTAAAAACAGTTATTTGTTTGCTCGAAATTATAGCAAATGTTTTTCTCAGTTGACTTTTTCCTTAATAAATGCACTTTAATGCTCAAATTAGCTGCATTTTGCCTGGGTGGCGCGACATAATGCAGCTGATTTGATGTTTGCTCCAGGAGTTCAGAGAGACGAAGGTGTCTCACATGGCAAGTCTCATTAAAAGCCACGTTTACCTATTAATGAGACACTTGGCTTGCCATATAAATTGGCCATCTAGGGGCTGCAGATGTTAATGTTGAATATTTTTCATGCCAGAATAAATGAAATGGTCAGATCTCATCATCCAAAAATTGTTATAAATATGGGGGGTGGGGTGGGGGTGGGGGTGATGTATATTAGTCGCGTCAGTGTATAAGTTGCAGGACTTGCAAATTTATGCAAAAAGGTGTGACTTTTAAATCTGCAAATATGGCAACTTTAAGTAGTTGACCATCTCCATCAGCTGCATCCTGCTTCCGAAAATCTAACAATGGCTCAGACCCACATTATTCAAGATGGCAATGTTTTATGTTCAGTTAATCTTTACTTAAGTTTTCTGTTAAAAGGCGAGTATATTAACCAAAAAATGTTTTTTTTTCTTCTAGAGCTTTTTGTTGTGTTGACACTTTTTGAAGTAAACTAAAAGATCTGTTCTTATTCCGTGCCTGGAGCAGAGTGAGAGGAATTTTTCAAATGGCCAATTTTGTCAATTCCTAATTAATGGTAATTGGCTCTGTGTTTAAAATCTGCTGTGTCTGGCGAACTTATAATTACAGATAAATCAGTATTTATTGACAAGTGCTCCCAGTCCTAATGGAGCTGCATTTAACACGACTCGCAATTTGCTTTGGATGATGCAGATGCAAGTGTTCAGTTTTTGCTGTGGGCATTTTGCAGCCTCACTCAATATGAGCTCATTCCAGCTGTTCTGCAGCCATTTTTTTTTTTAACTGTTTTTTTTTTTTTTTTTTTGCACACTTTTTAGGATAACGTGAATGTTTTTCTGAAAGCCTGTGGGAAACTTGGCCTAAATGAGTCTCAGCTGTTTCATCCAGGTGACCTTCAGGACCTGTCCACTCGAGTGACACTCAGGTGATGTGGTTATCAGTAGAGTCAACATGCTAATACATGTGTAGGAGACAAAGGTCCTGTGTTTAGGGATTTTAATCTATAAAATGCACAACTTTTTTAAGAGCTCATAAAACTGACAAGATACCTGAATGTAATGACGAAACACTTTTTGGTTTTAGAATTTTATTATAAGGCCTGTACTGGTAAAGGTAAATAAAATGAGCTGCTTTGCATTGATAATGGTATTTGCCTGACTGCACTTTTATCTAAAAGTTCTTTTCTATAAAACCTGATAAATAGTTGATTTATTGGCAATTTGCAAATGAGAAACACACAGCTCTATTGCTCAGTGTTTAACTGGATGCATATTTATTGCTCTGTAAGAGAGCATTTGAAATCAGACGTTATAAAGAGAAGTGCCATACCATTTTTAAATCTTTAATTTTTTTTTTCTTTAGGCGGGATGAAAGCCAGAGACGAGTGAAAAATGTAAGTTTCTATGTATTTTTCCTCCAATTTGGTGTTCTATTACAATGTTTGATGATCCAGACTTCCTTGTAAAAAGTTTTACCATTGCACTGCACACAATTCTACTGCACTGTCAGCTCTGCACACCAGGTGATGCCTCAAGGTGGTACATGCACGTGTGTGTATATGTTGACGACACTCTACATTGTTGTTGTAGCTATAGCCTCAAGTAGAGCGTGTCAATACACCAAAGTTCAGGTTCATTAATCCAGGTAAAAATCCAGCAATGTTCAGTCGGGTCATCTGTACAGTTTCTTTTATTGCTGAGCCGTTTTGGTTTGGTGGGCTCCACAGACTGAAGTCCTTTTTGTATGAAGGACGAAACGTCTCGGCAACAAAAGAAACCAGATCCAGATGATCTAACTGAACATTGTTGGAGCGTGTCAATAGTTTCTCAAGGTTTGTGATGGAGATGAAGAGGAGATCACTGAGAGGACATCTCATAAACTAATAAATACAATAGTTGCCGGGGTTTTTTAACGCAACTTAAACTTTTGCTTTGCTCAAAAGTTTTGAATCTACTTGAGCTGTGCAGGGAGTTGGTGCTGCTGCTACAGATGCTGGAGAATCTGGACAAAGGTCCAAACTAATCAGATTTTTCTTTGTGCATTTTCTGCTGCCAGCTCAGACATTTGAACTCGTCCATGCAAAGCTCAGGCTGGATGTGCAGAAACACTACCGCAGCTTTTAGATGTATGCATCCAAAGTAAAATAACGGTGGTTAAAAGATAAAAGGCAGAGAACCATTTTCAGTACTTTTTTTTTATTTTTTTTTTTTATTTTTATTTTTTATTTAAATTTATTTATTTTTTGCTAATTATTATCACTATTGCTTTGAGCCACAGTGTTTAAAGCAACCTTTGATGCCGTGTTCTTCTAATTGCTCAATTTTTGGTCCTAAAAGCATTATTTGCTCGGGGAAAGACGAACATTCTTCACCTTTTACATTATTTAGGTTTTTTTTATTTTAAATTGAAAGTGTTTGTCTTTAGTTTTCAGGATATTTTTACTTTTATGTAGAGGAAGAAATATTTGTGGTTCAATGCGTTGACTGAATGTTCTCTGGTCTCGTAGGTGCTTATCACCATATACTGGCTGGGTCGTAAGGCTCAACTAGACCCAGTTTACTCTGGTCCTCAACTTGATTACAAGTCCTTCGAGGGTCTGTTAGGTTTGGCTTTGTCCAAGGTGAGACACTTTCTGGCCTTCAGTTTTTTTATTGTATTGTTTGTTTTTTTTCCTGTCTGTATTGACCTTGTCTTCTAAAACCAGGCTCTAGAAGAAGGCAGTAATGTGTTTGTGAAGGATGGGGGATACAAAGAGTACCACTCCTCAGAGGGAGAGTTATGTCAGGATTTAAGACCGAGTTCTGTTGGAGGGAACTCTGAGGACTGCTTCGAGTCTCTGGACACCCGCGCTCTCCGCCTAAATGAAGAAGGTGTGTGTGCGTTCTGTTCTTTTTCCTCGTAAATAAGCTGTCAGATCTGTCCTTCAGCATGAGGCCTGAAGTCCTTATGGTGGTTCTGCAGTGAAATGAAACCACTTCATGTTGGTCAGGGTGACACATTTGTCCGTTTTTTAAAAAATTGCTTCATGTTTAATGTGCTTAATTTAATTTTAAGTCATTATTTTATATGGCAGTCCTTTTTAGCTCAGTTTATCATTTGCCTGCATGTAACTGTGCCAGGCTCCGCGCACGTCAGTGTTTCATTGTGGCAAGTTCCACACTGGGGTGCTAAAAATGTGTAATGGGAGAAGGTATAATACTTGGCTTGATGCTCCCTGGAGGCTCAGCTGTGAACCAACTGATCCAGAAAAGGTTTCTTTCTTCAGTTCTCTTTGCTTTTGGATTTCCTTCCAGCTTTCGCATTATTTTTTATTTTTATTATTTTTTGTATGTCTGTAATTTTCAGGTTGTGGAAGTGACGCTGAAGCTGAGCAGGTGTTCAAGATGGATAATCCGTGTCTCTCGGCCCAGCAAAACAAAGGCATCATCCCACCTCCGCTTGGAAGAAAACAAGGACGGGAGGAGGCTGCAGGGGCCACTGCGACTCCACTCCCCAGGTACAGAAAACGTGTTCACACGCTGCTGCGAACTCGCTTATCCAGAGCTGACCTTGCACCAGAGAACTGGCTGCTGTTTGCTTCTTTTCACTGCCTGTATTGGATTTGCTGCTGGTTTTACAACCTGTTTCAACTGTGTGTGTGTGTAACGGCATGCTTGTGAGTGCAATGATTAACAAACTGTTTAGTGTTTAATCCTGTTGACGAATCACGGCTTCAGCAACTGAACGAGCACAAACTCACCTGTTGGGCGTCGTTCTGTGATCAGAGGTCTCGTTTACGGTAAATTTAGTTTAGCTTGGTACTGGCTCACTTTGGGACAGGTTTTTTTTTTTTGTTGCTCCCTGGTTTAAAAAAAAAAAAAAGCTTTAATTTATTACAAGCCTCTTTAGTGGCTGCTTTGAATCAAAGTTAACGGAGTACGTTGGGCTCAGTTCGGGCTTTTTAAAGTTGGCTCTTAAGTTTTGTTTATCCTGTGCATGATTTTTAGTCGTCTGTATTTGTCAGTTGGAAGCTGCGGAGTGGTGCTGCGGAGTGGTGGTGCAGAGGTTGGCGAAGGTGGGCCTGTGATCGGGAGATTGCCGGTTCAACTCCCTGTACTGACATCAAAACGTGGGTGGGATAGGTGAAGCACCCACACCTGCCTCCACCCTCATTTGCCCCATGCTGGGCCCTTGAGCAAGGCCCTTAAACCCCACAATCTGCACCCAAGATAACGGCTCTCTGCTCCACACAGAGGGCTGTGGTTGCGTCAGGAAGGACATCTGGCGTAAAAATAATCGCCAAGTCTTCGTGTGACTTAGTTCGCTGTGGTGACCCCTGAAGAAGGAAGAATCTGGGGGGGTGGGGGGTTGTCAGTGGGACTCGTACCTGATCCCTCCACAATCTGCTCAAATGTGTACAGTGGTACGATGTATAAAAAGAATAATTTGCAGCCCGACTGACAAAACTGGATCATTGGGTGGAAGTTTCTCCATTTTAAGCATCAGTTGGATGCTCCACTCAAATCCACCTGCAAAAGTGGCGTCTGCTCACTTTGACTAAAGAGAGGTCAAAATGAGATGAATTCAGTGAATCCTCTGATTATGTTTAGTCTTTGGTTGTTACCAGTTGTTGTTTCTAGTATTTTCCCCGTTGGGTCATGTCGGCAGGTCGGATCTAATGGGTCCTTCTCAGTTTAAGGTAAACCCTTTACCCTCCATTATACCCTCGGTGCTCTCTCTTCTAGCTGTGTCATAGCCGGACTGGAAGAAAAGAGATGCGTCCAAACTGTAAACATTGAGGGGGAAATAAGACTGTATGTTCTGAGGAAATGTAAAAAGACTGCTGTCATGCAGGCACCAGAGGGCCACAAATATTGTTGGAATTTTTGCTATTATTTATATTGGTAATAAAAATAAATAAATTTAAAAAAAAAACAGTGCATCATTGCCACTTAAGTGGCATTTAAAATAATGGACCTGGGAATCGATTAGACTGTGGTGCCGCGGACATAAACTAACAAGTGTTTAGTGCACTTGGAAGGCCAGCCAAACCTAAAACTAATACTTGGGAATGAAGAAACAAATGTCTATACATGTAGATCACACTGATCAAAAAACAATTACTTGTTGTGCTCTTTCTAGAATAACTGGCATCTTTGGAAGGATATTAACATTGATGCTTCAGGCTTTTAACCTCGTTTGACAGCCATTTCTTAACCTCAGATCCCAATACTCTACTACTTTAAGGCAAAAGAACATTATTTAACCCTAAACTCTTCCGTAACACTTGTATTCCCCACATTTAATAACCACGCCACCTAACAACTTTGAGCTCTTTCTTTCGGCTCATTAAGATCTAAATGCAAGCCTTCGTGATCAGACATGAGGTGTACCACTCTATACTGCAGAGCTCTAGATTCCCCGTCGTCTCCATCACCAAAGACTCCCGAGAGCGCCATCAGCGAGGAGCTTTTTCTGGAAGCTCAGTGCGAAGACGATTCAGATGATCAAACGGAGGCAGACCCAATCCTTGATGATTTGTATTTCCGGCGCGTCCAGCAGACCCTCCATCAGACGTCCTTCAACCCCGACTTCGACCGCTTTTTGCCTCGATACTGGACACCCGAAGAGGAAAGTCGAGTCCGCAGGATCTACCTCGGCTCCCAGAAACGACCCTGGTATCGTAAAATGCTTGGTCTAAGGTCTGTTATTTTTAAAACTGACGTGAAGCTAATACGAGACAAAACTGGAGCTACAGTTTTGTTCTGTTTGGTTAAGGGTTACAAATTATATAACAAGTTGGGAAGTGGCTGCATTTGCAGGCTAAAGTGTGAGCTAACATGTTTGTGTACCCATGGCGCATGAAGTTCTAATTTTGTGTTTTTATACTAAAATGACCCATGAAACCGTGGCATGCTTTATGCATCCTGTTTTGTTAATGATTGTGTGTGATCTTGTTAAGAAATTGTGCTTTACTATGCTAAAACATTCAAACTAAACTAATTTGCTCATTCAATTAGCTAGTGCAGTAATAGAATGTAGATAAACTTGTCATTTTAATTTCTTCATGTAACATTTTGTCATGTACTGTTAATTATGCTGCGTTTGTTTCATGCAGATCCTCTTTTTTTTGTTTCTGTTTTTGACTGTAGCCAGAAAGCGTCGGCTTTTGAAGAGTTGGGCTTGATTTCCCAACATGCATCACCTGCTACATCAGGAGAAGCTCAGAACCCTGGACGTCTCTCCAAGCCTGAACTAAAAGTCCCTCATGGGGCCCATATTCCTAATTACATGCCACACATGACGGCGGCCTGAAGCTGCGACATGTTATCTCAGTGTCTCGTTTTTAGGAAATCACTCCAATTCTTTGCAGACTAAAATATTTTACGATTAGGTTGTTGTTCCTTCATGCTGCATGTTTTTATTTATACTTTCACCTTTTTGTGCTGATAATGTGAAAGACATTTTAACAGCGACATGCTGAGTGACTCACTGCTTCCTAATTGTTAAACATGACTCGTGAATCGTCTCTGTAGCCATAACAGAAACACGTTATTTATAACGGCTTTTTTTTTTCCCCCCCTTGGCACTGTTTTCCAGTTTGCTGCTGTGAGACATTGAGTGTTAAAAAATAAATTTGTCACTGCAGGCTAATAAATTGTCAAACGGTCTAATATTTATGCTGCACAATGTTAAACAAATCCACCAGCCTTCATATTCTGGTTTTAAATTATGAGGCCCTGAAGCATTTCACAGCTGCCATAAGGTGTGTGTGTGTGTGTGTGTGTGTGTGTGTGTGTGTGTGGGGGGGTGGGGGGGGGGGTTTTATCTTTATACTTGTCTTGCATTTAATGATTGTGATTCAGTTGCCTCAGCTTCTTGGTTTTAAATTGGTGTTTGTTTGCACTGATTCATTTTTCTGGTTCTGTAGAACATATGAAATCCAGGTGAGACCGGTTCCGGTCAACCCTGGCTGGATTTGGTGAGTCCTACGTGTATTTGAGGTTGCTTTCACTTTCAGCGCGTCTGCTTTGTTGCTGCTTCTTCTGAGGGGTATTCTATGAAGCAAAATTACCAGAACTGTACTTTTCTTCTTTCAGCCTGCCTTGACAAAACTTAAAACACGTGAGATGAAGGGTACTACTATAGTGGTTCTGACTGTACTTTCAAATAAGCATTTTGACTTTTTTTTTTTTTTTTTTTTTTTTTTTTGACATCTCTGAGAAACGCTTCATCCCCCATCCAGAGGACTTAGTTTGCAAGTTGGTCATCAGGCCTAAAACATTTGATTGTTGTACACGATTGTTTTAGATTGTGTTTTAAGCCTCCCTTTTTAGAGATTACAGCAGGAGGTTGGCTTGAAACGCTGCACTGACTGCTACCTATGGGACAGATCTGATTGGTAGACTGAGGAAGTACTCTGGATGGGGGATGAAATGTTTCTCACTTAGACTAATCCAGATGACATAATTAAACTTTTTTTTTTTTGTCATCTACCTGGATGATGAAGCTTAACACTTTTTTATTTTTATTTTTTTTTTACATTTATTTAATTTTGTGACTAAATTTTAGACACTCATCAAAAAGCGAACATCCGTACGTCTGTCTGCACATCCACACATTTTCTCTTGTCCCAACCATAATTTTTGATCTGCAAAAGATAATGTAAAACTTCACACACACATGCATCACCAGACGGCGTGTTGCGCACACATTTCATCCACACCGCTCAAAGTTAAAACAAGGTCTTTGCGTGTCCCGACCATTTCTATAGGTTGTCGACGGGCGTATAATGTGCCATATATGCTGTACACTTGTAAAATAAAATGTCAACATTTAACTAACGACTAATGTGGTGCACTGACTTGAGATTTTTAATTTATTTGACATTTTTATTTTTAAATTCTTGCAGAACTAGTAACAAACGTGTCTGATTCTCAGCCTGTAAAGAACCAAATCAGTGACTGGACTCTGAACTCATCACCAGCTTGAGTGGCCTGGACAACTCTAAAATTGATTCTGAACTTGGACTTGAAGCTGGACATGGTTGGCAAAGCAGAAAGTCTTTCTTCATAGTATACCCCTCCCATGTTTTTTTTATTTTACATTACATGCACCACAAGAGATTTTTCCTTTAAACTTTATTTGGCTTTTCATAAAGATGTGAGTGCCCAATTAGTTTTTTTCTGAGCTGCGACTCAACAGAACAATTTCCAGCAGACTTCAGCATTGTTTGCAATCAGTCTTGTGTACTCAACTTGTTACTCTTTGTATTATACCTCCTGCTGAACACTGCTGTTTAAATGTCACACCTGACATCGTCTGTTGCCCACATCTGTGCTGTTATCTGTTACTGTACAAGTTGTGGCTGTTGTTGTGCAGACAGCAGCATCTGTTGCCATTTATCCTGCTGTTGTGCTTGACTGGCATGTTGCTCGCTGCTTACACTTAGCCGAGGATTTTGGTGTTTGAATGCAAAATATGCTCTCTGAGCTGTGAGCTTGCAGCCTGTTTTGTTTGTGAGTCAGACATGGAGCATGCAGAGCATCAAGCATGTTGTCTATGCTTGTGCGTACAGTTGTGCAGGGAAACCATGGATCATGCTTTGCTTCGTTGTGTTGGAGTGTCACTTTTTAGGCAGTATTGATCTGCAATATAAATGTCTTTGTGGTGCAAAAATAACAATTTGCAAAATGCCAAGACCTCTTTATTTAAAAAAAAAAAAAAAAATCATTTTGATGTTTTTCCCAACATGCAACGTATCATTTGCTTTTCTTGTCAATGCATTTTGTAGAAACATGCTGGCCCAGAGGTGCAAAACCAAAGAGCAACGTCTTTTGCCCTCTGTCATCTGCATTTCTGTGTTCTTTCCTTTTGTTTTTCCCAAACCAGGAGCAAATCCCTCAGTGACATCCCGATGGTGTACCCTGTGCGTAAAGTTTCAAATGGAAACCCCATTTATAACAAAGGACAGGACGCCGGCCTGGCCAGGGGCTGGAGCCAAGACGGTGAAAGGAAGCGTAGTGTCGCTGCCAAGGACGGTGAAGCTCAGTGGCAGGAGGCAAGTCAGTTCTGACAAAACGGCTCATTATGAGTCTATTTTTGTACTTCAGGACATCTTTGAGGGTATCCTTTCTCTCTGCACACCAGAGCAATTTCTTTTCAGGTTTTAGCTGTCCTCAAAGTAAAATTTTGATCCATAAACCTATAATTGGTGTGGTATTGGCAATATTTAAATGTGCTTCTTTCAGCAACACCCCCCACCCCACCCACGCACACACACGATCTCCAATTGAAATATCTGAGATTAAATTTTAAGATTTACAGGAGAATTAAAAAGTATATTACTATGATGTGACTGTTACATTCTTGCAGGCAGCAGTGTTGGATTAAAATTTGTTTCAGGATTTGACAAAGTGGAAGAATCGTCGCAGGAGCACCAATACTGAGCACTACAGGAAGTCCCAGCACAGAGAGCACGTCATTAATCAGATGGCCAATGGCGCTGTGACGAGCCATGAGACATGTCGAGCACAGAGCTGTCCAACAAAGAGGTGTGTGAGATTGAAAATTAAACTTGAAAACGGTAATTGTGGTGTTGCAAAGGTGTGTGTGTGTGTGTGTGGCGTACAGTAGTCCCTCGTTTATTAAGGGGGATCCGTACCCTGAAGACCAGCGATAAGTGAAAACTACGAAGTAGGATTAGTAGTACAAGTAGTTTTTATTTTGGTATTTATAAATTAAGGCACTTTAAACCCTTCCCACACTCCTGCAATATTCTAAACAATGTTTCTAAACATTAAACGCACCAAAACGTCACAGGATATCATGACTTCAGCTCCCTGCCTCCTCTGCTCTTTGTCACCTGCAAGTGCTCTTGGCCACGCCCACTTCTCCCCTCTGCACGGAGAACAGCTGATCAGCTGCAGCAGGAAGTTTATCCTGCAGTATGGGCAGCACAAAGGTGCAGCAGGTACTAAATGATTTTAAAATTATTTAAAATTAAATTGCCATGCCAATCGTGCAGCTCAATCAGCCAATTGTTATGTCCAATCTTGTTTTGAAAAACCGCGATAGACCGAGTTCGCGATAAACGAACCGCGAAGTAGCGAGGGACTACTGTACTGCCACGGCTTTAGAAAAACTCTAGTAAGATGAATCCTTCCGTGTTTTTGGTTTTAATCACAAGGTCTCCTCTCTTCAAAGCTTCTCCAGAGACCAGTTGCCATGGCAACACAGTGCTGCTCCTCGTCTTTACTCCACCTCGTCTCCATCAAGACCCCAGAGTTCTGATCTCAGACCTCGCAGTCGAGCTTCGCTGGCCTGCAGCTACGCCATGGAGGACACTTTAAGCTCCAAGACCCACACTCGGGTGCCATTAAATAATTCCTGTTTTTCTTCTGACTTTCAGTGGATACGTTAGTTTTTCTGCAAGTGAAGTTTTATGAAGCATCCAAGTACAGTCCGTACTTTTACACAGGCAGTCAGAAGAATTGTAGACTGAACTTGCTTGGCTGATCAGGCTGTCGTTTTTGCAGAAGAAAAATTTAAACGTTTTGATGCTTTTTCTATAGCTAATCTTTATTCTGTCTTCTCAGGGATCTCCTGTGGGAGCCGTGCCAACCTCTGCTGGGAGCATCTTTGAAGAAAAGACCCACTTTGCAGCTTTGGCCTCAGATGGATCAAGAGTTGCCACACCTTCTCTGAATCACCCTTTCACTTCCCAGACAAAAATCTTCATCCATTCTCCACCTGAGCAGGCCCAGACACGAAACATTTTAACTAATAAAGTCCCTTTTGTTGTTATGGAAAATTCAAACGTCTGTGGACGATCAAACGGCAGCCTGGATCCTGCTCCATCGATGTCGAGTCATGAAACACATCCAGCCAAGGAGTTCAAAGGGAAATCTTTTTGTCCAAATCCAGTTAATGAAGCAGAAGTTGATGCAACTGAGCATTTGAAGGATCAGATCCACAAAGCTCAAGAAGAAAGCCAGAACTTGGATTGGGATTCAGCAATGGCTTACAGAACCCAGCAGGCTGCAGAGGGCTCCAAACACGTGTCCAGTCCTGTGTCCTGGTCCCGTTCAGCCAGTTTTCCCCGTGGTTTCCGTCGGTCTGAGGGTTCCCCCCGCATCTCTTCTGCAATCACAGCCAGACCGTTTGGGACCATGCAGTCCAGGATGTCCTTGGCACCGAGACTTTACAGCGTGAGTTTCTTGTTCTTGTTACCACGGCAACTGCTCTGTCACTACAAGCATTAAAGATGTGTCAAAATGAACACAAACATTCTGAGCATACCCCTCAAAGTTGTAGTTTGTCACCATTTCCTTCCAGTAATTAGCATTTTCGCTGGTCATGTCTTTGTACCAGTATCTGTATCAGGCCTAATACCAGCCACAAGTACTTTTTACTAGTATTCACAAAAAAAAAAAAAAAAAAAAAAAACCTGATATTTGGGACATATATAACTTTTTTTTTATTTTTATCTTTGATGTCCTTTTCTCTTCTGCGTTACAAATAATCTGGGACAAAAAAATACTTATTATGCAAGGACTAATTCTGCCATATTCATTCTCTATATTTGCAAGTACTCAAACTGAAGTATTTATACCCTGGAAGAAAAAAAAAAATTAGTATTGAGACATGCCTAATTTTCAGCACATGCATAAATTTTAATTGCAGAAAGATCGTTATGAAATGAGGAAGATGTGGAAATGTCTATAAAAGCAGCCATTGTTCTGGTAACTAGATTTGGGGAGTGGTGGAGCAGAGGTTGGAAGACGAGTCTGTGATCAGAAGGGCCGCCGGTTCAACTCCCAATACAGACGACATCAAAATGTGGGTGGGAAAGGTGTAGCATCCACATCTGCCTCCACCCTCATTTGTCCCACTCTGGGCCTTTGAGCAAGGAAGGCCCTTAAGCCCCAACATCTGCGTCTCGGGGCGCCCCATAGCAGCTCTCTGCTCCACACAGAGGGCTGTGGTAGCTCGGTCTGTGGTTGTCAGGAAGGACATTCAGCGTAAAAAAATATTGCTAAGTGTTTGTGCGAGTTACTTTTGCTGTGGCGACCTCTGAAGAAGGGAACAGCCGAAAAAAGAGGGGGGGATAAAAAAAATGTTCTGCTGACTAGCTCACATTGAATTGAGTGTTGCAGACAATTACATCAACCTTTTTACAAACATGTCAATTTGCCTAGAACACATGGTGAAACAAGGTGTTTTTTTTTTAAATGTTCACTTTAGTGAGAAAATTAGATTTTTATTTTCTGCAAATGCCTTCTAAACAAAAAAAAATGCTCTTTTCCTGGGGATGAAAGGTGCAACAGAAGCTAAGGGCTTAAGGGCCTTGTCATTCCCCAATCTGTTGTGGAACCTGATCCGTAGTGTAGCTCATTTGCACATGCGCTTAAAGGACTATTTCAGGCCCCATTGATCGCTTTTGAATACGCTAGATTAATAAGAGCGGTCTTAATTTACTTAAAAAAGTATGTGCTCTATCTCTGCCGATTTTTCATGTTGCTAATTTACGCCACTCGTATTTCCGTTAAATATGCAGCTTCAACACAGAGTGGCACTGTTTCACTTTGGAAATAACTTGTTCTGTATCTTGCAGGGTTTTTCTCATTCAGCTCGGGGTCGGGTCAAATGTGTCGCATCATCTCAACCAATGATTTGTAACAGAAATACGAGTGGCATAAATTAGCTACATTAACAATAGACGAGATGGAGCACGCAATTTTCCTAGTAGATTAAGACAAGTTTATATTCATAAGCAACCGCGATCCGTGCGACCCGGAAGTACACCATGGATCGTGCTCCTGTAATGAATTGGGAAATGACGGGCCTCAAGTAAGGCCCATACCACACCCCACAAACATCTGCTCCTCCAGGTGACCTAGATGGCAACCCTCTGCTCCACATGTGGGCTGTGGTAGCTCGGCTGCATCGGGAAGAAAACATTTGCCTAAATTGTTTGCTTTTGCTGACTGTAATAACTCCTGAAGAAAAAAAAAAAATCAGTATTTGTAGCGACATGGCTGTAACCTCCACAAAACCTTCTTTACTGGATATATTAATAAAATGCATCTAGTATAAAAAATGGCAAATTCAATGCATCAGTTGAATATTAAGCATATTCTCATTTTTAAAAAAGTTTAATATCTTACATATTGTGTTTATTTTAGTTTTACTGGATGGCATTTTATAACTCAAGATGCAGAAGTGACCAAGCCATCCAAATGATTGAGTTTAGGTGTGGTTGTATTCGAGTGAAGTTGTTGCCCTCTTTCAGCAACACAACTTTTCTCCACAGTGGAGTCACAAGGATTACACTCGACTGTCTTATTCTCACTCTGACTATTGATGTTTTTGAACCAGCTGTTTTTCATCAGCAATGACACATTTTAGTTCTGGTTGTGCAAATCAAACATGTCGGTCTCTCTGCGTGAGCTCTCCTCGTTTCTGTTCATCTCCAGGTTGACAGTCCGGGTTTGCTGTCAAACGGCGAGAAATACTATTCTCTTCCTGAGTCTTCAAAGTCGTCAATCAAAAGACAGACTGCAGCTGCCAATCTGAGGGACCAGTACCAGGCATCGATCCGACGGAAGAAGGCTAACCAGGCCAGGCAGGACAGCTCAGAGAGGAGACGGGAAGTCCACAGGTCCTCCCCCCAAACCCAGACTTTACTTCAGCCTCGTTCAAGCCTGCAGTCCTTCCACAACAAAAGCTCGACTCTCTCATGTAAAGCAGGAACTGACTACTCTAAGGTATATTTATGCACCACGCGTCATCTCTGCACTGTAAAACTTTTAAAATGAGCAATGTTTTAAATTGGTTTTGGTTGATCAAATTGCTCTTGTGGGCATTATTAAATTTTTAATTTTTGTTACGATCTCTGCTCATCCCCCCCAAAAGAAACGACACCTGCACGCACGGAGAGAAATATTCAAGTTTAATTACTAAACCAAAGTGTTTTTTAGCAGATGCACCAATTTCACTTTTTGAAATGACTATCTGAAAAGAGCAGTAAAAGAAAATGGGGGCGGGGGGGACTATTAGGGAAAAAAAGATTTTTGCTTCATTTAATGAGTGCGCAGTAAAAAAAAAATCAAAAAAAAAATAAATAAATAAATAATAAAATAATAATGAGTGCGCAGTAATTGCAATAAAAATCAGTGTTTTTGCAAAAGTCACAGCAGATTACATTCCTGGGTAACTGCAATTCAATGAAATACACACATTTCTCTGGGATTCTGAGTATTTTCCAGATACACACTTTTATTCTGCAGTAATAAACGAACTGTTTAATGTGACTGTAATCCAGCTCCAAGCCTGCTCACAAAGTTTTCAGAATGTGCACATTTGACTGAAACAGTGACTCGGTGCTTAAAAACTGGGGTCACAATGTCAAAATGCTTAACATCTGTTGAGCAGTGAGGCCATTTTTGTTCATCTTAACTTTGGCCAGCAGGGGTCGCTCTCTAAGCCACGTTTCTTATCCAAATAGTTTTCTTTACATGCTCTGTATTCATAAATCTAAACGAACTGGCTGAAGCAAAATGTGATTTCCTCATCATTTCCCACAGTTGGAGACTCGATGGCGGCCCTTTTTCAATGACCTCTTGCTGTGCTCCATTTTAACGGTTGTGCTTTATTGGCACCTGAGTGGGGAAAATTAGGTCTACTGGCTCTTTATCTTCAAGCATATTTTTATTAACAGCCACATTTTTGATAAGCATCCACTGATATTAAGATGGTGGATGTATCTGCTGCTGCAGGTACATTTAGATTTTAGCCTTAAAGTAGTCTGAGAGCTCAACAACTTTCAGGGGAGTTTTTACTGCACAAATGCAGCAGTCTGAAGCAGTAATGCTTTCATTTAATAAAAATAATAAGACGCCCTCCTCACTAAAATTTAGAGGATTTCTTGCCGGAGCTGCATTTTATGCTCTGAACAATTTTGAGTTCATAAAACCTGAAGGGCAAAAGGAAATGTCAATTTTATTGTTTTTGTGTTCTTTGCTGCAAACGACTTGTCAGTTATACTGTAGACCCTATACTACAGCCTTTTATTTTTAAGCTTTTAAAGTTGCATACATTCAGACAAATGATCGGCTATAATGAACAAACTGCCTCTGCTGCACACCTGAAAGAAGAAAAGTCCTTAAGAGTCTGTGCTGCTGCTTTAACGAGTCAAACTGAAGTCCTCGTAACCATTTAACTTGTTCGGTTCTATAGTCACATCTCTCCTTACAGCATCATTGATGCACCTTCACCCAAATAAAACAAATATAAACTTGTTGACTTTATTTTACTGTTTTTCTTAATACATTACATGATTTATATTCAGGCTGTGCAATTAAATAATTTTTTAGTTTATTTCAATCATGTAAAATTACTACAAGAAAGATGAATATTTAAGATTTTCACGTATTCCACTTTACGAGTGCTCCCTTTTTTGCCTTACCCTAAATAAGGTGCACCCCCACGCCAAATAACGCACACACTTAGACCTGTCTAAAGCTTTTGACACTGTAGACCATGACATAAGATGTCATAAGTTCTCGGAAATTGGTTGTTCAGTATCTTTTTAGATTGGAGGCAATGTGTTCAACATAATAGTACTACTTTCACTTATCTGTTAACAATGGTGTACCACAAGGCTCAGTCTTGGGACCCACCCTCTTCACGGTCTACATAAGTAATGTAGATCAATGTCAGATCATTCCTGACCTAGCCTTACATTTTTATGCTGACGACAGTTGTTTACTGTCAAGCTAAAACAGTTAAGGTTTTCCGGCTTTTGCAATCTGCTGTTGACATCATCCAGTCAGATTTGATCAGTCTCAAACTTGTGCTAAACGCTGACACAACCAAAGGGATGTTGTTTTCAAACAGGAAGTCTGTCCCAGCAGTCCTTCTGTTTTCTCTTCGAATCATGTTCCTGTAGAGTTTGTCAATTCTTACAAATACTTGGGCATTTTGGTCAATTCGCATCTCTTTTAAGCCCCATGTTGAAATTTATATGTTTTTTATAATGACTATTATTATTATTTGTTTAAAAACCGATATCTCTTGTAAATGAGTCCTTGAGGCTCATTGAGGCTAACCTGTATAAAATGTTGAATGAATTAAACGTTCAATAAGATGACGCAAAAAAATCATTGTAAGGAAATTCTCTTCACTCTTTGAGTAAATGAAGTGTTGAGAGGATGTTGATTTGTCGTAACCTAAATCTACAGACGTGTTGCTGAATGTGCAACATTGACAAAGGAAAAAACTGAGATCATTCAACGTATTGGTTACTACACGTATGTAGTGGGTTTCTAATTTCTACCAGGAAGTAGAGGACATCAGATCACATGGTGGTGTGTGTGTGTTTCAGGTTGATCATAGTGACATGAGGGTGAGCCTGACTCTTAAACCCAACAGTGTTCCAGACTTCGGTTTCCAAACTCACTGGGACTCCTCAGGGTTGAGGGTAATATGCATCCAACCTGGTAAGAATATAATTTTATAAATCTCCAGAACAATATTGGTGAAATGGTCTTGAAAATGATCAGAATAAAAAATTGGTGATTTAACTGTTTCTTTAGAACAGCAGGAACATGTGATGGGTAAAAGCGGAGTGGAGAGGCACAGGGAATGTTTGCGGACCAGTTTAAGACTAAACTGCCTTGCTTCTGAAAAGGACTAACTACATTTGTATATTTTTTTAAGAGGCTCAATTTGAAAACGAGCTCAGCTGGTTAGAAGTGTATCGTGTACAAATGACTCTTGAGCAGTTTTCAGGCATTTTGTGGATCAGAAACCTAATAAATGTTGCCACTGACCTAAAACTCACCCATAAATAATTTAGAAGCTTCAGGGGTGTCACTTACTTGAAGCTTTGTAGTTTGCCTCACTGGCCTGCTTCTCAGTTTAGACCAGTAACAACCCCCCCTCACACACACACACACACCCCCCTTCTCTCACATTTCCTGATGCCCGTTTGTTCCACAGCTAGTCCAGCAGAGTGTTGCCAGCTGTGTGTGGACGATGAGATCGTGGCAGTCGACGGCGTTGCCGTGGCACACCTGACCTACAACCAGTGGAGGAATAAGATGGCCTCTTCCCTGCAAACTGGAAGCCTGACCATGGACATTCGACGCTATGGGATCAAGGGTAAAAATTTGTTTTCTCGAACATCATATCCGTGTGGACTAGTCTTAGTTTTACTTGTGTGACTCAGATTGGAGCAGCAGCACAGAGTCTCATCCACACCAGCCTGCTCAGAGCAGGATGACTCTTAACTTGACGTCTGCTGCGCCCGTTCTAATTGGTTACCCTGATCTTCACGCCAACACCGCGGCTTCCACAACCACACAACTGGAAAAGTCTAACTGGCAGACAGCCGATGTGAGTTTTTTTTTTATGTTTTTTAAATCCAAATCAATACCAAATGATGGCTCAAAGATTATTAAATATTTTACGTATGCAGGTAACTCAAGATAAAGTCCTGGACGGGGTTTTCTCTGAGAGCTCTGGGTCAGTCAGGAATAAAGGTATAATGATTTAAAAACTGCCATTAAAGAGTTACTCATGTACTTAATGATTTTATATTGTGTTTTATCTTTTTTTTTATTTATTTTTTTTAATGTAGAATCTAATGCTACCAGGCAAAATCAGAAAAAGAGAGAAGAATTTTTTAATGAGAAAGGTAAAACCAGAACCACCAGTGGCTTCTTGTATGTTTGCTTTAGTGGCAGGAGCTTGGCCTGGTTGAGGTGGTATTTCACTGAGCTGTGACTGTTTGTGAACTAGTTCAGGGGAAATTTCAGAATTTATTTATTTTTTGTTTCTCCCCCTTTACAGCCTCACTGAAATGTTTACAACCATCTTTAGTGGTGCTTGAACGTTTGTGAACCCTTTTTATAATTTTCTATATTTCTGCATAAATATGACTTAAAACATCATCAGATTTTCACACAAGTCCTAAAAGTAGAAAAAGAAAACCCAGTTAAACAGATGAGACAAAAATATTATACTTGGTCATTTATTTGATGGTTCACAAACTTTCCAGCACCTCTGCATGAGCAGTTTTGAAAACTGCAACCTATTTTTGTGCAAGACTTGCACAACTATTTTCTGGCTTTCACGTTTCTGATTAAATCTGCTGGAATACACTGTAGAAATTAATTTAAATTTGGATGTTTTTTTTTTTCTCTAAATATTTCAGCGTGGCTTTTAGGCTTGGACATTTGTCTCAGCTGTTTTCTGTTTTTAAACTGGAGCTGAATCCAAATCGGCTTTAATGCTTTGGGATGGGCTGGAGAAGTCGACAACATTTTAAAAGGTTTGAAACGGTTTCTAGAGGCCTTTGACGTTTTCTTAAGTGGTCAAGTTGTTTCGGAGATTTTAACATGTTCAAACTAGGGCTGGGCGATATAGACCAAAATTAACATCTCAATACTTTTTAGATAAATCTCGATACACGATATATCTTTTTTTTTTTCTGTCCAAAAGTATTAAAAAAAATCTTTTTCAGAGTCGAAGCTTTGTCTTAATTGTCACACAGGCACATTTATTAAACAATTGTAACTGTACAAAACGTCTAAAAAATGAACTATTTACATATATTAATAATAAACCTCTTCAGCTGTCGCATTCATGACGTGGGTAAGCGTGTGTGAAGCAGCACGTGTGGGACTGTTTGTATTCAGTGAGGGAGAAGGATGGGCTGCGTGCAGTCTAATGATACTCGACGGTTGCGATAGAGCCAATTTAACCATCGTAAATTGAAAAACTTGCAATACATAAAGTATATTCGATACATCGCCCAGCACTAGTTCAAACTAGAGCTGCATTCGGGCCTAAAAAAATCCGGCCTGCCCCGAACTTGTAGTTCCTCCCCCACCAAACCCAACCAAGACCCGATGAATTAACTGTAATTATCGGCCCGAACGCAGAAAAATAACTTTTTTTTAATTATTTTTATTATTATTAAGCTTTTACTACTTTTGTAAGCGAATCAGTTTGACATGATAGTTTTTAAAAACATATTTCAAAGAAAGGAAGATATGAGGTTTGTTTCACCAAATGGATATTAACATACAAAATGAATAGCCTAAAAAATAAACTCTACAGATTTTACAGAATGGTATTTCATGCATTATTTGGGAAAAATATAGAACAAGGCTATTTTACTTGAATGTGCTGCTCGCTTCAGATTTTGTAGATGCTGCTACTTCATGGCAGATCAGGTGCAGAGACGCACGCGGCCGGTGACCAGCTCATCCATCTGAGCTTAACTGGCCTTTTTTTTTTAACCTCCTTTTTCAACTGGCCAGTTGGACCTGCCTCCTCCTCTACAAGTACATTAACAGTTTTATATTGCGCATTCTTGTTTAAATTTCTTTGTGCTGTATGATTCGTAAAACCGTATTAAAAGCCCAAGACCGGCCCGTCCATCCAGCACATTAGTTTGACTCAAAACCCGGCGCGAATTTCGTGACTGGTGTGGGCCCGGGTTAGAAATTACAGCTCTAGTTCAAACCTCGAGTGACTCCTTCATGAATATTGTTCACAAACCATTCACTGCTCAGTGAGATACCGACTTTAGCTTTTGTCTTTTGAAAAGTGATGGTTGCTGTGATAGGCCTACAGGTGCGCTGCTTTAAAAAATGTGTTAAATAAAGCATTTAAAAAAACAAGCAGAAGATCCAACATGCTGGTATTTCATGCAAATTCAAGCAAAAAGCAGCTTTTGCCTTTTGTGCAGCACTTTGAGCCAGCTTCCCAAACAATTACAGAGCTGACAGCACTGATTACCATTAATAGGCACCCCCTGATGTGTGCAATAGTTGCCTTGTTTACGGTCACTTCCTATGTTCACTGTGGTGTGCTAATGTTCATGGTAAACGGGGGTTATTTGATGGATTTTTGTGGTCTGTGAGAGTTTCTGGGTCTAACGTCTGTCCCGCAACGGCTTCTCTCTCCAGGCTCTGCAGGAATCAGCTCATGGGTTTATTTGTGTGGTAAATGTTTGCTCGGTGTGTCTTCTGTTTGCTTGCAGCAGCTTGCTGGCTATTAGTTTGCAGAGCACTGTTTGTTGAGTATCAGCAAGTGAACAAACAAGATTGGTGTTTGTCAAAATGCTGCATGGATACTTTTAATTTGTTGTTGCTCTTTAGTGAACAGTTTGCTTTTTCTTTTTTCTGCATTTTCCTTGTGGCATCTCTGAGCTGGATGATGCATGAACCAGTGAGCTGATTCACATTAAGCCTGGCTGTTAGGATTATAATCCTAAATCACATGGAGTGAATATCACCTGCTATGTTTCTTACCTGTTTTTAATTTGTCCATTTACAACATAAGAAATAAAATAAACAAAACAAATTCATAAAAGAATGAAAAGGGTGCAGAGAGAAGAAAATTCTTATAAGATCTGCCCCTTATTTAATTTTTTTTTAATATAAAATCAAACAACTCAGGCTTGATCAATCCCCAAAGTGAAAACAAACATCAGGCATCCTTGACATGGCACCATACTTTCCTAACAATTTTAATATAATCTTTTTTTTTTTTTTAAACGTATAAATTGTTTTTAGAAGTTTTTTTATGGTGATATCAAGGCAAGGACTTTTATATTTATTTTTTTAAACAAATATTAAATTAATATTTGGGGATAATTTTTTAGCTTTATACATGACTTGCAAAAAACTATATTCAACCTAATCATGAAATTTTAATGTCAACTGATGAAATTTGTTGGTGTACCACAGCACTTCCTACTAATTCTTATAGCTCTTTTTTGTAAACTAAAAATAGGATTTGTAATTGCTTTGCACGCTTTTCTTTGTCATTCAAAAACTATTTTACTTTATTCACTAATGCAATTGATTTTTGCTATTTTTAAGTAATTTCCATGAGCTTTCCATGTCAGCTTCTCATCAATAATGACAACCCAAACTTTTATTTAACTATGAATTTCAATACTGTCTATTTTAAATGGGACTTCGATCATTTTATTTCTATTACTAAATATCATGTAGTTGTTTTTTTTCTCCATATTTAATAATAACTTAGACGTGCACAACTGATTCCAACTTGATACTTTCTGGAAGTTTCAGTCAAATGGGATTTACCTGTCTAAATAAAGGTTGAATGAAATTCATGCAGTGAGTTATGGTACAGAGAAGCAAACGCAGACACGGTCACGTCAGAGTTTGTGGCGGGCGATAACTACGGTCTATAAAACTCTGCTGCTCAACCAGTTTTGAGTTTGGGCAACAATGGAAGATGCAAGACAAAACTCAAGCGTGATCCGTGTTCATGCAGTGTTCTGCTTTTTCCACAGTTTGTCTTGTTGCTGTGTCTCCCTGATCTTTGTGTGAGGGATGTTTGATCAGCAGTAAATGATGTCACTCAGCTTTTACCATCTTTATTTAAAAAAAAAATATTCAAAATTTCATTTTACTGACTGATCTTTCCTTGCAGGAGGCTCAGAATCTGCCATATCGGATGTAAGTTGTCACATTACTGGATCAGTGTGTGGATCTCTGCTCATATTTAACTTCTCTGTGTGAGTGTGTGAACTTGTGTGTGTCAGCTCCAGGTGCCCTCCCTGAGCCCCTCCACCTGCAGCTTTTCATGGGACCTCGACGAGGATCGCAAGCGTCAGGAGAAGTGGCAGGAAGAGCAGGAGCGCCTCCTGCAGGTCTGCACCTCCACACCAACACTGGCTGCCACAGTGAGCCACATGTTGGTGAACAGAACTTGTTTTTCGTTTAGGAGCAGTACCAGAGGGATCAGGAGAGGCTGGAGGAGGAGTGGAGACGGGCGCAGCAGGATGCAGTGGAAGGCAGGACGCTGCAGGTAACGAAAAGCTGCCTTTCTATAGACGGTTGCTTTTTACTTGCAGAACTTGGATCTTGTCTTTATATGTTCTGACTCAAACATCTGCACAAACATATTCAAGATGAAATATTTGACTCCTTGAATATAATTTACTGGAACATGTTCTGCGATGGAGTTAAAGTCACAGCAGTCTGCTCGTATAAATGGTGTTAAATGATTATTTTATATGCACATGTTTCTGTTCAGGGCCCTGAGATGATTCTGTTGTGACTTGGTGCTATAAATAAACTGAACTGAATAAAGAATTTTAATGTTTTGCATAAATAAACCCTTAAATTGTCACAAATCAACGGCGTAGTTTAATAAATCTTTAGAATTAAATTAATTATAAATCTGAACAATGGCTGTGTTTAATTCCTGAACGGTATCGTGTGTAATTTCTGAATCAGTAATTGGATTTTTATTTTATTATTATTATTTTTTTACAAAAAGCATTTGATTTGTAATGAAAAATAAATTGTGAAGCTTTTAAAGTCTTTAAATCAGTAAAGTTACAAGTATTTACTGAGCATGTTTTTTTGTTTCAATCTTTTTTTTTATTTTTTTATTTTTTTTTTATAAAAGATGGCTGTTAAGCTTCAACTTCAATGCTTTTGTTAGATATTGGTATTTTCAGTGTAATTTCAAAAGTTTTTTTTTTTTATTTCTCTCATTCAACTCGTCCACTTGGAGGAATTTTTTTATTTTTTTCCAACATTTAGCACAAGTTAAACTCCTGAATGCCGGAGTATTCCTTCAACGTAAACGGCTTACCTCCTGTCCTTTTTTGAATAGAATAATTTGTTCTGACGGGTCGGCACGGACTCTGTTCTGTTATTTGGAGAAGCGCTGAAGGTGTTGATGTAATATTTCTCTGTGGTCCAGTTTTTGGTGAAATCAAAGCTGCAAAAACTGTCTTTAGAATTTGCTGACGATGCTTATTTTAGCTTTTTTATTCTCAGCTTCTTGTGCCTCAGTGAAGCACAAAGACCCAACCATCATACTCCCACCACCATAGTTCACTACTGAATTGATCATTCCTCGTGAAGCCATCATGGCTAACCAATTCCCTTTATTGCACAGACACACAGGAAGTGGTGTTGAAATTATTTTAATGTTGGCATCCAGAGCTTTTTGAATTTCCATACATAAGTCTACTTTTACAGATATGAAGTTAAAACTTTGAACAATCCATTAATTCATTTGGCTAAAAACAAGCTGTCCACTCAGGTCTGCCATTAAATTAACCGTCAACACTAGTTTCAAGTTAATTTTTAATTGACCTGCTAATTCTAGAGACTAAAGCTTTTACCACTCGCATGTAAAAGGATGTTTTTTGAATAAAAATTAAGGTTTTGCTTGATTTCACTTGAATAGAGTTAATAAATGCATTTCTTCTGTTCTAAAATTTGATTTGTTTTTTTATAAAATTCAGAGTGAAGATGGTTCATATTCTTTGTAACCACATTTTTCATGTCTTCAAAGGAGAATGCATTCGAGGTGACCGGTGGTTCTGAGAGTTTTGCCACTTCTCTGTTTGATGCGAACGGACTGATGAAGAAAACTCAAGATGACGAGCAAAGACCCAACGGAGAGGATCTGAACCAAGTTGGATTAAAACATCAGAGTGTTGGTAACGGAACACAGGACGACCAGATTACTGAGAAAGATTGGTAAGAAAGGCTTCATGTCCTGAGAATGCATGTAATCTAGACTGTGCACGGTATCAATGCTCATGTGGCTGCTTCTGCTTTGGACCGGGCCTTCTTGCTGCTAACACTGAACTTCAGGGCTGAGGGCTCCTCTGGTCTCACTCGGTTGTCCCCTGCACACAGGTCAGATAAAGCTTAGCTTTGTTTCCATTTCTTTCTGTGCTTTGGTTTAACAATTTTAATGGGGTTATCACTTAAGTTTAAAATAACTAGCATAATTTTTATTTTTTTTTTAAATGCAGATGCTATGTTTTCTTCTTTACTCTGGTTTGGCTTCACAGAAATAATAATGTGAGGTCTGTGTCTCTAACAGGGCACTGTCCTCATCTACGCCAGCATTATCTGGACCCTGCAAGCAAATCAAAGGTTAAGTTACCTTCCTGTCATATCATTTGTCTTCTCTTCTGAAGATGTGCTGAGTCAAATCTACACTTTTCAGGTGATGAGAGGAAAAGATTTGGATGGCCCTTGTCCAAGGCTGAGCGAGAGCGGCAGCAGATTTTGGAGGAGATGAAGAAACGGACTCAGCTTCTGACCGACAACAGCTGGATACGTCAACACGGCAACTGTCCCCAGAAGGAGCCCATCGATGCTGGTGCTCCCATGAAGAGGTGGGCTCAGTATCTGTACCACATCCAAACTGGGGTTTAAGTTTGGCGTATTGCATACATCTGTTCTTGGTTTGCAGATATGATTCTTTGAATAACCTGGATTCGTTGTATCCAAACCTGGCTGCAATACTTTCTTACCCTCGCCCTCATTCGGCTGCCGGAAGTTATGTAATCCCAAGCAGGAACGCTGCGTCCCGCTACAGCACTGGATCCATGTCTTCTAAAAGAAACGTGGACTCGTCTCACTACGCCAGGTACACGATTCATGTGTATGAAGTTCTCTGTTTTGTGCTTGATTTGAAACATTCTGGACTCACAGTACGAACATGTGCTGCCCCAGGATGGTCAGTGGCTCGAGGACTTGCTGTGTGTGTGAGCGAGTCCTGGGTAGTGGGGCAGCCATGGTCATAGAGACCCTTAGTCTCTACTTCCACCTGACCTGTTTCCAGGTGAGAGGTTCTGATCAGGTTCAGGTATGGGTCAATGTGGTTGCATTTCTGGCTCCATCAGCTGAAGGTGCTTAATTTGGGGAATGTCATCAACAAAAATGTAAATGCAACATTTTACTTTTGATTCCATGAGCTGAACTCAAAGATCAAACTTTTTCTATGCACACTCCCCCCCACCCCACCCCCAAATATATTAACGAATGTGTGTAAATCTGTTGAGTGCTTCTTTGCTAAGATAAAACATCCACCTCACAGGTGTGGCATATCAACAAGGTGCTGATAGACAGAATGATTATTGCACATGTGTGCATTAGGCTGACCACAATAAAAGGCCACTAGTTTAAAATGTCCAGTTTTCTCACTACACAACCACAGATGTTGCAGGTTTTGAGGGAGTGTGCAGTTACGCTGACTGCAGGAATGTCCACCAGAGCTGTTGCACATGAATTGACCGTTCATTTCTTTACCATAAGCCGTCTCAAAGGGCGTTTCAGAGAATTTGTCATAACATCCAACTGGACTCACAACCACAGAGCATGTGTAACCACACCAGTCCAGGACCTCCACATCCAGCATCTTCACCTCCAAGACTGTCTGAGACCAGCCAGCTGCTGCATAACTATATTTCTGCACAAATCCTCAAACTGTCTCGGAAGTCCATCTGCTTGTTCATCTGCACAGTCTCCACCTGACTGCAGTTCACCATCATAACTGACTTGAGTGAGCAAATGCTCACATTTGATGGAGCATGGCACATTGAGGTGTTTTCTTCCCCGGATGAATTCTGGTTTTCACTGTACATGGCAGACGGCAGACTGTGTGCATGGTTGTGTGGGTGAGCAGTTTGCTCATGTCCACATGAATCGAGAGGCCCACGGTGGCAGTGGTGTTATAATATGGGCAGGTGTTATGAACAACAGAGGGGCTGGTGTGGCTACACGTGGTCTGTGATTGAGTCCAGTTGGATGTTCTGCCAAATGCTCTGAACCTGGACATTCCTGCAGTCTGCATACCAACTGCACACTCCCTCAAAACATGTGACATCTGTGGCTTTGCTGTGATAAAACTGCATTTTACAGAGTGGCCTTTTATTGTGGTCAGCCTAAAGCAGACCTGTTCAATACTCCTGTCTAATCAGCATATTTTTATGCCACACCTGTGAGGTGGGTGGATCATCTCGGCAAAAAGGTGCTCACTAACCGATTTACACAAATTTGAACAATATTTGAAACCAAAAGGCCAACTGTGTACATAAAGTGTTACCGGTAGATCTTTGACTTCAGATCATGAAAAATGGCGGCAAGTAAGTGTTTCATTTATACATTTCTTCAGTGTAGGAGGCTTGCATTTGTCCTGAGTGAGTCATGCTTTTGTATTTGCTTCATGGTGCTTTGGGACCTGTCTAAAGCCAGTCTGTCACCTGGCTACAACTGTTTGACTAATTGTTTCAAGATTTAGAGAAAATGGTTTGATTTTCGGTGCAATCTCAATTAATTTTGAGTATTGAATTACTTTTTTTTTTTTTTTTTTTATAAATGACTTGTGTCCACAGCTTGTAGAACTGTATTCTTGGCCAATTCACTAACTGTTCAATGGCTCACAAATTACAGAAATTACTGTAATTTCCAGATTATAAGCTGCTGCTTTTTTCACACTTGTCGAACACCGCAACATATACAAAGCTGCGACTTACTTGTGGGTTTTCTTTTTTTTACGAGCTAACGTGCTTCATGCTGCCAAAACATTTAGCCTCGTCACACCCGAGCACTCTCATAGCAGACCACTACACATCTCACAAGGACCCACCAGTCCTCCTGACTCAAGAAGACTACCTAACCGATCAAAGTGGACCATGGTTTCATTGGTCCAATGACCATTGGTCCACATCATACTCTCCTCCCCGTTGTGCCCCCTTGGGACACAACTAAGCATTTGCAGCCACTCGAAATAAGTGTGAATCGTGCATTAGTGTGGCACTCCAAGCTCGGTGGGAGACTTGGATGACTAGCGGTTAGAAATCTTCCAAAATTGGCCACATGCAAAGAGCAAGTTTTGCTCCAGTCTGCCTGTGGATCCTGGCAGTGGAGCAGTGTTAAAAAAAAAAAAAAAAAAAAAAAAAAAAACGGGTTTCTAAAGGCAATTGCGTGATTAAGAGCTGCACAAGCTCAAAGGTGCAGTGTACAGGCAGGGGGGGAAAAAAGTACTGTATGTTACCAGTATGTATTTAGTTAAAAAAAACTAACGAGATATTTACACATAAGGATTACAAACAATGTGGACACCCGCAGCTTATAGACGAGTGCAGCCTATATATGTACAATTATTATATTTCTTTGTAAACATAGTGGGTGCAGCTTATATGCAGGTGTGCTCAATAGTCCAAAAATTAGGGTAAATGGAAAGTGTTTGCAGAGTTACTGCAGACGTCTGGAAGCTGCTGCAAACTTCATAGAACAGTCTGTCTTGCAGTTTGTTTGGAACATGCTCCAATTCCACAACAGATGCTGGCCTTGCACCTTGCATGAGGAGACTGAGAACACCTGTGAACATTTTAGACACTTGAAACTTTCTTATGAATGCTTGTTAAAAATTGGCACTCGGGTTGTGTACTGGGCCAAGCTTCAGTCTGGTTTTCTGCACAGGTGATTCTTACAGATGCGTTTGTGTTTGAATTTCTACTCTTGTGCACCGTATTGGCTCAGTAAGGGAATGTGGCCCTCTGTCATGCTTTGCTTTTAGATGCTAATTGCAAAAGCCTCAGTGACGGGGATAAATCTGCCATGGGTTCATTAACATGTAGCCAAGAAAATCACCTCTTTGTTCCAGATGAGTTCCACACAGGCGAACATGCATGCACTAATTATTGTAAAATGCTTTCATGTGGGAAATGGAGCTTCTTTTGAATTCTGTGTTTGGGTGGCGGACGATCCAGTGGAGTGATTTTTGACACTAAAAGCCTTTATTAAAGGTCAGACTTTTTTTTTTTTTACTACAATCACTTTCTCACTTTTCAATCTTCCCCTCAGTGTGTGGGCTGCAGCAGACACCTCAGAGGAACGGAGACTGGAGTCCAGGTCCGAGTCAGAAAAAGGAAGCCCTATTGTGACGGCTGCTATTTCCAGCTCAAGTGTAAGTATTAGTGTTTGTAAGAATCTGATCCTGGCTGAAAATCATGTACCTCACCATTTCTGTGCTACATGCCTTTATTGTCCCCTGTTGCAAAGCGAAAAGTGGAGATTGGAAATCCCGTCTGTCCACCTTGAATGGCGTGATGCCTTGAAAGATGAGCGAGATGCCAATTTTGATTTTGTCGTTTATACATTTAGACAAAAATCTCTTTCAAAAACTGGGTTGGATTTCCCCAGTGGAGAAATAAATCATCTAGATTTTTCCCAACACACATGTGAGCAGAGAGATGCCATCTAAGGTGTCTGGGGAGTAGCTGGTGAGTTAAGGGCCTTGCTCAAGGGCTCAGTGTGGAGCACATTTTAATCTGTCCAGGGAGTTTAGTGTAGTTTAGTGTATTTCTTTGTTAGATCCTTAGTACTGTTTTACAATTTATATTTTTGCTATAGTTATATGTAGCTGGGACCCTGTGTACACAATTTTGTTCCACCTCATGCACCACGTGATGCAAACGACAATACAGAACCTTGAGTTGAACCAGTAAACTTCAGATCACAGGCTCACTTTCTCTAAACTCTGCAACACCACTAACTCCTTAAATTTATGGTGGCCTAAACCACCATTGGCCACCCCCTGGCTCCGCCCTTGCACCTGGTCATGGATAAAATTACCCCCTCAGCAGGATCGTCGCTGTGTGCCGCCTCAGACGAGCAAAAATCAAAGCTACCTCTGTTCGTGTACAGTGGAACACCTCCCCCCTTCACCACAAACATTAAGATTTGCATTCTCTGTTCATTTGGTTAAAAAAAAAATCTTAAACGCTCCCCTCAAACTGAAAACCTTCCATCAGTGACCGGGGGACACGAGTGGACCACTTGTTTACTTACTGTGATGGTGCAGATCCGTTTTGTTTTTTAATTTGTATTTGTATTCATTTTTTTGCCACTGGTGTTGTATAAAACATTTTTAAAATGCTGTTATACTGCTATATTTAGACAGTTACTACTCCTGGTGCTACTAGTACTAATTATGCTTTCTCATTACAGCCACTGGTACCATGTGACCAACACGACGTGCTCAACATTGAAGAGTAAACGGAACGACTCGCGGCCACTGCTGAAGAAAACTGTGGAAAACGATACTCATAAAGCCAAACCATGATTTTTACTTTTTTGTTGGTTCTAATAAACTAAGATGCAGAATTAAAACTATTTGATAACAAGCAAAGTAGATCTTAACGGTTGATTTTTATCAGGTAGATTGTATTTAGCTTCTTTGCCTTTAATTTAGGTTATATAGATATAATATATGAAATCAGAAGTTAACTGTATTGCTATAATTTTGTTTTTGAAGTTGCTATTTATCACATCTGTGTGCTCTCTTCAGTCTTTACTCGGCCGTGCATTAAATGTATCAGATTAAGAGATGCTCAATGTAATCCAGAGACATTTAAACGTGCACTGCAGCACTTTCTGTTCACTTGGAAAGTCACAAAGTGCAGATTAGGATGAGTCAATTATGTATAGAATGCATTCTTTTCCTCACTTTAATTGAAATGTGTTTATTTTATTCTTTTTTTGTAAATAAAGTGCACTAAACTGAGAATGGTCGTTTATTCATTTGTGCACCACATGGTGGCAGCCTTGGCCTCATTGTGAAACACACTGCTGCAGGAAATGACATTTATAAAATGCCAAAAACAAAAAGGGGTCACTGTTTGACTAATGGCTAATCTTTCAATCTTTGCATTGTAAAATAAACATGCATTTATATTGTCATGAACTATTTTCTGCAGCGTGTGCTAAAGAGTTTACCCGAGTGCTGTGGACTCTTAACAGTCAAACTGAGTGAAAACGAGCTGAAGAGTCCAGATCAAAAGAAGGAAGTGTGCAATTACTGAAATGTCAACTGAACTGCCTGCTCAAGTCGAGCCAAGAAGTTGCACATCTTTGTCGTGCTCCAGTTTGTTGTGTAATGCAACAACCCTGAGGTTGTGTAATGCATCATTTCTTAGAACTATAACGGGACTGGTTTCTGCTCGTTTCTTTTGTTGTTACATGTGAGGAGCGTCTGCTTGAACTGGTTGAGGCATAACGCTGCAGTTTGTCAGGAAAACTATCTGAACTGATAAGTGTGGGGAAAAAAAGTTTTCTTGTAAAACAAAGTTTTCTAAAACGTTTTACCTGCAAATCCTCGTTTTCAGAGCAGAAGTCTGAACATGCAGCTTCAAAAATCTTTCATTTTAACTAAATTCTATAGGGTAGATTTTTATTTTACAAATTGGGAAAATCATAAATTAGCTAATCCATAAAACCATTTTAAGAGAATCCAACATTTTTCAGTCAGGTCATCTGGACAGTTTCTTCTTTTATTTTTTTTGTGCTGAAATGTTTCGCCTTTGGTCCGGAAGCGTTCATCAGACAAACTCACAACAAAACCGATTCTTCCCCCAACAGCTTACTCCAAAGTGGAACAAGCCAGTTCCGCTTGTGATAAAGGCTGTAAACAAGGAAGAGGGCCAGCAATGTAGGAGGGGGCGTCCCAAAGAGACCATCTTAGCACAAGCAGAACTGGTTTGTTCCACTTTGGAGTGAGCTGTTGGGGGAAGAATCAATTATGTTGTGTGTTTCCTTGACTGGTGAAGCCTTCCGGACCGAAGGCGAAACGTTTCAGCACAAAAAAAAAAAATTGTCCAGATGACCTGACTGAAAAATGTTGGATTGTATACCTGGATTATTGATGGACTTTGTTGTTCATTTTAAGAGAAGTTTATGGTGAGCTGATGGCTCGTCTGTTCAGGGTCTGTTCAGGGTCAAGACCAAAGTGCCGCCTTTATACAGCTGCAGTCTAGTCTTTAACATTTACATCTGCCTGTCTTAGGTTGTTTTCACACTAGATAGTCCGGTAGACCCGGTTCGGTTCGGGACCAATATTCATGACCTTTAGTTTACATTTGAGCTGGTGCGTTTGCATTCACCCTGCACTGTGCAGTCGAGTCAACCTGTTGAACTAACCTATTCCCCTGCTCGCCTGTGGGGGCGCTGCACCAAGAACTACTGAAAGAAACGACACAAAAACCTCAAGACACGTCTTCTTCTGTAAATAAAAATAAAAACGAAGTGGCATAAAGTTATATTTTGTCATTTTTCAAAAATGGACTTAGCATGAGCAGAAGATGTGGCAGAAGACCATGGAGAATATTGTTTTTCCACACAAGTCAGCTGATGGCTCCATATAAGGTCAGAGAAATGCGTGTTTGTCCTGCGGAGCAGGGCCCGGTCGTTTACATTCACACTGTACTCGAACCGCGCTGGAGTTGGCTTATACCGGACCGAGACCTAGGTTTTAGCACGGGCCAGAGTTCGCCTTTTTGTTCGAGTTCGATGGTGCGTTCACACCTCCCCAAACGAACCGGACATTCTAGGAAAACGAGCTAGAGTTCGATGAAAGCGGACTAAACGGGGCTAGTGTGAATGTACCCCAACATTTACATCTGCCTGTCTTAGATTAGTTATTCCTGAAGAAATATTAACATAATGCCCTAAAGCTGCACAGAAAGTGCTACAGCTAGCTGCTGTTATCCGTTTTTGTAAAACGTGTTTTTTGTTGCACGTTTATACAAGGTTTTTTTTATTTTTTTTTATGAGGGTCATGTAAAACTAAAAGCACTGGAATGACATGTTTGACACTCAAGTCATTTTTAAGATTAATTAAACAATTTATCCGCACTAAAGCTATTTAACAGCTTTCTACAACAGGTAAGATGTTCTTTAATGTCGGGTTCTCAATGTACCAATCTTAAGGCCTTGGAGTCTCAGAACATGAAAAACGGACCGTAAAATTACCTGCAATTTAAAATTGAAATCAAATTTATTTTATTCAAAGTGAAGCTATCCCATTTTTGTGTTCATCTCCTGCAAATCAAATAAGTCACTGTCTTGTTAAATTAGTGCAAGATCAAATTTCCAAATGATGCAGATCAGTAAGTGAAATTTTAGTTTATTTATAGTTTCAAGGACTTGAGTACTGACTGAACAGTTTATTTCCTGTTACTTTTTGACCCTTTTATATGCTGACTGAAATTGCACCATGTGAGCTGCTAAGGTTTTAATTTCGGGTATGAAATCCCCCCCCCCCCCCGCCCCCCCCAAAAAAAAAAAAATTACTGACTACAGTATAAAAATATATTTAATATATTTTAAATATTTAATATATAAAATGTATATTATGTCTGACTACCCAATTAAAACTGTTAATTGGTTGTAGTTCATCTTGGTTGAAAAATATTTTTGAAAGTTTTGCACAAAAACAATATTGTGCTGCAGGGTAAGATGTGAAGTGACTCACAGGAAAGAAAGGTCAAAGCTACAAAAGGGAAGACGGTTCACTGTCCTCAGACTTCAGCAGAGAAGTGCTCGATTTTGAAATGACTGCTAACGATCTGAAAGTGTAGACTTTTGTGATTTATTGGACAAATTCTACAAAAATGTGGAAATTAAACTTCACATTTACCGGCAGCGTTCATTGATCTGCTTCCACGTATTCACGGCATTCAACTCAGAAGTCAGAGCTTCTAAAGGCAGCATTATGTCCAAAACAAGGAAGTGGTTTAATGCAAATTCTGCACGAAGTAAATCCAAATGATCTTTCCAACATTTATCTCTGTGCAGTTTTTATTCTGCCACAGTCCAGCATGGGAGCACGAGAGGAGAGAATGCAGCAATGTTACAGTATATAGATGGAAAAATAAAATTCTGGTCACAGCCACAGTTCTCTGGTGTTTGGATGTCTCTGTGGACACGCATTGATCATTCTGCACTCTCAGCCTAGCAGAGATATTTTTACTGTTGTCTGTGACCTGGACTTTTATAACCGAGAGCTCACTTCCTCAAAGGCAGAGGCATTTTTCAGTTTGACATCCTCCATCTGTTCAGGATGACACTGGTGACTCTGGCTCGACCCATTAAAATACCACAAGCACCGTTTGCTGAGAACAGCAGAGGGTCAAACAGAACAAGCAGACATTTATTCAAGTCTACCACCGGTCGTGTGGACCTCGTTTCCAGAGCAGCCTCGAACATTCCTTTCAGTCCAATAGATCATCGATCTTACTACTTTTTTTTTTATCTTGTGAGGTTTTTCCAATAACTAATCAAGTTTCCACTTCTCCTTTAGCCAATATAGACAGACTTTGGTACAACCCCAAACCATAATGAGTAACGCCTAATTAAAGCTAGAACGCAAATACGGCCGAGGTATGTTTTCAATCTGAGAGGTCGGGTTTGAGCATGGCTGCAGTTACTGAGGGGAAAAATACTAACCCTGCTATTTACTCAATAATCTGAAGAATGTTTAGAGCTTAATCTTTGGGTTTTAAGGAAATTATTTGTTCGTCACATGAGAGGAGCCCAGAAGTGTCACAAAAACTCTTTTTGGAGAAAGGAAATGATTCATCTTTTTAAACTCCTCCCTCACAGTTTGTGTGAGAAGCTCTTTGTTCACTATTAATAATAAAAGTTTCCTGATAACCATGTCTGGGATACTATAGAACAAATCTTTGGCGTTTCCCACCAGTTTTCAATCGTAATGTGTTTAAAAAGGATCCTGACTAGAAGATCAAGCCGACACGTTACAGTTTATGAAATCTTCACAGGAAACCATGATTTAAGCCACAAGTGAGGCACAAACCTTTTTTTTTAGCTCATTCTTTCGTAACATGAGCTGAAATAAAGACGCTGGGCGGGTCTGAGCCGTACAGTTTTCTGAGGGTCCTGTGGGAGAAACATCTCTGCTGTAACATTATCCAGAGCCTAAACAGACGTGGGATGTTCAGCTCGTGGGACAGTCAGGCCGGCTGATGGAATGTGCTTACCGCGCCTCACTCGAGCTGTAATCACAATTAAATGTTGTGTTTTCTGTCCTTTTTCATTTAATGCTTTATAGTGCATGTTACGTCTTTGATTTGACTCTGAGGTTGCATTTATGGGAAATATGGAGTATTCTAATGTGCCTGCAGTTGCTGAGGAAATGTAATCGATGCTGCAGGCTTTATTTTGCACGTTTATTTGCACACATTCAATATTTCCTCCCAAAAGGAAATTCCACCCTGAATTGTTTTTACTGGTGAGTTGCTGGTTTAAATGACAGACATAAAGCAGAACAGTTCACATCATGTTATTCTAGTTTATCTTTAATAGAATTATTGTTAACCTAAATTAGTTTTTCCTAAATAATTGTCCAAAAACACACGGCGACATAAAGAGGCAAACAGTTTTACTCAGATTTGGTTGCACAATATCTGACAACAGGATATTTAAAGTACGTTTTTGCTCGGGTTTGCTGTATCTTCCATATTATTATTATTATTTTTTTAATTAGTTAAAAAGCAGTACCTAAAAGTAAAAGATGGGTGATAATGTTTGCACCTGTTTGTGTATTTATGTTGGTCTTGAATCACTGGACAGAGTTTAATTAAACTTTTATCCATCCAGACCTTTCTCCTGCCGTCACTGTGAGAGAAGTGACGCACATCTGGCACATGTGGCAAGAATGAAACTTTCAAAAAGTCCCAAATAAATAATGAGCTGCACTTAATGTGGTAGTATCTGACTTATCCCCCCACATACACCAACAGACTGAATAATCACACACAGGTTGTACATAACGTTTTCAAGATTTGACCAGAGCAACTTTCTCAATAACACTTTAAACAATGTTGGGCCTTTAATTTCATCTTGAGTGTGCTCACGATAAAAGCTGGAGGTTGACCAATGTTTCATTTATTTTTATTTATTTTATTAACCTTTTATTTAACCAGGCGATTTCTATTGAGATCACAGATCTCTTTCGCAAGAGAGGCCTGAAGGCAGCGTAACATGCATGTTTTTAGTCTGTGGGAGTAAACTGGAGTACCCAGAGAAAATCCACACATGCACGAGAGGAACATGCAAACTCCAACCAGAAAGACCCCAGGTCCAACCGGGGATTGAACCCAGGATCTTCTTGCTGTGAGGCAACAGCGCTAACCACTGATCCATCGTGCTACCAATTGCTGCTGTTGTAATATTATTTGGATGTTTGCATCATGACTCAAACTATTCTTCTGCGTTTTCTAAAATCCATCTTCAGTTTCGTCTGTCAAACAACATATTTATTTTTGTTTGTTTGTTTTGCCAGACACAGTTTTTATTTAGTTTTTCTTTTAACATGCTCGGCCCATCAACCTCCCATTTTGACTTTTTTTTTTTTTATTCAGGTACTTGTGCAAGATTTTTCTTTTGAAGGTTGCATAATCAGGTCTTTGTGTTTCTTGTGAATTTTATTTTATTTATTTTTTAATTCTGAACACATACCAATGTTTTTAAAGTTAAACAGGGTTAGTGAATGCAAGACTGCAGTGTTCAAGAGATTATTTTGTTTAATTGGTAAAAACGTGTCATACCTCATTATTAAAAAAGGCTACAGCAGGTGTAAGCTATAACTCTGGGTTCAGTCGCTGTTCTCCAACGAAATACGTTAAAGTTAATTTTATACCTGGATTATTGAGCATGGACTTTGTTGTTTTCAACCAGTTTGACATGACTGTCAACAAGGAAGAGGGCCAGCAATGGAGGAGGGGGTGTACCAAAGAGACCATCTTATCATAAGCAGAACTGGTTTGTTCCAATTTGGAGTAAGCTGTTGGGGGAAGAATCCGTTTTGTTGTGTTTCCTCGACTGATGAAGCCTTCTGGATCGAAGGCGAAACGTTTCAGCACAAAAAAAAAGAAACTGTCCAGATGACCTGACTGAAAAATGTTGGGTTAAAGTAAGTTATGCAACATCTTATACTTCATAGAAAATAAAAAAAGGTGAAACTGATGTGACCCTAATAGAAATCCTGAAGGTCTCGCACTTGATGAGTATGATGGGATGAATCATGTGTAGACTCTGAATTAGGTTTTCTTTCACGTCTTGCCCTTTCAAACAGCCTTAAGAGGAAGGGAGGGCGAGGGGATCTGCACTTCTTGTGAAAGGAAACCTGCTGCAGCATCAGCAGGGGAGGAGGATGCTCCCTCTCTTCCCCTCTATTCCCTGCAGCTGATTGATGCTGGCAGCCCTTTTTGTAAGTTTACCAGCACAGTGCAAGGCTCGGCTTTCTCACTGGGAGCAGTGGCAACCTCCGGTTTGCTGCTGGGAGCTGAGAGCAGCTCAGCAGAGACTCGCGACATTTACGCTCTCCCTCAACCTCACCAAAATGAAAAGCTGCACCCGGCAGACGAGAAGGAATAGATGTGTGGTTGGAGACGTCCAAGAAAAAGACTTAAATGAGTCGGTAGAGGCGTCACAGCTACACCTGGCTTTTGTCTTTCTTTTGGCTGTGCAACTTTCAGCAGTTTCAAAAATAAACAAGTCCCATGCAACGAACAAAACACTGAAAGCAACATTCAGAGAAATATCTAAACAGCTCATGACGGTTTTATGTTCCTCAGCCAGCTGCTGTGAAGTTAATTTATGAATTGATTCTTGTTTATCACGGGTTTTGCAAAAGCAATAAAACAGCCTGTTGCTGAAGTACACAAGAGACTCCAAGTTTTTTCTAGTAGAATGGGGGGAGGGGGGTTTAGATCTTTAATTTGTGAAACTCATGTAGAACCAACTTCCCAATTATTTCCGTGCCTCACAGACACTCTGCCTACTTTTAGGATTATGTTTAAGAATGTACTTTTCGATAAATCCTATAGTTAGGTTAGCTTGGGTTTCCCGAGTCATCCTTTGGTCCTGCTGCTACATATTTAAACTGCTGGTAGACAAACTGACTGTATTTATTTACTCTACTGTTAATTCTCACTCTTCTTTCCATATTTGTATTTGTTCATTTCCATCATTAACCAGTTTTTCTTTGTTTTCTTCCCAAATAAACTACACCTAGACCATAGAAACTGTATGAAGACCATATACTATCCCTAGAAAATAGAAACTTCACCTAGACAATGGAAACTTCCCTTGGACCATATAAACTACACCAGAACTATAGAAACTACAATGAAACTGTAAAAACTACACATGGATCATAGAAACTACACCTGGACCGTAAAAACTATACCTGGACCATAGAAACTACACTTGGACCATAGAAACTACATCTAGACCATGGAAACTTCACCTGAACCATAGAAACTACACCTAGACAATGGAAACTTCCGTTGGACCATTGAAAATACACC
>NC_056499.1:8345452-8345796 GCF_014905685.2 Nematolebias whitei | reverse complement strand
CTACACCTAGACAATGGAAACTTCCGTTGGACCATTGAAAATACACCCAGATATGAAAACTACACCTAAAACATAGAAACTATACCTGGACCATAGAAACTACACCTAAAACATACAAACTATACCTGGACCATAGAAACTAAATAAATCATAGAAACTACAACTAGACCATATAACTACACCTGGACCATAGAAACTACACCTAAACCATATAAACTACACGTGAACTGTAGAAACAACATCTAGACCATGAAAATTTCACCTGAATCATAGAAACTACACCTAGACAATGGAAACTTCCATTGGACCATTGAAAATACACCTAGATATAAAAACTACACCTA
>NC_056499.1:8341192-8345442 GCF_014905685.2 Nematolebias whitei | reverse complement strand
TTCCATTGGACCATTGAAAATACACCTAGATATAAAAACTACACCTAGAACTTAGAAATTACACCTGGACTCTAGAAGCTACAACTAAACTTTAGAAACGACACCTTATTCAACCTTTTATTTATACAGGTTAGTCTCATTGAGTCATGAAGACTTATTCACAAGGGAGACCTGTTTTCAACAAAAAACACAAAAGAGGTACAGACAATAAACAGCCATAAATGCATATAAAATGAAAAGTAAATAAATATAGTGATACAAAGCAAAATAAAAACAGATACATTATGAAATGGGGTAAAATACTAAAAACAGGAACATGTCTGCAGTGATTTTTGCATTGAACTTAACAGTTGTTTAAAATACCTTGAAGAGGTCAAAGTTGACAACTTCAGATCTTGTTGTAAGGTGTTCCAGGTTACAGGAGCAAAGAAAAGGCCTTTTTGCTGAGATCAGTCTGTAGTGAGGGGACGCCGCATGTAATGATGGCTTGAGAGAGCACGCTGTAGCTGCACTGACGACATGACATGTAGGAGGACACCTTAACGGTAGAAACTACACCTGGAACACAGAAACTACAACTAGACCACAGAAACTACATCTAAACCATAAAAACAACACCTAAACTGTAGAAGCTACACTTGAACCAATGGACCATAGAAACTAAACTAAACCTGGACCAGTCCTGAACCTGTTTCTGGTTCTGCTGGAGGTTTCTTTTGGTTTGAAGGGACTCGTTCTTTTCCACTGTCACCAAGTGCTTGCTCAGGATGAAGGGGTTACGATGATAAACAGGATATTCAATTTAATTCAATTCAAAAATACTTTATTAATCCCAGGGGGAAATTAAATGTTGTTGTAACTCATCGTCCTGGTTTCATTAAAGAGTTCTTCTAGATGCTGATAGCTGTGGGCAGGAAGGACCTCTTATGACTTTCAGCAGTTCTGAAGAAGCCTCTGACTGAAGACACTGTTGTTGTATAACAGTGATGATGCTGAGGGTTGTCTATAATGTTCTTCGTTTTATGAAGAATCCTTCTTTGTACAATCATCTCCAAAGGTTCTAGAGGAGTCCCCAGAACTGAGCCAGCCTTCATTATGAGCTTGTTGATCTTTTGTAAGTCACTTGCTCTGGTGCTGCTACCTTAGCATATGATGGCAGAAGAGATAACGCTCTCTACAATAACAAAAAAGGTTGAATCATGTCATCTGGACTTCGTTTTTTTGTTAAAAAGAAACGTTTCGCCCCTCATCCAAGAGGCTTCGTCAGTCTGAGGCCTAGCCATCTGGTATTACCCAGAAGCCACCCTGACTCTTGTGTTTCAAGCCTGCCTCAGATACCCCTGAGGTCTGGCCTTTTCACTAATGGTTTCAAAAACACAAAGTTTGTTTTCTTGAGGCTAGGCCTCAGACTGACGAAGCCTCTTGGATGAGGGGCGAAACGTTTCTTTTTAACAAAAAAACGAAGTCCAGATGACATGATTCAACCTTTTTTGTTGTTATATACCTGGATGACTGAGAAAACAAACTTTGTGTTTTTGAAACCATTAGTGAAAAGGCCAGACTTCAGGGGTATCTGAGGCAGGCTTGAAACACAAGAGTCAGGGTGGCTTCTGGGTAATACCAGATGGCTAGGCCTCAGACTGACGAAGCCTCTTGGATGAGGGGCGAAACGTTTCTTTTTAACAAAAAAACGAAGTCCAGATGACATGATTCAACCTTTTTTGTTGTTATATACCTGGATGACTGAGAAAACAAACTTTGTGCTCTCTACAATAGACTTATAGAAGATATGCGGCATCTTGCTGCAAACACTGAAGGAACACTGAAAGTTAGAATATAGATTGATAACTGTCTTTACTAAATTTAATTTCATAATGTAATGTAGGTCTATGTTTTGGGGGTTTTTTTTGTTTGTTTTTCTTCTTTCGGCTGCTCCCTTCTTCAGGGGTCGCCACAGCAAACTAACTCACATGAAGACTTGGCAATTGTTTTTATGCCGGATGCCCTTCCAGACACAACCACAGACCACTGAGCTACCACAGCCCTCTGTGTGGAGCAGAGAGCTGCCATCTAGGGTGCCTGCGGAAGCAGATGGTGGAGGTTAAGGGCCTTGCTCAGGGATCCAGGGTGGGGTAGATGAGGGTGGAGGCAAGTGTGAGTGCTTCACCTTTCCCACCCACATTTCAATAATGTTGGTATGAGGAGTTGAACCGGTGACCTTCTGATCACAAGCCCACCTTCTCTAACCTCTGCGCCACCACTCCCCGAATGTAGGTTTATGTGAATGTGTTTTATTAAACAAACTGATTCAAACTGAAATAGTATGAATTTATCAAGGCATCAATAATTTTTTTACTTAACTACAACTTGAACAAATAACCTCAGATATTTGAGCCCTCGTGAACACAGGTATTTTAATGCATAAGTAAATAAATCAATACCTTGTGATACTGTTTGTAGAAATCTGATTAGAATCTGAGTTTCTATCAAGTTTGGTTCGTGCTACAAAGCTCCGATTGTAATGTCAAGAAGCAGGGTTGTAAAGAAACAAAAGCTCCTTGTCTGGAGTTATCAGCTGAGAGATTTTCAGATGAAAACAGGCTCTGCAGTGCGAGGAAACTTCTGACAATGATGTCGTCGCATCCAGCCACATTCACTGAATTCTGTTCTCATCGCAAACATGAGCATGTAAACGCTCGGCTCATCAGTCATTCCTGGAACCCTAACGGAACCCTAACAGTAAATTATGGCAGCAATCATTTGTAACAATAAAAGAAGAGCCTGATAGTAAAAGTGAATGATGTGGCTGAGTGGTACAGATATCAGAACGGAATAGCTATGGATTAGACTGCCACATTTCAAGTGCACACGTGAGCTAAAGGATGATGGATCGTGGCTTAAAAAGTGTTGCTGGGAGATTGCTGCTTCAGGGGAAGATTTATGAACGAGGATGTTTGTTCCTCCTGCGAAGGTGTCGGTGGACTTTGGGGAACAAGAGGAGCTCGGTGATGTATTATATGCACAATGACAAAGAAAATAAACACAGAGAGATTCAGAGGTGGAGAAAAACATTTCTAAGAAGTGTTAATGATTGAAGAGCAGCGTGGGTACTTATTGGTTTCACTGCTTGGTAACGCAAACTGTTAATTATCTGTTCGTGTAGTCGCCGAGCACTGATGGTGTGCTCTAATGGAAGCCAGTGACGGTCTGTTACAGAACGTTTACTTTACGTTAGACATCAGTGGCTAAGCACTTCTCAGGCTTTATTCAAACTTTGAAGTGTTTACTCTACAACCAGGATAAACGAGGAGATTAAAGAGACATGGAAGAACTCCAGAAGAAGCAAAAAAATGTGGACCAGATTGTTTTGTCAGTTTCTGGTTCCAGAGGCTCCAACTGTAAACTAATAAAATGGACGAGAACGTCTCCATGTGTCTGAGGCAGACATGTCCTCATGTTACTCCTGGTTTCTGTCGTCTGCTCTGGAATCAATTGACTTATCTGAAAACGGAGAGGCGGAGTGGTGGTGCAGAGAAGAGAGCCTGTGATCTGGGTGGAGTTGGCATGTTCTCTCTGTGAAGCGTGGGTATTCTCCGGGTACTCCGGTTTGCTCAAAAACATGCATGTTAGGCTGATTGGTAACTCTAAATTGTCGCTAGGTGTGAGTGAGAGAGTGAACGGTTGTTTGTCTCTATGTCCCCGTGATGGACTGAAGACCTGTCCAGGGTGTCCCACATCTCTCACACTGTGATTGCTGGACATGGACACCAGGAATCCCAGTGACACAAAATAGAAGAAGTGGGTAAAAGATAACGGATGGATGGAAGGATGATGCAAACATCCAAATAAAATTACAACTGCTGCAATTGGCAGCACAATGGATCAGTGGTTAGCTCTGTTGCCTCACATCAAGATATATATGTATATGTATGTATATATGTATATTTATATGTATATATATATATATTTATATATGTATATATGTGTATGTATATGATTATATATATAATAATAACAATGTCATCACAATGTCAGCACTGTATGTTTCCATACAATGGCGAAATTAGTCTCTGCATTTAACCCATCCACCACCAGGTGGTGCAGTGGGCAGCTATTGAAAGCGCCCGGGGGGCATTTTGGGGGTGAGGCGTGCTGCCCAGAGACGCCACGTGATGTGCAGTGACTGGGGATCGAACCTGGGACTTTTGGGTCCCAAGCCGGCTGCCCTGCCTCTACACCATCTCGGCCCC
>NC_056499.1:8328538-8340792 GCF_014905685.2 Nematolebias whitei | reverse complement strand
TGTGTGAGGGGCGGGGTACACCCTGGACAGGTCTCCAGTCCATCACAGGGACGCATAGAGACAAACAAGACAAACAACCATTCACTCTCTCACTCACACCTAGGGACAATTCAGAGTTACCAATCAGCCTAACATGCATGTTTTTGGTCTGTGGGAGGAAACCGTAACACCTGGAGAAAACCCACACATGCACGGAGAGAACATGCAAAGTCCACCCAGAAAGGCCCCTGGACCGGGATTTGAACCAGGGACCTGCTCGCTGAGAGGCAGCTCTTCCAGTTGTGCCACCATGCTGATTCAGATTCACTATATGTTATATACAGTTTAATCCACGCACTTCCTTTATACTTATTTTACTTTATGTATTGTACTTTTTGCCACACAAGCAGATTCAGTTTATTAAAAATTGCCCTGTAGTAAAACAAAGTGTTCTACATAAATCATAAACGATAAATGATGTGGGGTTTTTTTATTATTTCCTTACATGAGTTTTATTAGTTTTATTATGTCATTTCTTTTTTTATTCAGACTGTTTCGTGGTTTTTAGGGCGGCTGTGGCTGAGTGGTTAGAGCAGTCGTCCTCCAATGCAAAAGTTGGGGGTTTGAATCCACCAGCAGTTACATGCCGAAGTGTCCCTGGACAAGACACTGAACCCCTCATTGCATCTGATGTGTCCCATCGGTGTGTGAATGTGATAAAGCTCTGATTAGTCTCTTTAGAATGATTTGTTCAATTAGCTTTCTAGAGATCTAGTAGAGTGATGTATGAATGGGTAAATGAGGCACAGATTGTGTTGTAAAGCGCTTTGAGTATCTTGATCAGATAGAAAGGCCCTGTATAAATACAGTCCATTTACCATTTACCCCAATCAATGTGAGTTCTGTGGCCTGTTTCAGATATTTGAGATTGTAAAAGCTTCAGTGAATTGAAAGTGATGTTAACAGTTCTTAATAAATTCAATTAATTCAGTACCCTGTCCAAGCAACCACTCGTTTTATCTTCAAGGTGAATCACGTATCAGTGGTCCATGTGGACTTTATGACTAAATGATTTTTTTCTCATGTTCATACAACAGTTTTTTCAACAGGCTGCTTGTTTCAAACATCAACAAATCTACATGTTGCTGTTTGTTGGTTCATTTGACGATTGAGCAAAATCATTAACGTGAAGGAAAACGGATTAAAGACGACACGACTCAACAATATGACACAACGTTTCAAACTTGTCATGTTTTTTTCCTAAAAATTAAAAGCAATCCATGTAATGTGGGAACAAGGTTTATGTCTTCCACTGGAAAGAAACACTTCCAAACTCTAGCTAGGAAAATTTAAAGAAAAGTTTTGCAAAAGTTATGTTTTTTTCAGCTGCTTTGAATATTATCAGCCGATTAAATGAACGTTATTAATCATCATCCCTACAGGTAGCGTTCAGACTATCCCTCCTCTTATCCCCCTTACCCTTGAGCCTTAACCTAACCCTGACCCTAAACCTAAGCTCCTGACTCTATTATTAGCGATAAGAAGGTACCTTTAAACCTACTAGGAGGTACAGGAGGGACAGTCTGAATGCAACCTATGAGGATGATAACAACTAATAACGGCCATTTAATGGTTGATAATAATTAAAGCAGCTGTTTATTTTATATGATAAATTTTTGGAGGGAAGTAAAAAAAAAAAAAAACAAAGAAAATGTGAATGAAAAATCTTTCCCATGTTATTCTTGATAAAGACTAGAAAGTTGTTGAACCAGCTTAAAAGGGAAACTCTGAAAGCAGATAGTATATAATTAAATTACAAAGGTCACGGCTCAATTTTAAGTTCTGACCTCCAATTCTGGGAAACTTCAAACCATTAATCAAATTATTGCTCAACGAGATCATAAATCTGCCTGTTTGGGTCAGAGATCATGGATCAGTTCCCAGAAATGATCATAAAATGCCATTTTAACAACAAATTAACTTTATTTTCTTGTTTCTTGATTTGATCATTTTCTAACATCTTTTTAGGGAGTCCTTCAATATATCACCAGTCATCAGTTCCTAAGTGTATCTCAGCTTTAAGAGTAACATTCTGAAATCATGTTGATATTCTAATATTATTTATGATATGTTTTAAACCGGAGGCGATAAAAAACGGCTCTATTTTTTTTATACTTTGAGTATTTTATTTTGAAGCTTATGCTCCGTTATTTAGGTAAAACAATTATTTTCTTTTTTTTTTGTAGCTAATTAATATTTCCTGCAGTCAGATTTACAGTTTTCCCACGCCGGTTCTGTGTGCAAACAGAACCAGCTTTGTTGTTTTACGTGACAATTTTATAACTTCAAAGTGACAAGAACGTCTGATGTTTGCTGTTTTTATAATGCATCAAAGTCAGCATTGTAGTGAGCCTTATGTATTTATTCTGTTTGTGCTTACTGACAGGGCTGGAGTGGGACTCATTTTCAGACCTGGAGTTTCATGCCTCACAGTGGCCCATTTTAGATCACAACATATTATTTTTAAAATCATGCAACTTTTTAGGCTTACATCAGGGACAATTCTAGAATCTGCCCTTTAGGGGCACTTTTAGCCTCCGGTGTTGACAATGGCTCTTGGCTTGAACAATGTGGTGACCATCGGCATCAGAAGCTTTGTTAATGTGATGGGGGGGAGCACACTGGTGTGGGGTCAGGGGGTCCTCCCCCAGAAAATTTTGAATAAAGTAGATGTCATTTCCTGCATTCTGGTGTATTTTAACAGGCTGTTTAACATTTAGTTTTGCCTACATAAGTAACACTTGATTCAATAACTATTTTAGAGTTAATGGCACAACAAGAAGTAGCCTGACCAACAGCTCTCCTTGTGTGAATAGAGCACGCTCCGCTTCGCTCATTCATCCTAGCCAGATGTAGGGTCAAGAGACAAACGTAGCATTAACACAGTCTGAACAACATTCAGGAATTGTTTCTATAAGAACATTATCAAATATTTTACATGAATGGTAAGATTGCTTTGCCTACGAGGAAATGTAAAGTTTGGTATGAACACCAGCATCCTCACCAACTTTTATAGGTGCACCATTGAGAACCTGGTGACAGGCTGCATCACAGGGTGGTATGGGAACTGCACAAGTCAGAGCCAGAAAGCTCTACAGAGGGTGGTGCAAACAGCAGAAGACATCACTGGTAGCAGTCTCCACATCATCCAGAACATCTACCACAGCCAATGTCTGCATAAAGTACGCAGCGTCTTTAAGGACCACACCCACCCAGCACAAGGACTCTTCCATCTACTACCCTCAGGCAGACGATACAAGAGTCTGCCATCACGTACAAATGACTAAAGGACAGTTATTATCCATGAGCTGTCAGATTAGTGAACTCTCAATAAATAACACTGAACAAATGCAAATAACTTTGCACCAAGCCACATCTGTGACAACTAATATGACTAATATTAGCCTGTGACACCTAATATTTTTATCGCTTATGCATTATGTGGCTGTATCATGTATGTCACTACCTGACCATCATAATTCATCTCAATGTTATTCACTACCTGTGCAATAACCTGTCACAACCTGTGTAGTTTATTTTAGTTATGTGCAATATATATCATGCATTTCAGCTTATAATACTACCTTGAAACACTTATTCATACAAATTCATCCTACTTGCACCGTTATATTCTACCATGTTGTTTACTATTTTTTCTTTAGGACCTTGTAAATATTGTATTTAATTTTTCACTTTTTGATACTTTACGTTGTACCCTTATTGAATACTTTCGTAGTTCTTGTTTGTTTGTTCTTTGTTTTAGTGAGTCAAATCAGTTCTTCTCATCCTGAATATTTTATTGTAACATTAACCTTGTGTTAACCTGCATATGACAAATAAACATAACCTGAATTAAGCATTAACCTTTAATTTAACCATTAAGCAACACAATGTAATTATGACAGAAAATGGAGGATTTACCTGCAGTTACTTTCGTAGAGATGAACATGTGGTAGCTACTTCCTGTTTATAACTTGTGATCAGCTGATGGGGTCAGTCCCTGGCTTTTTACAGGTTTTTTCAAACTCTGTTTAATTTTTGAAAAATAATAAACTGTATCCCACCCTCTAAACTCTCAGGGTAACACGTGTCTGGATTACCTGTTCTCCACTGACACCGTTTAACCGTTTTGTTCTGGTGATTTTTCACAAACGCCTCTGACTGTAAAGCGTTCAGGCTTTAGCCTCAGATCTGCACGTAAGGGGCGTTTACCTTCGGGACAAATTGCGGTTACCGATTGGTCATTTGCTGACACGCCTCCTGGATTTATTGACAGGTCAGGCAGAGGAGCTGACTTGTGGAGAAAAGAAGAAAAACAACGAGAGCTGCAGCCGGCTCTGCTGTGGAGGCAGGGTGGCCCAGGAGCAGCGGTAGAGTGTTCTGTGTTTATATATTTTTAATAAAAAGTTCTAAAAAATAAAAAAATAGTGAGCGCCGACCCTGCAGCCCACAAATCAGACTGGCCCACCGGGAAATCTCCAGACCCTCCAGATTGGCCACTCCGGGCCTGCTTACTGACCTCGAACTGATTTTATGTGGTACAACTGAACAATGTTGAGAGTTATTGTGAATGAGTTGAATAATCTTTGACTTATCTGAATGTTTTGTTTCGCTTAATGCACCTTATAATCCGTTGCGCCTTGTGTTTGAATTGAATGACGCCGCTCAAGGTGGCTGCATGATGAATTTTTACTGAAACCTTTTTTAATTTTTGGACTTCTGTTATGATGCGTAACCATAACAACAAGGTGGTTTTCTACAACTGGGAGCTGCTGATTAACATCTCAAAAGCTCAAAAATACTGCAGCTACAGCCCCAAATCCTAAATGGGTTGAAAAGGAGGTGCCATGGATGCATTCCCATCTACCTGTAGGCTGTGCTTGAGTGCCAGGCCGCAGAGATCTTGAAGGTAGCAGGAAACGCGGCTTGTGACAGCGGGAGGACCGAGATCGTTCCCCAGCATCTGCAGTTAAATCCGTGGCAACGAGGGGCTCGGCAGGCTGCTGGGAGAAATGACCATCGCTCGGGGAGGAGTTCTGCCCGGCATTCAGGCAGTCCTGCTGCCCAAGGGGACCAAGAGGTCTGCTGGGTCTGGGTGGATGGATCGGCATTTACAGCTACTTTCTTTGGATCCACTTTTGGATGGACTGTTACAAGAGATCCTTCCTGCCCAAAACCATCAGCATCTGTAACAACTCTAATGAAACCAGGATGAGCTACAACAGCAATTAATTTCCCTTTGGAATTAATAAAGTATTTTTGAATTGAATTTGAAGTGACTGTTCATCAGTATTGCACCTTCTAATCCAGTGCACCTTATAGTCCAAAACATACGATATGCTCATCACCAAATTTTAGTTCAAAATATGCAAAACTGACCAAGTTACGGACATTTTCAGATTCACAAACAAGCAATCCTGTTTTATTTTCTGCTCTCACACCTGAATGTAAAACAACAAACACTGGGGCTGTTTCCTCGCTCTTTGTGTGAGTGGATGTGTCTGCACCGAAGCAGCTGAATTTAAACATGAAGCAGAATAAACGGCAGAAGAAGGCTGCGAGAGAAAAGTGTGAAAGTTTGAACACACTGATAGCCAGCAGGTTGGCGTTATCTCCAGCTCTGTAATTTGACTAATTTGGCTCCCGTCATCTGTCTGCCTCCTGCGCCTTCTGTGTTCACAAGTGTGTGTACATATCTATATACATGCATGTGTGTGAGTGTGTGCATTTTTAGCATTTGGTGATAAGAGCTTCACTGGAGAAAATAGCATAGCGTGAGTGAAATGTGCTGGGGAGGTGTTTAATCACCATCAACACAAATCTCCCTCACACACGAGACAATATTAGAATAGCTGCAGGGAAAACTCGAACGTTGTTTCAGAACATAAAAGGGAAATGATGTCAAATTAAAACTGTTAATGTTTAAACTAACGCCTGTCTTTATACGTTCACATTGTTCTAAAGGCCTTATCGTGTGTCACGACACAGTCAGCGCGAGACTCCTGGTTCTGCTGACTTTTGTTCGCTCAGTTTGGGTTCGAGGACGGCGCTCGCTGGATCCTGTTTCTGGAGATGACATCGGGGGGAAGAGCTGCGGTCGCTCCTTCCCTTTTCCTGTCCAGATGGCAGCATCAGCTGACAGCAGATTCACGGCCTCTTGTTTTCATGTGTCAATCTTTGAAGCACTTTGGGAGCAGAGCTGTGTGCGGGGGTGGTGGTGGGGGGGGGGGGGGGGGGTTCAGTGGTTAGAGTGGAAAAAAAACGGTGTATTTTTGTGCCACGCTTGTGTTTGTGAGCCTGCAGTCTACGAAGCAGCTTCAAATACCTCTCTGCTAATCATTCACTTTGCAGTTTTTTTTTTTTTTAAACAGTTTTTTACCAAAGTGCACGTCAATGCAACTCACTCAAAGTATTTTTATATTGGACTTGCTCCTGGTAAAGCTTGGATTTGTGCACGCACGTCCCACCAGAGGGGTGGACATTTCAGCCAAAGACGACCCCCCCATGCTCCCCCTCTTCTTCCCCCCCTGCCCAGGGGAGATAACAGAGCTCTGCTCTTGTAAAACTGCATCCGAGTTCTGTTTTTGGCAGCATCAAATTTTAGTTGGAGCTGGAAAGAGAATTAAAAATGTATTGCTTCCTTAGTTTGCTTTAAACATTTTAAATAGTGTTTAAAAAGGAAACAGGTTTATACGTTTTTTTTTTTGTGTTAAAATAAAAAAAACGTTTGCTTGTTTCGTGCCGTCTTCAGGAAACAAATGCAGATAAGGTGACACCAGTTTGCATCTGATCAACGATATTTTATTCCATGACGTCACCTTCTGTTCTTGATTCGGTCATTTTTGACATTCGTTTAAATGTCACCTTTATTGTTAAAAAAAAAAAACCATTTAGCTTTCATTTATTTCAGAGCAAATCCTCCTCAAAGTCTTGCAGCAGAGTCACCAGTTGTTCAACAGAGGGATAACGCAGATCAAAAGTTAATCAGTTGTAGACATATTGCCTTCTGTACGTTTCACTGAAATGTGTCCAAGGGTTCATGAGATATTTTGCTAACAAACATATAAATTTGGCAGCACAACGGCTCAGTGGTTAGCACTGTTGCCTCACAGCAAAAAGGTCCTGGGTTCAATCCCTGGTTGGACCTGGGGTCTTTCTGTGTGGAGTTTGCATGTTCTTCTCGTGCTTGCGTGGATTTTCTCCAGGTACTCCGGTTTCCTCCCACAGACCAAAACACGTTAGTCTGCCGTCAGGTCTCCCTTGCAAAAAAGATCGGTGATCTCAATGGGATTTGCCTGGTTACATAAAGGTTAACAATTAATAATAAATTACAAATAACTCTCAGCTATACAGAAAATTTTAGCACAAGTAAAACTGACCAATTTATAGCCATATTTGTATGTTCTAATGTCCATTGGATAGAGAGGCCATCTTGTATTGGATTCACTCCAAACCTGAAACACGTTTAGCGGAACATCCAATAACTGTTTCCTGAAAGTGTAAATAAAATCTGCTCAGTGGTTTATGAGATATTTTGCTAACAGACTGTCAATGTTGACTCCTACGTTTAATGTCAAAATGGTTATCAGTTTATATGCAATTACTTAGTGCTCAAACTTTAAGTTGGGGTCAGTCTCAGCTACTACCGTGCACATTTTTAACTTGATATCTTTAAATTTGGCTGTTATACTCATTTTTATATTCCCTTAGGATGAATAGCTGTGGCGGCCATCTTGAATGAAGAAGACTCCATAAGCGATGACTTGGTGAAAGTTTCATTGAAATCCCTTCACGCACACTCGTGCACAGACTAAAACATCACGGCTCTGCCTTTGCCGGATGAGACTAAAGATCAGCCCCGAGCCTGGAGTGTAAATGAGCAGCTTCAAACAGGACTCTGAAGAGGAAGAGATGGACGGTGTTACAAAGTGACACTTTATTCATATCAAACCAAAAAAAAAAAAACATTTACAGCAGCTGGAAGCAACAGAACGGTTCAGAGCAGGAGGAAGTGATTTAAAGAAAGTAAGAAATGAAAGAGTGACGGGGGCTGCAGGCCTTTACAGACACTCCACAGTAATGACCCAAACCATGAACACCATAAAGGTTGTGATGGTGTGATGGGGGGCGGGGGGGGGGCGGGGGTGTCAGAGAAAATAAATCAACAGATGTTTTTTTTTTTGCTTCTGTCAGATTCATGGTGGCTGAACTCAGAACAGTAAAGAAGCTGAATGTGTGAAACACCAGCCAGGTGTTTCCAGATGTTGACCCCCCTCCCTGCAGCAGCTCACCGGCAGAAGACATACTCGGTGTAGCTGGTCCACAGCTTGTCCTCCCCCGGGTCGCTGCTCCCGTACGAGCAGGTCCCGGTGGAGTTGCAGGCCACCATGTGGAAGCCCGCCTCGGACAGCCGGTCGAACGCCTGCTCCAGGAAGTTGTACTTCAGGTAGTACCGGGACGTGTACTTGTCCGGGGGCCGGTCCGGGTCTCGGCTCTCGTTCAACGTTTCCCCGAACACCTCCTTGGCCAAGGAGATCTTCCCGCACACGGTGATGCGCGCCACCCTGCGGAACTTGGCGTCCGCCTGGATGTCTCTGCCGATGGTGTAGCTGCCCCTGTAGCCCACCGTGATGAACCCGGAGGCGGCTCCGGCTCGGTCCGAGGAGGAGGAGGAGGTGACCGGGCTGCCGAGCTCCGCCTCCTCCTGCTCCGCGCTGTCCTCCGTGGAGGAGCTGTCCTTGCTCGCGGCCGCCAGGCGCCTCGACAGCTCGGGGAGCTGGAAGAAGTCCGCCTCCTTCTGGAGCCTCCTCCGCTCCTTGAAGAAGTCCGGCAGGGAGAGCTCCGAGTCCCGCAGGTAGTCCAGGATGTAGCGGAACAGGAAGCCGTCCCTGTCGAAGAAGAAGCGGCCCTTGCTGTCCGTGGGCAGCTCCTGCGGGGAGCTCTGCGTGAACTTGGCCCACAGGAGGGACCTGGGCGCCGCCGTGAGCGTCTCCAGGCGCGTCACGTACACCTGCCCCCCCACGTTCAGCTCCACGATGTCCGGGAAAGTTTGGCCGGTGCTCTGAGCCATGACTGCCCCCCTCCCTGCGTCCTGGTCCCTGACCTCAGGACGGATGGTGGGGAGGATCCTCGCTGCACAATGTTTATACTGCTGGCTGCGTGGGAGGAGGAGGAGGAGGAGGAGGAGGAGGAGAAGCAGACCTTAACTGTTCACCAGAGAGTGAGAGAAAAACAAGCATCAGACTTTCAGGAGCTCAACTCTGAATTAAACATCCTGATGAACAAGTCACTGTTTTACAGAAGGACTGGTCTATAATGTGGACACCCACCATCATTTATTTATTTTATCCAAAGCGGTTCAGCTGCGAAACATTAATGCATGAATACTTGGCAAAAACCAACAAAGTCCATGCTCAATAATCCAGGTATATAATCCAACAATTTCCAGTCAGGTCATCGGGACAGTTTCTTTTTTTTTTTTTTTATTGATGAAACGTTTCACCTTCCATCCAGAAGGCTTCATCAGTCAAGGAAACACACAATACAAAACTGATTCTTCCCCCAACAGTTTGTCAAAACAGAAAGGACAAAATTAATAAACTTTTTTTTTTTTAAAACATATCCAAGTCCTGAAGTTAAAGAGTAAGCTCAATTTAGTGCTGCCTGCTAACAGCTTATGTTAGAAATAGACTGAAAACTGGTCAAACTTATTGGATTATCAGAAGTTTTAAAAAAAAAACTGTGTCTTTATGGCGCCCCACTGTTTTTATTTGATCCTCGATGTTAACTTTTGACTTGTTCAATCTTTCTCTTTTCTTTGGTGTTGTAGCACCTTCTTCTTCTTCTTCTTTCATCTTCCTCCATCTCTGTCCTCTGCATCCTCTGTCTTCACTCCAACTACCTCCATGTCCTCTCTAACTGCATCCAGATGTCTCCTCTGTGTCTTTTTCCTGGCAGCTGCATTTCTAACATCCTACTACCAGTATACCCACTGTCCCTCCTCTGGACATGTCCAAACCATCTCAGTCTGGTCTCTCTAACTTTACCTCCCAGTCCTTCAACCTGGGCTGCACCTCTGATGATCTCATTCCTAATCTTCTCCATCCTTGTCACTCCTAAGGAGAACCTCAACATCTTCATTTCTGCCACTTCCATTTCTGCCTCCTGTCTTTTTGTCCATGTCTCTGTCTCCAGACCATACAAGCTGGTCTCACCACTGTCTTGGAAACTTTTCCTTTGACTTTTGCCGTTTTGTCACAAATCACTCCTGAAACTTTTCTCCATCCGCTCCGTCCTGCCTGGACTCTGCTTTACCACACTCCCCAGTTTCCTGGACAGTGAACTCGGAGTACTTGAAGTACCCGAAGTACTTTGACTCATATTTCATCCTAAAGTCTTCTCTGAGACTCTACACGTGTCTAATTCCACCATATTTATTATCCACAGAGCAGCTTCCATATGTTTTTTCTTTTTTTTTTTTTTGGTGGATGCTCTTCAAGACCAACATAGTACCTGGAATAAACTCTTTTAAACTGCACTGTTTTATGTGATTAGGATTAACCTTTTCATGTTTAATTCCATACTTTACGATGAAGAGTGTCAGCTGTTAAACCTGACACAGCTTTATAGAAATTAGCTTTGAATAAAAATTGGATGCAACATCATGAATATGGCACCACTGTTGGAAAAATTACCGTATACGCTGCTCGGTTTTGGTGTTTTGATAAAACCATGATAGCTGCAACTTCTGCACATTTTCAATGGTTTTGATTGTATTTGTCCGTCTAGTATCATTCGCTGAAAGTCTGCAGCATAATATGTGAAAAAAATAAAATAAAAATAGGTAAACCACCAGAGTGATGATCCTTGACTGATGAAGCCTTCTGGATGGAAAGTGAAATGTTTCAGCACAAAAAAAAAAAAAAAAAGAAACTGTTCAGATGACCTGACTGAAAAATTTTGGATTGTATACCTGGATTATTGAGCATGGACTTTGTTGTTCACCAGAGTGAGGTTTTGTTGCCAACAATTACAAGTGATTTGTTTACATTTGAACACTGATGAGAAAACTTTGGACAGTCTCATCACGTGACGGATATTATGTCAGTAAAATAATCCTCAGAAGTAAAGAGTTGGAGACACTTGGTCCAAGGAGAAAAGTTGAACTTCTGTTTCACTGAGCTCCAAACAAACATTTACAGATTTTGGTAACTCGGATAAACTGAAGTCAAAAACAGAAGCATAAAGAAAGTCTGGAATATTTTATGAGTTTTATGTATTGTAAAATACTTTGCTTTTCTTCAACAAAATCATTTTTAATTCAAGTTTATGCACCGATTTATTTGACGCGGTCTCTAAAAGCATGTTGACGTAATGTGCATCGCAGGAAAAGAAAGTAACGCCTCGATGATACGTCTGAACAGCTTCTCAAGCTGCAGGACGTTTAGCACGGATACGTTCCTTCGTGCATTCCTGAAGCTGATGTGGATTTAACGAAGAACAAGCTGCAGCAGGAAAACCTGCAGATGTTTTGTTCATGCAAAATGCTCCCGTGGCTGAAAAACTTTTTTTTTTTTTTTTTTCTGTGCTGGAATTAGACGCAGTGGTTGGTCGTGAATCTAAGAAGCTCCAGTTTTACTTCAGCTTGTAAAACGTCTGAACCTGTTGGACCTGGTCCAGAAAGTCTTTGAGCTTTTTAAGGACCTCCTGTCTCCTCTTCTCTGATCATTTGATTGTAGACGAAGAAAAACCAGAAACACTCCTCACTTATCTTTTGCATTTATTTATACATCTTTAGTCTTTAGAATAACAAAACAGACTAAAATATAAAACACAGGAAAGGTGGCACTGAAATAAAAAAAAATACTTGAGAAAATGAATTTAACTGAATTTAAACAACTCTTCCAGTGTTGTCCCATATTCCACCTTGTGTTTGTCCTGAGCCTGGTTCTGCTAAAGTTTCTTCCTCATGAGGGAGTTTTTCCTTTCCACTGTCGCCTTCATGCTTGCTCAAGATAAGAGTTCTGTGATGGAGGTAAATTCAAAACAGTCTGCTCCTCAGATAAACAGTGTTATTTATCTGATCATGTGTTATTTATCCATACTTATTTTTAGATATAAATGTTTCTGTTAACTTATTATTTGTATATTTATATGTTCAGTGCCCTGAGAAGCAGTGGCGATTTTAGGCTCTTTTTTTTAACTCTGCACCATTG
>NC_056499.1:8304449-8328138 GCF_014905685.2 Nematolebias whitei | reverse complement strand
TTGGGTTTGGATTTTGTCTATTGCATTTATGACCAATGCAACAAAATAAGTATTTTTAAAAGGTAACAGATCATTATAATACTTTATTTACATAATAACTAAGATGGATAAAGCCTTGCGACCGACCTCATGAGCAGCTGAATACAAGAGTGATAAACAGGAAGTACCACATGTTCATCTGTAGGAAGGTAAATCCTCCAGTTTTGTCATAACTACATTGAACATTAATGGTTAATTAAAGGTTAATGCTTGAAGCTTGTTGTGCTTTCATTCAGTTGTTCTGTATGTAGACAGATGTTGCAACTTCTGGTTGCATAAGTTTAGTCTTTATTTGTTATGATCAGTTAACACTAAACTCATTTTGTACTAAGCATTTATTAGGATGTGTAATGTAAAGAATGCTACGTCTGTAGCATCTTAGCGCATTTGTATTGCACGCCGCTAGCTTAGCGTTGCTTCTTGTTGTGTTGTGCGCTCTAAAATAGTTGTTGAATCAAGTGTTTTTAGGTAAATGTAGATGTTTAACATGTTAAAATACACCAGAATGCAGGAAATGGCATTTACTTGATTCAAAATGTTCTACCCCTCGACCCCGCACCCACATTATGAATGCTTCTGACTCCAATGGCCACCACGTTGTTCAAGCCAAGAGCCACTGATTGTCAGCACTGGGGGCTAAGCACCCCTAAAGGTCAGATTCTAGAATCGCCCCTGCTGAGATGACTTCTGTTGTGACTTGGTGCTAAATAAATAAACTGAATTGAATTGTGTTTTTGTCTTCATATTTTTTTTTAAGTTTAATATCTTTAATTAAACAATAACAGTCAAAATATTAAATGTTCATGAAGAGTTCATCCCAGAGTCTTAGCAGTGCCAGCTGTGGAAATCTGCAGTGTAAGGCTAATATTCTTTTATATAATGTATAGAATAGAAGAAAGTTGTATTTGTCCCTCAGAGGGAACATTTCAGTGTATCAGCAATAAAATGAAGTCAGATAGAAGCACACAGGACATACAATAACAATAAAAATGAAAAAAAAAAAAATACATTGTACATCACACAATAAGTAAACTTTTTGCAATAAAATGCAGCTGCGCTTTTATTAGTGAACAAGACGTCGGTGGACAAGCGTGTGCAACCAGCAGCAGGAATGTTGAGTCGGCTCTAACGGCTGCTTGAAGGATCTTTGGAGTCGTCGTGCGTTTGGGAAGCAGCAGCGTGTGCCTGAAGGAGCTGTGGCATGCATCAGGTGAGACACTGACACTGTGGCCGTGCACATACTTATCAAATGATCAGAGTATTAACACTCACGTGTACTAACTATAAACTTGAATCCATGTTTTTGACTCCCAAAGCTGGACAGTGACAGTGTTTAATGAAACAGAATAAACAGTATTAATAATACAACGGCAGGCAGTGACTGAACGTAACGAGGTGCATTAAGAGTCCCGTTAGGTTTTGCTCCACAGAGCAGTCTGCCTCCTCTGGTTTCACACAAATCGAGACCCAAACAGGTTTGTCAGCCACAAGGTGCGAACCGGGTCCTCCCAGATCAGGACTTTTCAAAGTTTAGCATGTAAACAGGAATATTTAAGGCTGATTCATTTCTATCATGCACTTTCTTTGCTTTGTTTTGTCTATTGAAGCTGTTTTTAATATTTAATTTTTTAATCAAGTATTTTTTTAGTTTTAATCATTATGTTAACACTTTTTTTTAAGAGGTGTAAATTTGATCAATCAACATTGCCTTTAAATGTCCTACACTGAAATCAAAAAGGTATTTGTGAGAAATCACACAATGTTGCTGCAAGCTCTGAAAAATCTTCCAAAATCCTTGACCCAGTCAACACGTTCACTGAGCGCGTTGAGAAAACTGTTGGACAGTGACACAACCTTCATGTTTATTGAAATAATATTTGGATTTGGTGCTATTTAAGGGTTTTACGCAAACATTTTAAACAGGAAGTAAAACTGTGTGGACTGAAAATTCATTTATAGTTTCTGGACATTCTGCTTTGTCATAATTACAGGACTTGTAATATAAAAGTGTCATGTTTTTTCATTTGTTTAAGTGATTTAGGACTCTTTTCAACAAGCGACGGGGTCCTGGAGAACCCTCATCTGCTCGGTTGAGACGCGTACAGATGGCTATATCTCTGGGGGTGATGTGTCTACCTCTGCTATCGAACGAGGACGCTGGAATTGTATATAATTTGATTTATGATGACAGGTTTCCTGTTTTTGGAATAGTCTGGATCTTGGTTTATCAACATACAAAGAAGACGATCGCAGCTATTTGGTTCGTGCTTGGAGGACTCAAAATCAGCTGATTTACGAGCGAAACCGTAAGTTGGAAGTGATTTGAATCGCAGGCCACCTGCAGCTTTGGGACTCGTCAGCATGGAAATGACCTTGAAGAGGCTCGTAAGCGCGGGCCAGTGGAATACACCCTAATCTGGCCATTTCGGACCTTGGAAGTACCAGCAAGACTCAAGGCTGACTAGAAAAAATAGTCTGCCTGATTAAGTCAACAATTATTATTAATAATAATAATAATAATAATAATAATAATGAATTTGATTTGTAACGCACTTTTCATTAACAAAAATCTCAAAGTGCTACAGAGTGCAACTAAAATCAATGATAAATAAAATCAACTAAAATCAATGATACAATCATGTGGAGGCAGAATAGGCTTGCGTAAAAAGAAAAGTCTTTAAGCCTTTTTTAAAGTCGGTCAATGATTGTGGAGCTCTCAGATAGTCGGGGAGGGAGTTCCAGAGGCGGGGGGCAGCCACACAGAATGCCCGGTCTCCCATGGTCCTTAATTTAGTTCGTGGAAGGTGGAGGAGATTACTGTTCTGCGATCTTAGGAACCAGGTGGATGAATATGGAGCAAGAAGGTCCTTCAGATAATCTGGTGAATTTCCGTATAAACACTGATGGGTGATGAGAGCAATTTTGTACTGAATTCTGTAAGTGACAGGAAGCCAATGGAGGTTATGGAGAATGGGTGTAATATGTTCAAATTTCCGAGCTCTCAATAAAATCCTGGCTGCACTGTTTTGAATATATTGAAGCTTCTGACGGTTTTTGCCGGGTATTCCAGTAAACAGGAAGTTGCAGTAGTCGAGACTGGAGGAGACAAAGGCATGGACGAGTTTCTCTGCATAAGCAAAAGTGAGAGATGGGCGCAGTTTGGAGATATTTCGAAGATGGAAGAAACAGGTTTTAAATAGATGCTTAATGTGATTTTCAAATGTAAGATGAGAGTCCATTTTTATTCCAAGATTTGTAACAGAGGTGGAGAGGGGGATGTCTTGTCCGGAAAATGAAATAGTCGTTATAGTTGAAGTTTGAATCTGGTGAGGGGTGCCAATCAGTATGGCCTCTGTTTTGGAGCAGTTTAACTGAAGAAAGTTCTGATTCATCCATGCCCTTATCTCCTCCAGGCAGGTAGAGAGGGCAGCGAGTGAAGATGGAGATGACAGTGGTGAAGATGATGCTCCAGTCCTGATGTAAAGCTGTGCATCGTCTGCATAACAGTGAAAAGAAATGTTGTACTGATTAATAATTTGACCTAAAGGCTGCATGTAAAGGGAAAATAGCAGGGGCCCTAAAACTGACCCTTGAGGGACACCACAGGAGACACAGACAGTCTGGGACTTGGCATTGCCAAGACTAACACATTCCATTCAATTGTGGTTTTCTGAATGTGACTCTCCGGTTGGCCTCGAAACAGGCCGACTTATCTTCTCCTGGGAAATGTGTAAACTAAGGAAAAGCTTCGTCTATCACCCCCCCCCCCCCCCCCCCATCAGAACAGTGCCAGCAGAACATCATCTTATCAGGACAATGGACTTTCCATGCTTCATGGACCGCAATGCATATGTAACGTGTTCATATGTGTTTTAGCTGGCAGAGTTTTTTGGATGTCTTAAATCGTGTCCTGTTGGGACGAGGTGTGAAGAGATATTTTCTTGTAATGCCACTATCCTCTCCTCGTGGCTTTGCCCCTTTTTCTATCTAAAATAAATGTGTTCTGAAAATAATAAGAAGGCCGCGCTTTATAGCAGCAGCTTCGTGCACCCCGCCCACCTTTCAGACGACTGTACGTACATGTTCTCGATGGATCTCGGTGCAATGATAATAAAACTTATTCTGATCCTGATTCTGAGAATGAGCTTTAATTTTTGTTTATTTGTTGCCTCAGTGAGCTCAATCACTGTTTTTCTAACAATTTCCTTCAACCAAACAGTGACAAAACAGAAATCACCCTCGTCGGTAACAAAAACTCTATTTCAAAGTGAGAACATGATCTCCCTTAACAACTCTGTGCTATCCCCCTCGCCTCAGGTCTTGGTGTCATCCTCGACACCACGCTCTCCTTCACTTCACACATCAACAATGTTACTCTGCCTGTTTCCATCTCCGAAATATTCACCGTCTCCGTGTCCTTGTGCACAGTCTTACAGTCTTGTGACTTCTGCAGCTCCGTTCTTCATGGCCTCCCCAACACATCTCTTCAGAAGCTACAGATGGTCCAGAACTCAGCTGCCTGTGTCATCACTCAAACCTCCTCCTATAACCACATCACTCCCGTCCTGCAGCAGCTGCACTGGCTCCCGGTTAAATTGTGCATCTTCTTTAAAATTCTTCTCACTTTCAAAGCTATAATCTTCTCCTCCGTACCTATCTGACCTCCTACACATGTCCATCCCCTCTCGCTCTCTCAGATCCTCCTCTTCGCTGCACCTCCATACCCTCTGCCCTCCTCTCCACCATGGGGAGCAGGGCCTTCACCTGCTCTGCCCCTCACCTCAGGAACTCTCTACCACCAGACTTACGAAACGCCACCTCTCTTTCTCTGTTCAAGACTGAAAGCACATTTTTTAGACTCGCTTATCCTTCTGAACTTTGTTTTATGTATTTTATGTTTCAATTTACTTATGTTGGTCTTTGCACTCTGTTTGTTTGTACACAATCTTATCTGATATGTTTCTTGCTTTAAAGTGTCCTTGGGTGTCGTGAAAGGTGCTTTTTAAATAAAATGATTATTATTATAAAAATTGTAGCTTCAGCTGATAAATGTGGAAATGTGTGAGTTCATTTCAGAGTTTAGACATTAGCATCATTTTAAAGAAACTTTCTTTGGGGTCTGGATGAATAAGCGTGTCAATATTGTGCTCACGCTCCGTTTCAGTGAAAACTTGTGTTTTTACTCGCAGAGCTCAGCACATGTGATCCAAACAGACCTGACTGCTCTGTGAGGACTTCAAAATCCCTGAAAAGACGTAAAACTTTTAGTGAAAGCCCTGGAAGTATTAACGCTGGATTGATTTCAGCTTAACGCCAAAGCTGTCTTTGATCCGCAGTCTTAAAGCGCAGAGAGGCTGCGCTCGTGCCTCAGGTCCACTGCCGAGGAAAACCTCTGACAGCACCGCTCAGGACTTCAGCAGGAGATGGAGCTGGGAATAAATCATGAAGCAGCTCAGATGTTTCTGATGTGATGTAGCAGCTGAACACACACACACACACACGTCTAATTCAACGGAAAGGCTCAAAGGATTGTGCGTCAATAGAAGCATTAATGGATATTTAACTGAAACTGGTTAAAACACAGCAAACATTTATATATTAAATTATGTTTTTGTAGTTGCACTGTGATCAAACTGTGCACACAAGAGCAGATTTTATTAAATCCGGTTGACAAACTAATTCCGACACCAGATCAATTTTCGGAGCCGATATAACTCAAATCAAAAACATGATATATTTTCTGAACTTATCTCCAAGAGTTCAGCTTTTTCTCCTGGCACCATAAATGTGTTGCTGTCTTGACTTTTGTTTAAAAAAATCAAATTAAAATTCACGCCAAATGTACTTTTATCAGCTGTGTTACACTGCCCTCTAGCGGACACGACACAAAAACGCAGTCTCTTTGTAAACGAGCTGTATAAAAATCCATCTTTAAGAGAAATCATTTTTTACCTGTTTAACACAATTCATTAAGGTGAGTACGCCATTAACGCATTTTAATAATGCACCATAATTCTTCTGATTCTAATTCATCAGCTCAAACACAGACAGTCATGTTAATACCGATGGTGGCGTTGTCGCTCCTCCTGTCTCCAGCTCCACTTCCTGTGTGTCAGCTCTGGTAAAACTTGGCCTTTTCCCTCCAAGCTGCCACAAGATAATTGGGTGAAAGAAGATGTAAAGTTTGGCTCATCGGCCATTTCCAAGGCTAAGAGACGACTATTAGAAAGATGGGACCTTGTTTAGTAATTACACGTGGAAGGTTCCTTCTGCCTTTTCCTTTGTTGGCCGTCATTTCTGACACAGTGTGCGTGAAAACCTCCATCTGTGTCTTTGTGTTTCTGCTGCCATGAACACTAATGAGTGACACGTTTTAGATGAAGTCTGCAGTTTATTCAAAGTTATTTTCTTAGGTTTTGATTGGTACTCCTCCGGATTGTTCCGGTTCTTTAAACACGTGCTTTTTGATTGTGTGTTTCATCAGAAGTGAACAGGACTGAGTCAGCGTGGTGACAAATGTCAGTATGGCTTTAAGTATCGAAACGTTTAACATATTCAAAACTAGCTCACTTAAACATAAAGTCCTAAAGTCTAAACAGTTATAAGATCTAATGGGAACTTCACCTGCAGATTAATTAACAAATTCTGCTACTTAAAGCAAATAACCCTCAGCGTTGTTTCTCTGCACTAGTATTAGGCTGTGGCTGAGTGGTTAGCGCAGTCGTCCTCCAATGCATGAGTTGGGGGTTTGATTCCACCAGCAGTCACATGCCCAAGTGTCCCTGGGCAAGACACTGAACCCCTCATTGCCTCCGATGAATGTGAAAAAGCTCTGATTATTCTCTTTAGAATGATTTGTTCAGTTAGCTTTGTAGAGATCTAGTAGTGAATGGGTAAATGAGGACACAGATTGTAGTGTAAAGCGCTTTGAGTGTCTTGATTAGATAGAAAGGTGCCGTATAAGTACAGTCCATTTAGTATGACCAAGTGTGAGTAACATCAGGTCACAGACACAGCACTGCTCTTCAATGATCGTCATTGCAGGGGTCTGGTTTAATGAACAGCACACAATATTTCAGCTGGGTGTGCGACAGTTGCATGCATTGATCTCCACCAGCGTCCGTTATTGCTTTTTCTTTTTATGTGTGATCGTATAGTTTTTTGTTTTTTTTCCTTTCTCAATATATTCATACAACAATTTTACATTTTAGAAACAAAATATGCTTTCTTTTCCTGTAAAGCATTCAAAACACCGTTAGTATGACAGTAACCGTAACAGTAAAACATTTTAAAAACAGATTTTTATATATTCATACACATTTGAGCCTACCTGGTGTAATAAGCAGCGCACGGTATTCCATCAGTGCGACAGTTGCATGCATGGATCTGTTCGGGACAAAAATATAAAAGAATCTTTTACTGTTTTGAACTTATTGCTGGTATTTTTTACATTATAGTTTTAATAACTTGTGTGATTTATTGTGTATGTTCCTTTGTACTCAAACAATTTCCTGCGGGATCAATAAAGTTCTATCTTATCTTATCGTACTAACGAAAAACAACTAGCGAGTGGTTAGCTTCTGTTAGCTTAGCGTGCTAACCAGAACAAATTTTATTCATAAAGTTGTTATTTTGACACAAACACGGCAAAACCTTAAAAAAAGAACACACTGACAGTGCTCATGCACCTGTGACAGCTTTTATGGGTTAGTTAATTTAGCATAAATATGACTTTAAAGCGCAGCACGGTGGCGCAACTGGTAGAGCTGCTGCCTCTCAGCGAGCAGGTCGCTGGTTCAAACCCCGGTCCAGGGGCCTTTCTGGGTGGAGTTTGCATGTTCTCTCCGTGCATGCGTGGGTTTTCTCCGGGTACTCCGGTTTCCTCCCATAGACCAAAAACATGCATGTTAGGCTGATTGGTAACTCTAAAATTGTCCCTAGGTGTGAGTGAGAGAGTGAATGGTTGTTTGTCTCGTTTGTCTCTGTGTGGCCCTGTGATGGACTTGCGACCCATCCAGGGTGTACCCCGCCCCTCGCACAGTGATTGCTGGACATGGGCACCAGCGACCCCCGTGACCCAAAATGGAATAAACGGGTAAAGAAAATGGATGGATGGATGGATGACTTTAAAGCAATGTTGAGCGTAGCATGGTTCTACTTGCACCTACCTCCACCAGCTTCCAATATATGGAGGGAGAGATGCGCGCGCCTGAATATCCCTCACATGCAGCTGTGCCAAATTACCAGCAGGTGGCGCCAAAGAACTAATAACTGCATTAAACTTTTCATCTCTGTTACACAAACAGAATAAAGATAAACAGTACTATCAAAAAGTACTTTATGTGGCACTATAAGTAGCTAAATATCTAGATTAATAACTTTTCATTCAAGATGGCCGCCACAGCTAATCAGACTATAACAACAACAGCCTTAACAAAAAATGCCTGGTCCAGTTTTACACAGAGCTACAGTTCGGTGCAGCTTTTGAGCTCATACTGATTGTGAAAAATCAGTTTTAAAATTTGCCAATGTCTCTTGTGGTCAATATGACTGTTAGCAAAATATCTCGTGAACTTCTGGACAGGCTTTTCATGGTGTGGTAGTAGCTGAGAGTCATCCCTAACGCTAACTTAAGTGTGAGGGTTTTTTTTTTCTTTAGTAGAACTGTAGCTAAAATCTGCATTTAGAGGGAAAGTTAAAATTAAAAGTTAATTCATGCAAAGATCTTCCAGTAAAACTTCAAAATAAGGTGACGAACTTAAGTAAACAGTTAAATTCACACTTTAATGGGAATCCCATGTAAGTTTCAAGCAAACAAGCTAATAAATACAAATTAAACAGTCTTGGAAATATCCAAACACGGAGACAATATGTAAATGATGCTTATTTTATCAATGTGTTTAAAATGATCTGGTGCTATTTAATTATGTTTTGATGACAATAGTGTATTTTTAAATTTTATTTTCTTCTTGCAAACAGTTAAAAGAGATTCAGCTTTCTAACGTTCAACTAATGACCCAAAAGAGAAATGACATCTTTGCTTTTTACAGGTTGGGCCACAACAGAAACACTGGTGTTAACATCTTGGAAAAAATGAATGTAAAATGGAAAAACTTGGACAAGGACATGATGAAACCTTTGAAAATGAAGGAATTGTGTTAAAGATGCCGTTTCAGAAACAAATACAAGACTCTGGTGTTTTCTACTGGAGTTTGTGACAGACAGACTCTAAAGAAAGTCTCTTGTTTGAGTCACTTGGGTTCAGTAGACAGGAAGCCATTGGAGAAAAGGTCTTATATCATATAAAGATTCACATTCTGACACATTTTCTGAACAATTTTTTACTTTTTATTTTATATTTTTCTGTGTTGAAGGGAGCTGGAGTTCATCCCAGTAGCCAAAGAGTGAAATGTACACCCTGAACATGGTCCGTCCATTACCAAACAACACACACATGCATGCACGCACGTTCTTACAAACATGCTTTTTGGGGACTTTGCATTGACTTGCATTCATTTTCCATAGCCTAACCCTGACCCTAAACCTAACCCCCCAACGAGACTTATCCTTATGGTGACCTGGCTTTGGTCCCCATAAAGACCAGTTGGTTCCCACTTTGCATGATTGTTTGTAAAATTAGTCCCTACAAGGTAACCTGAGACAAAAATGCACTGATTGATCTAACATGGGTTTTTGGTACGTGGGAGGAAGACGTGCATGAGGAGAGACAAGCAAACAGGAAGCTGCAGCTACCAGTGATGCTTGAAGGGTTTTGAACTCTTTAAATTGTCTATATTCCTGCATAAATACAGTACATGCTTAAATTCAGCGGGTCGTCTCGTCTGATCTGAGGTCGCGCTTGAACTCTCTCTTCAAAGTTCTTTTCAACTTTCCCTTAAGGTACTCGTCCGCTATCGGTCTCGTGCCGGTATTTAGCCTCAGATGGAGTTTACCACCCGCAATGACTAAATAAATGAATAAATATGACCTAAAACATCGGATTCCAAACCCTTTAGAGATGGTTTGGTAACTTTTTCCAGCCTGATGAGCATCAACTCTTTATCTGAGCTCAGAAATCTCCACCACATTTCCATAAACGCGTTGTGAAGAGCAGACTTTGATAGATCCCTGACATCTGACTCTAACTTCACCTTCAAATTAACTGCCAATCCTAGAGGTTCACATACTTTTGTCACTCACATCATTTTCCTCAATTAATAAATGATCAAGTATAATATTTTTGTCTCGTTTCTTTAACTGGGTTCTCTTTATCAGAGTCAGAGTCAGAGTCAGAGTTTCTTTATTGTCATTCGCACCTCATGTGGTACATGTGGTGGAGCGAAATTATGTACACAGGGTCCCAGTTACATCCAACAATAAAATGTATAAGAAAAACAGTAATAACATCTAAGATATGAACTAAGAAAAACATCAACTAAATATACACTAAGCACTCATAACATAAAACATTGAACATCAGCACAAACATGAACATGAGTCTGTGAGCAGATGTGCACGCATGAACACATCAACATTGAAACAGATCAGCAGCAACATGAAACAGATCAGCAGCAACATGATATGGTTTTTCACAGTGATTATTCTAGTTAGAGATTCATGAGTCTAACAGCCTCAGGGTAGAAGCTGTTCCTCAGTCTAGTGGTTCTGCACTTAATGCTCCTTAACCTCCTTCCTGAGGGGAGTGGGGCAAAAAGTGTGTGTGCTGGGTGGGTGGGGTCCTTCATGATGCAGGTGGCCCTCTTCCTGCATCTGGAGGTGTAGATGTCTGTGATGGTGGGGAGACTGATTCCAACAGATTTCTGTGCAGCCTTCACCACTCTCTGCAAAGCTTTTCTTTCTGCAGCTGTGCAGCCTCCATGCCACACATTGATGCTCGAGCACAGGATGCTCTCCACTGCACACCTGTAGAAGGAGGTGAGGACTGTGCTTTCTTTATCTACTTTTTAAGACGTTTTGGGTCATACAGAAAAATCTAAAGGCTTCACAAACGTTGAAACGCCAGTATGTTACTGTGACGTAGCTGCTTTGAATCTAGTTTTATTGGGGGGGGGGGGGGGGGGGGGATGAGAAAGTGCTCTTGTCACCTTTTCTCAGGGTTACATCTGCACCCTTGTGCTTTTCAATCAACTAATGGATCTGCTGGCTCAGACTCAACTGATTATGATACTAAAGACACTTAAACACACACACACATACACACGCGCACACATAACTGGGGTGGGGCTGGAAGATTGTGTTGTGATGACTCAAAAGGTAAAACGACGCTTTTGCACATTTTTGTCCTTTGTCTCCATTTTGCTTTACAGTATTCCTCGTGCACACTTCTTGCTTTCAGTTTCATGTAATGTGATGCAAAAAAAAAATACTTTTACTTAGATTTCAACATGTTTAGTACTAAAATTATAAATATTTAAAACCCTATGGATGTTACGCATGGATTAACACCATGTTGCACAGGGTCCTTCCCTCTTGGTCGTCATTCAGAGGCTGAGCAGGTCGTCTGGGGATGATGTGTTCTTATTTAACATGTGTGTATTTTACCACTGGGTTTTACTCTTCACTGGTTTTCAATGGGATCTACAAAGAAAGAAGACCGTTCATCCAATCGGCTCCTCCTCCGTGTGTTAAGAAAAGAGATGGGCTGAGTGGACGCTGCTGTAAAGCAGGGCAACACGTAACATGTGAACAAAAACACAAGATAAAGAACAAAAACTGAAATAAAGGAGAGATTTAACACTGAAATGTAGCTTTTGTTCAGACTTTTAAGTGTGGTTCTGCTACATGATTAAGAATTACCTTTTGTAGACACCTTTTTAAATAGCCTCCGTTTGAAGATCTTGAGTTTAATCCAGAATAAACTGACGAGTTCACAGCTGCAGCCTGGGACACTCCAGCAGGATTATTATAATATATTATAATATTTCTGAATAACTGTGAAATGCAACACTGACAGTGTTCAGGCTTCTAAAACTGAGTTGATGTCAAACTCTATCAGAGTCGGAGCACGGTGAAGCTGCGGTCAGAGCTTAAAGCAAGAAAGGTGCAGGTTCAAACCTCAGCTCTGTGTTCTTCCTATGCATGTGTGGGTTTCTTCAGGTTACTATGGTTTCCTCCCACAGACCAAAACAGGCATATTTAGGTTAATTGGTAGACGTTTTAAACCCTTCCCACACGCTTGCAATATCCTAAACAATGTTTCTAAACTCTAAATGCTCTAAAAGAGCACAGAACGTCATGATTTCAGCTCCCTGCTTCCTCTGCTCTTTGCCACCTGCAAGCGCTCTTGGCCACGCCCACTTCTCCGCTCTGCATGGTAAACAGCTGATCAGCTGCAGCAGGAAGTTTATCCTGCAGTGTGGGCTGCACAAAGGTGCAGAAGGTGCTAAATAATTTAAAATAATTAATTTTAAATAAAGATTATATGCCGATTGTGCGGCTCATCCATCAATCAGCTAATTGTGTGTCATGTCCAATCTTAATTTGAAAAACCGCGATAGAGTGACTCCACGATAAACGAACTGCGAAGAGGCGAGGGGACTACTGTAACTGCTGGAGAGTGGCACCAGTACCATGTGACTTTCAAAATACAGAATTACACTTCGTTCTTGGCCTGGCTCCAACTCTGAGGTCTTTCAACGACCTATCTATAACATGTAAGACATTAACTACGCATAAACTTTTTATGGAACCTCAGTTCAAAAGATCTGAGCATTATTTTCTGCTAAACAGAAAGGGATAATAACAATGTAAATATCATCAGGCAGTTAATAAGGTTTAAGAATAAATCAAAGCACATCCTACAATGATTTAAAGTTCAGAGGAATGTTCACGCAGCCTGTGTTACAAGCATGACACTTTTCTGTTCTCCAGACAGCAAATGGATTCATAACAATAATTAACATACAACACAACACTTACAATAATTAACAATAAACAGGGGAAGAGCTGGTTGATTTTTATCAGTGGTAATTGCTTATTAAAGGGGTCTAAATATTCATTTTTACCAGTTTCACTGATATGACTGACTTGCGTGTTTAATCCTAAATTTTATATAAAATAACAGAAATGTTATGTAAAATATCTTTCTTAAATGATGCTATAATTGGCAGTTCTCCTGATGCACCGATTCACTCATAAAAAGCAACATCTTGATTTTAAATGTCTAGAAAATGTCCAGATTAATTCACTCACAACAGGACATGTTTGGCTGCCCTGCTCCCTCTGGTGAGCCATAACATTATGACCACTGACAGGATAAAAGTGGAACTCTCCAAACATTGTGCAATAAAAAGCTGCAGACTGACATTCATCCACCTGTTTGACAGAGCAGTAACTCCCACCACATGTCACCCTTACTGTTTCTGCTTGTCTGTATCTTAACTGGAACAATTTTACTCTCATCCACTCGTTGGAGCTGAAAAGTCTCAGCGAGTCATCTCCCAACTCTAATCACCATCAGTGATGCTGATTCATTCATCTGACTAGTTAGGAATTCTTGGGTTTGCTGAATGCAAAGCGTTTGTCTCATTCCTGCAGGGAGACCCAGACGGCGCACCTGCAGCCTGACTTGAACAAAGCCGGTCGTATAATTAAGTTCTCCTGGCTGATTTGATTTGGGCGGCCGCAGCACTCGTTCTGCTGTAGATGCTGCTCAGCTACTTGGAGGGACTAATGGAGGAGATGGAGAGATATATGACAAACAATTAGACGTGACATTATCACGTGATTTGTATGTATGTGTGTGTTTGCATCTCTGTGCTCGTTTTTTTTTTTTTTTTTAAGTTGCACATTTGTCCCGATAAATTAACCGAAACACAAATTTTTTTTTTTTTTTTTTATTTCCTTTACATTAATATACTGCCCACATACTAAAATAAATGTCCCTCTCAAATCATCTTCTTCCCTTTTCTAGTGGTTCAATTATGTGTTGTTAAATTAAATTACTGGGGACATTACTTATGAAGGATATAAATAGAAGACAGCCATCATGATCTTCGTCATCCTTGGATGAGATATATGAGGACTTGTGAGTCAAATTATTTAGAGCTGCACGTTTGAGCCACGTTTCTTATCCCGGACTCACTACTGACCATTAATGACTACTGGGAAAATGTGAACAGTATGGTTTACTGGGGGTTGCACAACGTTATTTGAGTAATAGATTACATTATGTACAAATTAACAACACAAAGTCACAAATTGAAACTATAAAATGTGGTCTTCCTCAAGGCTCAGTTCTAGGACCTAAATTATTTATACTTTTATTTAAATTATAGTTTTACAGTATACAGTATTTTGAACTTTATATTGTTTGCTGCTGATACAAACATATAAATAGTAGAAAAAGTGTTGGCTGAGTTTAAAATAAAGTGGTTTGATTCAAATAAGCTATCTTTAAATGAAAAAAAAAGCTAAATTGATGGTATTTTCTGATAATCAGATTTACAATAAGTTACATATAAATGGAGTTGAAATTGACTAAGTTTATGAGACAAATTGTTTAGATATCATTCTGGACAAAAAACTTGGTTGGAAGCCTCATATTGAATATATTAGAAACAAAATTGCAAAAACTATTGGAATATTATTTAAAATAAAGATTTAATAAATGTAAAAAGCTTGCATATTATATACTCTTCCTTGGTTATGCCCTCTTTGTCATATTGCTCAGAAATACAGGGAAATGCAAATAAAACAACAATTGACATGTTAGTAAAGTTACAAAAAAAAGCAATTAGTCTTATTAATAATGTGGGATATTATGAACCAACTAATAAACTTTTTATACAAAGTAATACTTTAAAATTTATTGACATTGTTTATATAAAAATACTGGAAATAATCGTATAAAGCACTGAATAAAAGTCTTCCTTCTGGAATTCAGAACGTATTTAAGTTAAGAGAGAGAAAATATAATTTACAAGGTTTGTTAATATTTGAACAAGCTAAAGAGAAAAGTAAAGAAAAATCTAGATGTATTTCAGTTATTGATGTGAAACTGGAATTAATCGAATGATGATCTCAAATTACTGGTATGTGCTTTTTAACAGAACCTTAAAATGGAAAATTATAAAAGCTTAAGTAAATGCATGTAATGTGTAACCATGTATAAATAAGTATGTGTATGTATGTATATGCATGCATATTTAAATATACGGTAAATGTACGCATATGGACAATAGATATTCATTATATAGACTGTAGAGTCGGTGAATAGTGTAGGCAAGTATAAGCCCTGGCTTCAGCCTATTTACTTTTTTGTTAAATGATTGATTTACTATTTTATATTGTTTTCCTTTTTTGTAATTTTTTTTAATTTACTAAAATAAAGTTGAGTTTACAATAACAAATATTATAACTTTCCTTTATGGGACAAACAAACTTTATGTGTCGACTTGCTGCGTCGGCTTCAGATCTTCCATAAACAAACTGAAACCAACTCCTCATTAGTTCAACATCTGGACATCAGGTTGGATCTTCTCTCCAAAGTCTCCATCTGCCACACATCACGTTTATCTTTATGCAACATCTGCTCTCAGTAATCTCATCTGCTCGTGTCCTTGTTGAAGGAGAGCGACATCTCGATTCCAAGAATGTCTTCCTCTTTTTATTGAAGGTGCGTCTGGGAAAACAAGATCAATGAGCAGCGAGTTAAATGCAGTAAAGGGAAACGGTTTGATTCCAAATCTTCGAAGCATCATGCCCAGTTTACCCCTGGAGTCCTTACTGGTTTTAATTTATTTATTTCCTCATATTTGAACTTGATTAACAGAAGCTGCTTGGAAGAATTCTTGTAGAGTAAATGTCTTTAACGTGGTGGTTGAGATGCAACGAGTATAAAAAAACTTTTTGTTGACTGCAAAAATATCAAAGGACGTCCTAAATATAGCTCGTGGCCACGAATGGATCAGTGTTGGTTTGTTTCCATCGTGCTCAAACCCTCTCCCCGACGATCCCCTCGGCTCCTCTAAAGCCCTGAATAAATGGATTGACTTTTGGACAAGAGACAGTTTTGTTTCATAAATGTTAATTATCATAAGTGCTCTTAGAGGCACTTTCTGTGAATGGAGACTGGACTCTTCCTCTTCCACCACCCGCTCTTCTTTTTTATGAGATTGGTCTTCGTTCCCAAGGACATCAAAGAGGTCGCCAACGATGGAAGGAGGAGACAAAGGATGGATGGAGCACTTGCGTCATTTTCTGCTCTGGCTATGGACCCTATTTGGGCTTCTTCTTCTCTCAGCTTCCCTCCATCCTCGCTGTCTGACTGCCAGCAACCCCACCCATCCTCTTGTGGCTCCTCCCCGGGTCCAAAACCAGCGAGACAGATCAGCACTTAAAGGAAATAAGCAGAGAGGAGAGTTATTTTAAGATGATGTCTTTCACTGTGGACAAAAAAGGGGGACAAAGATGCAAGCCAAGCGATTGTAATGTCAGTCACGTTTTCTGACATGTTGTCTGCCGTCCAGTTAGCTGAAAGGCCCGACGGAGGAGAGGGAGCTCAGAGCAGCAAATACCTCTGAAGCCTTTCTTTAGAAGAAAAACCGTGTTCACAATCAAATCTAACGTCACATCTTTAGGCTGAAATAAAAATGCTGACATGATAAGGAACAGCTTGTTCATGGACTGTTCAAAAGAGCGGTAAAAAAATTAAACAACTAAAAAAAACAACCTGGAAAATATCCTGATGCATGCTCAATAATCCAGGTAGAAAAATCTCTGGACCAGATTGAACTTTTTTGGAACTGGAAAATAGATCCGCATCACTTAGATGTGAAAAAGTTTGTTGTTCTACGAGCATGTGCACATTTTGAATATTTGCATGACCCTAAACACCAAAAATTCCATATATATGCATTAAAATACACACTAGCCAGGCTTGCTATTTGTACTAAATATGGATAATAACATACTGCGTATTTTGGACAAACAGCATCTATAATGTTAGCTCTAGTTTTTGTATATTGTAAGTGGTTGTAAACTTTTGCACATAGACGGTGCTGGTAATGACAAAACTCGATAATGTCTGTTACTTTAATTAAAGCATGTGAAGCGCTGATAAAATCTGCTCTATTCGTTCCTTCATTTGTAATTTTTTTTATGCATGTGGACATGCATGTCTGCTTGCAGTCGCCATAGTGCTGCAGCACCCTCCACACCCATGCTTCCGTCATTTTTCCCAATAAATGTTAGAGGAAAATAATTTTTATATTTGTCTTTCTGTTCCTATTTATTGTATTTTACAGGCTTAGCAACAATGAATATGGATCCGTGGTGAAATGTCTTTTTCTTTCTTTTTTACCCTTATGTTTTAGGAACTTATTGAGAACATTTTGTGGTAAAAGCAACAAAATAAAACCCATTAAATCAAAGTTCTCTTGAAGCTTTGGCATTAAAATCCAAAGAAGAAAATGAAAATACTAAAAGATGCAAAGAAATCACAACAATCTAAAACATAATTTCTAGCATTGAATAAACCCATTTACAAAAACAGTATATTTCATAATTCTTCCGTTTTTTTATTATTTGATGTTTTAATGACATTAAAAATAAATAAACATTTAGATATATTTTTTTCCTATCTGATATATTTTTACCAGCATTATTTCACAATATTTAAATTCTTTATATTGTAATATTTTATTTTATACAAATATACATATCACAATTTTTTTCTTCTTCTTTCGGCTGCTCCCTTCTTCAGGAGTCACCACAGCGAACTATCTGCCATCTAGGGTGCCCGGGGGAGTAGATGGAGGGGGTTAAGTGCCTTGCTCAAGGGCCCAGAGTGGGGCAAATGAGGGTGGAGGCAGGTGTAGGTGGTTCACCATTCCCTCCCTCCCTTATTTTGATGTTGTTGGTTCAGGGAGTTGAACCAGCGACCCCCCAATCACAGGTTCGCCTTCTCTAACCTCAGCACCACCACTCCCATATACACACACATAATCACAAATAAATAATCTATATAATATTTTTAGTGCTGCTGAAAACAAGTGACTGGAAAAAACAAAAAAAAAAGGTTAAATCATGTCATCTGGACCAGTTTCTTTAAGTGAGAAACGTTTTGTCTCCCATCCAGAGGACTTCATCAGTCTGCAGCCTGCCAAACAGATCTGTCACATAGATATCCTTCAAGCCAAGCAGGTTTTTAACACGTGCCAACAGGGCCCACCCGTCCAAAACAATCAATCATTGTGTATTGATGGTAAGTGAGTGGAAAGATTTCAGTCAGTCTCCAACACTGACACTTTGCAAAAGCATAAAGAAAAATGAAGCTGAAGAAGAACTGGATCTTAGACTTTACATTCATAATAAAGTTGGACCAGAATCTGATCAGAACCATCCAAATAAAAAAATCTTCACGAGCATTGTTTAAGGCAGTTGAAAAAAATAAAATAAAATAATAAGCCACGTTTTCTTTTTTTTTTTAAAGTTTCTACACTTGACATTGATAAGAATTTGCACTAAACTTCGTCAACATGATCCAATTATAGAATTGTCTATAATTTCGGTCTTTGTATATTTAATGGTAATAAACTAAAAACAAAAAATATGCATACTTTCCTGCAATGATATTTTTCAGTAAATGGTTTGATTTGACAGATTAAACATGTTTTATTTTTTGCTGATTTGTTCTTGACACAAGCAGAAGAAATGCACGTGTTTATAGTGTGAACATGAATTATTGCTTTTTTTTGTGATTGCTTCCCTTTTGATTAATGGTTGTGCTGGCACTTCTCATAAATGATTTGTCACATATTGTTTACATCTTTCTTTACGTATATTACCGGTAATCAGAATCTTTTGCAAGAACTCATTTGAGCTCTTTTTTGTTTGTTTGTTTTTTTTCAGAAATGATGAAAATTAGAATAAATCTAATTTTACAAAGATCTTTAACCCTGTTAAAATGTAAATATGTAGTACAACTATCTATAAGTACTATGATTGTATGCATGTTTTTGTTGCTTTACTTCATGAATAGACAGAGTCTGAACAGTCGGCAAGCAGTTATGGTACATATTTTATATCCTGAAATGTGGTGCTTATCATCTGGGTGTCCATGTACTTTATAGTCCTGGGTGGAGGTGGGGTGGGGGTGCTTGCCTGTAAACATTTGGCTCCTTGCCAGTTCAGTCAGACGCTCAGGCAATTTTTTTTTTTCTAAACAAAATCCTGGCCTCGTCATTCCTCCTCGTGGTGGGAGGAGTCAGGACTGGACTCCTCCTCCTCCTCCTCTACGGTTTCTGTCGGCAGCGTGTCACGGCGGGTGAAGGCGGCTGCCAACGTCACGCTCAGCCGCGGTTTGACGGACGCCATCTCCGACAACCCGATGTTGTTACCACGGGTTACGAGAGTGGTCTTATCCATTATCTCTCCGCTGTGCCTGGACACCACCGCATCGAGAAAGTCGTATTTGTGTGAAATCTTCCCACTCTCAAACAAGTACTTTGCCAGGTAGGAGAAAGCAAAGTTCCCACCGAAGGAGGCCAACATGGAGACTGTCTTAAAGGGGAACTTTTGTATGATGATCTCCTCCATTTCTCCTGTGATGTGGTGCTTTCGCTGTTCTGTTGTCCAACCGGGGTAATAAATAAAAGGAGGCAGCTGAAGGTAGGGTTCACCTCCACCTATACGCAGAACCAGGCCGAACATGTACGCAGCCACCGAACCATACGTGTTGGTGCCCTTGACGAAGAGCACGCTGAGCAGCTGGGGGAAGATGATGACGTAAACTAGATCTGAGCTCAAGTACCAGAGGCCGTAAACGGTGCCGGTAACCAGTGCCATCAGGGTGGCAAGACCGCCAAATACAAAGATTGTGATCCGCATCACCCACACAATTTCACGATCGGATGCCTGAGGAGACAGAGAGGAGGGGTAAAAATCAATAAGGACATGAGTAACACACCAGAACAAAAAAAAAAAAAAAAACTTTCAAAAGCTACAGGACTGTTTGGTGGAAGGACAGACGACACACGGGACAAAAGTGGACCAGTGGGATCTAAATGTTCTTTTGATGTGAAAAAGAAAGAAAAATATATATATACTCTTGCTCTCGCTCAAGGCGGACACATTCTCCTCTCCCTCCCCTGTTCTCCTCTTCTTCCTGCTTTTTGCTCTCTGTGTGTGTCTCTGAGATTCTGATACACATCTTCCGAATGGAAAAATACTATTATGGATCTTGTGAGCTGAGCTTTCAACGCAATCGACAAAATCTTTTCAACAAAACGACAGGGTCCTGGAGAGCCCTCATGTCCTGCAGAAACCCATGCTGTAGGCTACATCATAGATCCATGGGGAGTTTGGCAGCTGATGTGTCTTTCATTTCTGTCTCAAGAGGACACCGAAGACGTTTATATAATTGGATTCATGATATCAGGGTTTCTGCTTTTTGGCATAAGCAGGTCCTTATGTTATCGACTTTTGAAGAAGACATCGGCAGCAGTTTCAGCCATGACAAACTGCCAAGTCTGTGTGAAGGTTTGGTTCATGCTACGAGTACTCAAAATCAGCTGATTTACAAGCTAAACTGTAAGATGGCAGTGATTTGTGAGAATCACAGGCCACCTACAGCCTCTAGGACTCACCAGCATATTGGAGTTGACTTTGAAGAATGCTCATATCATGAATCAATGGAATACCCTTAAATCTAGCCATTTTGGATCTTGAAAGTACCAGCAGGACTCAACGCTGACAAGAAAAAACAGTCTGCCTGAAGAAAATCAACAATTGTTGCTTATCTGAGTCTGACTCCCCCGTTTGGCCTTGGATGTGGGTCGGCTATCAAATTTCTCCTAGGACATGGATACACTAAGGAAAAAGCTTAGTCTATCGCAACCCCCACCCCCGAGAACTTCTGTGCAGGCTTATCAGAACTGCCGGCTGAACAACAACATCTTATCAGGACTATGGCCTATCTGGAAGTGCTTCTACAAATCTCAACGTCTTGACGTCAAATGCACAAGTAATGTGTCTATAAATGTGTTTGCTGGTAGTTTTTTGATATCTCAAATTGTGTCCTGATAGGACAAGACGTGAAGAGATGTTTTGTTGGCATACCACTATCCATCCTCATGGCCTTTTACCTTTTTCTATCTAAAAAAGTATTCTGATAAAGAATAAGAGGCCGCGCTCTTGTAGCAGCAGCAGCGTGCACTCCGCCCATCTTTCAGACGACTGTACGAACATAATCTCACTGTATCCCCGTACAATGGTAACAAAGCTTATTCTGATTCTGACAATATAAATAAATAAATTCTATATAACATTTACTAAAAGTGACACATGTACTCACTGACTGTCTGAAGGCCAACTGGTAGATGTTTCTGGCAAACATGGAGCTCGCTGAAAGGATGGAGGAGTCTGCAGACGACATGACGGCTGCGGACACAGCCCCCAAACCAAAAAAAGAAACGAATGATGGACAAAGATGTTGGAGCACGATGGGGAGAATCATGTCTGCTTCGTCCTTTTCTTTAGGAGGAATTGAACCATAACTGGTCTGGTTCCAGTCTAAATGATGGGAGACCAAAAAAAAAATCAATCAATGTTTAAAATACTTTTGTTTCCAGGTTACTAAACAATGTTTAGTACTTACTTTTATTGATTATTTTCTTAATGCAATGTGTACAGAAGAGGAATAATTTATTTGTACACCTCATTAGAGAAAGAAAAACTCAGTTGGCAAAAGTTTAACAGGAAAAAAACTGAAAATCAACCACAGAAAAGGAGACATTTCTTTAGTCTCTCAGAGACATCTGCACATGTCCACAGGTTCCTTCTCCAGACTGCAGGTTTCAGCTCCTTCCACAGATGTTCGGCTAGATTCAGATCAGAAGGACACTTCAGAATAGTCCAATGCTTTGTTCACAGCCATTCTTGAGTTGGACGTAACCATTCCTCCTCTGTTACACTGTTGGCACCATGTTCTTTGTGTTTTATAATTTGGGTCTGTGAACACAGAGCTGATGGGACCAATTTTGTCTCATTTGTCAAAAAGACATTCTCCCAGAAGCGTTGTATTTTGTCACTATGCATTTTGGCAAATTCCAGTTTTTATCATTTGGATCCTCCTCCGTCATCGTCCTTTAAGTCCTCTTTATCTCAAACAGTGCTTGATGCTGCCATCTGACACTGATGAACCTTGGCCTTGAGGTTCACCTCTAATCTCTCCGAAGTTGTTCTGGACTCTTTGGTTATCGTTCACGTTATTTGACTTTTCCATTTCTCAACAATTTTCCTCTTGCAGACCCGTCCAGCAGATTGTCTTCGGAGCAGTGGACATTACATTTCTAAATAATCTGAGCAGCAGAAGTCACAGGAACATTAAACTGTTTGGAAATGATCTTAAAGTATCTTTATCAGGCTGTCACTTGTTATTCTAAGCTCTGGAGACAACTCTGTCTTTCACTTTCTGTGCTCCGTGTGGTTCACACCACGATGCCAAACTGCACAGTGACTACTTTTCATCCTTTAAATAGTCACCCTGACTGATTACAACACTGAAGACGCCGGTGAAGCTGATTACAGAACACACCTGAGTTTCATTTGTACTCATGGTCGGATTAGTTCAATCTTCTGTTTTTCAAGGTCAGTTCAGTTAGTTTATTTTCAAAAGAACGGAATTAAACCAAAACTCAAAAAGCAATGGCAAGGATTTTCATTAGTTGATTATCAGCATTTCTTCCCTATTATCTTTGTCACTTTCAAGTTAAATCAATGCTCTGTTGTTTTATTTTTTTTACAAAATAGTATTTATCAGTGTCTGTAAACCTAAACTTCAGCAGCAACATGCACACATTCGAGTGTGCAATACAGCTGCACTTGAACATTAACATGTCGTTTTATCTTTGTTTCTAACAAAGTACAGATTAACTCATCAGCAAGCTTAAATTGGCAAACTTCTGACAAATTATCTCATATTATATCTGCAGATCAGACTACTAATTTGGTCCCTTGCCTTCTTCTGATGTAATATTTACAAGCCAATGTGGTTATTAAGCTGATTGCTGCTTCATTATGGATGAGGTGAACCAGCTGCTATTTGCCAGGCTCTCTCAGATCTACGGGCAACAAGGACCCATCCAGAGCCTTCCCCCCAAACAAACACACAGAATGTTTGCTCACATGTCTCCTACCTGTGGAGGCCCCGATGGCCCCAATGAGAACGGATGGCACGGCCATGACGAGGCACCCAAACGCAGCCAGGAAGGAGAGCACCTGTGCATAGGTGGCAGAGGAGGCTGAAAGCACCCTTTGGAAATACACTTGCCAGGGAATTCCTCCCAGCATCTGTAGAAAAAAATAAAACACTTATTAAAACTAATATGTATCACATCATGCCAGTTTTATTTTTAAAGCAAAGAAAGTCACAGTTACAGAAGGTGAAATAAATCAGGAAAGTCTTAAGTCAGTTGTATCCAGTACATATTATACTTTGCCTCCAGATTCATCTATTTAAATAATCAAGATCAGTACTTCTCCAGTCTTTCTGAAGAGTTTTTCAAAGTTTTTCACGACCCAACTGGAAGAAGCCGGTAAAGATAATGGATGGATGGTTATTTTTAACCTTTTTTGTTTAACTACACATTGCATAATGTGCTGTCCTGCAAGAACTTATATATATATA
>NC_056499.1:8299278-8304049 GCF_014905685.2 Nematolebias whitei | reverse complement strand
AAAGAAATTGCTGAACGAATAGGCTGTTCCCAGAGTGCTGTATCAAGGCACCTCAGTGGGAAGTCTGTGGGAAGGGAAAAGTGTGGCAGAAAACGCTGCACAACGAGAAGAGGTGACCGGACCCTGAGGAAGATTGTGGAGAAGGGCCGATTCCAGACCTTGGGGGACCTGCGGAAGCACTGGACTGAGTCTGGAGTAGAAACATCCAGAGCCACCGTGCACAGGCGTGTGCAGGAAATGGGCTACAGGTGCCGCATTCCCCAGGTCAAGCCACTTTTGAACAAGAGACTGCGTCAGAAGCATCTCGCCTGGGACTGCTGCTGAGTGGTCCAAAGTTATGTTCTCTGATTACAGTAAATTTTGCATTTTCTTTGAAAATCAAGGTCCCAGAGTCTGGAGGAAGAGAGGAGACACAGAATTCACATTGCTTGAGGTCCAGTGTCAAGTTTCCACAGTCACTGGGGTGCCATGTCATCTGCTGGTGTTGGTCCACTGTGTTTTATCAAGCGCAGGGTCAATGCAGCTAGCTATCAGGAGATTTTGGAGCACTTCATGCTTCCATCTGCTGAAAAGCTTTATGGAGATGAAGATTTCATTTTTCAGCACGACCTGGCACCTGCTCACAGTGCCAAAACCACTGGTAAATGGTTTACTGACCATGGTATTACTGTGCTCAATTGGCCTGCCAACTCTCCTGACCTGAACCCCAAAGAGAACCTGTGGGTTATTGTGAAGAGAAAGTTGAGAGACGCAAGACCCAACACTCTGGATGAGCTTAAGGCCGCTATCGAAGCGTCCTGGGCCTCCATAACACCTCAGCAGTGCCACAGGCTGATTGCCTCCATGCCACGCCGCATTGAAGCAGTCATTCATGCAAAAGGATTCCCGACCAAGTATTGAGTGCATAACTGAACATGATTATTTGAAGGTTGGCGTTTTTTGTATTAAAAACACTTGTCTTTCATTGGTGGGATGAAATATGCTAATTTTTTGGGACAGGCATTTTGGGTTTTCATGAGCTGTATGCCATAATCATCAGAATTAAAACAATTAAAGACCTGAAATATTTCAGTTGGTGTGCAATGAATCTGAAATATATGAAAGTTTCATTTTTATCATTACATTATGGAAAATAATGACCTTTATCACAATATGCTAATTTTTTGAGAAGGACCTGTATATATATACATATACATACAGGTGCATCTTGAGAAATTAGAATTATTTTGGTCAATCATTTTAGTAAATGAAATTCATATATTTCATTACACAAAGAGTGAAATATTTCAAGGGTTTTTTTTCTTTTAATTGTGATAATTATCACTTACAAATAATGAACAAACAAATTTCAGCTTCTTAGAAAACTAGAATATTGTGAAAACGTTCAATATTGTAAACTCCTGGTGTCACACCTTGATCAGCTAATTAATTCCTAGACATGAGCTACAAATGTTTCATTCCTCAAGTCAATCCACTCCTGAACCAGAGATGTCAGAAGCGTCTTACCTGCTGAGGAGACAAAGAACTGGACTGTTGCTCAGTGGTCCAATGTCTCTTTTCAGATGAAAGTAAATGTTTCATGTAATTTATAAATCAAGGTCCCAGAGTCTGGAGGAAGAGTGGAGAGGTCCAGAATCCATATTGTTTGATGTTCAGAGTGAAGTTTCTACAGTCAGTGATGGTTTTGGTCCATGTCCTCTGCTGGTGCTGGTCCACTGGGTTTTCTCAAGTCCACGGTCAACGCAGCATCTACCAGGACATTTTAGAGACTTCGTGCTTCTTCTGCTGACGAGCTTCATGGAGATGGTTTCATTCTCCAGCAGAACTCGACACCGGCCCACGTTGACAAAGGTACCAAAAGCTGTGGAAGATTCTAATTTTCTGAGATACTGAATTTTGTTTTTTCATTATTTGAAAGCCATAATCATCAAAATTACAAGAAATAAAGATTGAAATATTTTGCTCTCTGTGTAATGAATCCACGAGTTTCACTTTGTGAAATGACTGACAAAAAATATTGAACTTTTGCACAATATTCTAATTTTTTTTAGATGCACATGTGAATGATAGACCTATGATCTGGATAAGGAAAACAATGACAAAAAAAACAAAACAAGGTAAAACAACTTGAGGATAACGATCAGGACAGACGTGTCCATTTCAGACAAACTGGAGCCACTCTTATTTAAAAAAAAAATAAAAAATTTTTACAGTAAAAATTATTACAAAAAAAAAATAAAATGAAAACTCTGCGGACAATCAAGCAATTAGCTAAGCACCTGCATCTGTTAAAGTAAATCAATAAGTTTCACAACTATCTTGAGCAATTTATTATTTATCGAAATATGACTTATTCAAATATGTTGGTAAAGATCACCAGCAGGAGTTGTTTAAGACTTTAAACTTGAGGTAGAAAGAGTTGTGATCAGTGTGAGCTGAGGTGGGTACTGTACCAGAAGGCAGAAGTTGTCTATCCAAACCCAGGTGTCCTCCGTCCTGACGCTGCCTCTCCACGGAGACTGGTAAACCTGCTTCACTGCAGTAACGGTGATGTCGGACACCGCAGCGTTGGTCAGAGCAAACGGGACGCTGATCCACTGCAAACAGAAAAACCAGACAGGTCCAAAACACACAAACTGATGGATTAACAGAAAATAAGGCTTGGAATACTACAAATAAGAATTACTGAACTTTAAGCAAAAAGAAAGTTTTAGAAAAGCATAGTTATCTAAAAATTGTAATCAAAGATATCCAGAAGATGCAAAATATTAGAAATGAACAGTCGAGCTCATTTACTTTTCACACTTGTTTAAAAATGCAGTCAGAAATACGTTGATGTACTTGGCATATTTAAATTGGGGTGTGTAAATGTGACTGCTAAAATAAAATTAAAGAATAGAAAAATGTGAAAGTGAACCTACGAGGCCAACAAAGATACAGAAGAGCTGCACCACATCAGTGTAGGCCACAGAGTACAGTCCTCCAACCAGGGTGTAGAAGATGGCAATGAGCGCAGAGATAACCACCGACATCTTAATGTTGATGTCCACGATGACGCTCAGAGTGGCTCCTGAAGTCGTGAACAGATGAAGGACATCATGACATCATAACCTCCTGACCCTGAACTTTTATGACATAAGAGCAAGTTTTACTTTTCTGCAGAGGAACAAACTCACCGAGGGCCGATAAGATGGCAGCAGACCAGAAAATCTCCCCCATGAGTGCAGGTATGAAGAGAAGCCCCCCCATACGTTTTCCATACAGCTGCTGGAAGGGGTCCAACATGGTGACGTAACCCCTGGAGCGCATGGGTTTAGCGAAAAAAAGACCACCTGGGACAGAGTGAGCAGCAAGAACTGAGGCACAGATCCAGGTGAAGACAAGGCTCCAAAATTAACCCATTTAAAAACAAATGGGTTAATTATTAGATCTGTGCCCATCCAGATTAGATTCAAATAATAATAAATAAAAACAATAATTTAATTCAGCTAAGGTTAAGTCAGATCCTCTGGACAGTGAATAATCCTTCCAGAGGACTTGACTTAACCTTGTTAGATGTATCTACCTGGATTAGTGAGCAGCATCAGGACATTTAAGATTTAATTTCTGGGTTTGTGTCAGTGAGAATAAAGCAGCTGATCAGTGAGGAGCACGGAACACATCCATGCAGTGAAGTTGTGTTGCAGCATGTTGAACATCAGAAATGAAAGGAATTCACTCACCAACAACCAGGCTGAGAGCATATCCAAAGGGGGCTTGAGCCCACGCCAAACCATAATCCGGAAGATAGACGTACTCAGCTGTGCCATTGATGTAGCCCCCTCCAACCCAGGTCGCTGGAATTACACAGAAAAAACCCAGAAGGACTAAAGAAAATGTATTTCATATAACAAAAAATAATCTAAAAGTTTTCCAAAAGAGGTGCCATAAATTTAAGAAACCTATGTCTTAAAACAAAATCGTTTTTTTTTACCCAACTAAATAAACTGTTTCCTTAATAATAATAATAATAATAATAATAAATAAAATAAAAACACCAAGCTGTTAAAGTAAATCAGTTCAAACTGTCCTGCTGAGGCTGAAGCCATGTTCACCTGTCATGGTGAAGCCGCCAACAAACAGCCCGATGTCTCTGCCCCCCACCATGATGGTCTCGCTGCGGTCCGTGCCCTCCGCCTCCCCGGAGTGCTTGTTCTTCCACGCAGCCCAGATGCCCACGAACAGGATGAGCAGGTAGAAGACCGCGATAGCCACGAGCCCCTCCACGTGGATGGCCATTGTCCCAGCGGTCTTCTGCTAGGAGCTGGAAGGCATGAAGACCTGAAGGCGCAGAACAGATGCGCTAAAAAATAATCTGAGAATCATATTGATTTCTAGAAAAGGAGAAGACTGGCTGATGGGATAAAAAAAGTACAATGTGGTTTTGTCTATTGGCCAAATGTATTTAAACAAATTCAAAAAGGACAACATCAAAAACGTTTTATGACTTCTGACTCTTAACATCCACACAGATCAGGGACGCTGTTTTTAGTTATAAAATAATGCGTAAAAGCTCAAAACTCATTTCTAAAATATCAAAAAACAAAAAATAAAGTCAGTGTTTAAGCAAAGTGGCTCCAGGGTGTTGTATTTTCTTTGTTTTTAGTCATTCTTTTATTTTTGTTAAATGGCGTTGCTTTGAAAGACTCGTGCGTAATTACGCACGAATCTATCTATCCATCCATCCAATCCATTCATCCATCCATCCAATCAATATATCCAATCCATTCAT
>NC_056499.1:8285776-8299268 GCF_014905685.2 Nematolebias whitei | reverse complement strand
TCCAATCAATATATCCAATCCATTCATCCATCCATCCAATCAATATATCCAATCCATTCATCCATCCATCCAATCAATATATCCAATCCATTCATCCATCCATCCAATCAATATATCCAATCCATTCATCCATCCGTCCATCCAGGGAGACTTACCTGGAGTTTTCTTACAGTCATGAGCCGGCGCACACGGAGAACAAAGAGCTCATAGCAGTTACAGGTTGGCAAAAGCCCCTCGGACAAGGAGCGCTGATGGGGGTCTCCCGGGTGCCTTACTGAGGCTTATAAGGGACCGGATGCCGTCAGAGGACCCAAATCGCGCGTCAGAGACACTACCCGTCCATCCTAATGAGCTCCGTGCACAAAAACACGTCACGATGTTAGTGGCTGATCTGACTGGGGGGAGGAGGGGGGAGAGATTCCTTCATCCAATACCGTGCACGTCCTTTAAAAAAATTCTACCGACTCGAACCTGAGCAGGTTTTTAAGCATGTTGAACGGTCAATCCTTTGTTTTCTTCTTATGTTTAAGTGTGAAACTCCGTGCGTAATTCCCGCGTGCCCAGGTGTGGCCTTTTACCACACCGACACCAAAACTTAAGACCCGAATGGGAATGCCGAAAACACAGCAACAATTTAATCAAAAGGATTACAGCCAAATATCAGAAACTTCTTTTCAAGGAGAAACATTCTCCTCTGTTAAACCCCCCCCCCCCATCCAGACAATTAGAAGACCCTCCAGTGGTAACGACACCTCCCTTCAGGAAATACATCAGTGAGCTCCAGCTCCTTAATGACCACCTCTGCAGCCTGGAGTGGTTTTTATCTGAACGAAACATGTCCAAACTGGCAGACATCCAATTAGGATGGATCCTGGAGAGCACGCGGAGGGATTTAATGATACAGTTTGACTTTTTAAAAAAGTTATCCCCCCCCCCCCACACACACACACACACACACACACACCATACTGGGACAAAAGTTAGTGGTTGTCCACGTCAGCTTCGTCTGAGCCGTTGAACGCGTGCAGCGCCCCCTCGTGGCGGAGCAGCGGAATGTTTTCAGGACCGCGGACAGCAGGTTGGCCTCAGGTTTATGATGGAGACCAGTTTCTGCTCCAGCTGTTGCTAAAACCTGCTGATTTATTTGATCAGTCACATGCCTAAGTGTCTCTGGGCAAGACACTGAACCCCTCATTGCCTCCGCTGTGTGTCCCATGAGTGTATGAACGTGACAAAGCTCTGATTAATCTCTACAGATTCAGATTAGCTTTGTAAAGAGAGCTGTATGAATGTGTAAATGACGACACAGATTGTGTTGTAAAGTGCTTTGAGTATCTTGATAAGGTAGAAAAGTGCTATATAAGTACAGTCCAGTTACCATTTCATGTTTTTGCTCACATCTGCGTGGATTTTCGATCATGTTGGCAAAATATCTCACAGGCCAGGTTTTAATGAAATTCTCAGAAAATAGCCACATCTACAACCGATTGGCCATTTCAAGATGGCGACCACAGCAAAGTGATTTCATCAAACAAAAATAATCATAAATCACTCCGGTTTACAGACAGAGGGGTGGTAGTAGCTGAGAGTCACCCTCAACACATATTCTGAGCTTTGACAGGTTTTGCAAGATGAGATTGTGCATCAGGTTCGCTCCTTCTTTTATTTTAGTTTAAAACTCTGGCTCTAAGAGCAGCGGGCGATATGCATTCCTTTAAGGAATGCAGCGGGTGTGTCAATAAATCTTGTATTTCATGGTGTAGCACAAATATGAGCATTACATTCACAAGCACGTTTTGTCCTCACAACTTTACTCCTTTGTTCCAGGGCAGTCCAAGATGTGTCTTCTGTGAAAAACTGTCAGTAATCAAGCTTTAAGAGGCTCCGCTGAGTTTTATTTTGTTGATTCGTATTTAAATCAAATGCAGATAGAAAGTCTTTTACAGCACAGTCGGCAAAGCAAAGTTACTGGATTCAAACTGAACATTGTGATTTAATTTGACGCGTGTCGAAAAGATGCCAAAAACATAAAACAAGCAGCAGACAGCCGGACAGATGGCTGGAGCACGACCTGGACACACGTTTTCTCCAAACGCTGAGAGCTGAGTGAAACACTCCCAGGATAAATATCTTTATTCATCACTGACAAACATATTGATAAAATAATACAACTTCATTTGTGCCATGCCTGTCATAATGTGGATGTTCAGATTGAACTAAGTTGTTCAAAGCCCAAGGACTGCAGCTGTTGAGGCAGCGAGCGTCAAGTCGGAGAGCGAGGGAGTGAAGGAGAGAAGCAGGCACCTTTTCCAGTGAGACACATCTGAAGAAGCACTAAAACATCTGGATGTGTTGGACTCAGTTGTGTTCTGGTCCACTGAGACTTTTATAATAAATAAACAGCTTATTATGACAATTAAACGTGGTATAGATTTTAAATGGTCTAAAATTAATTTAACTTGGAGCTTTTTCCTGAAATTCATTCTTTTTTTTTTTTTTTTTTTTTTTTTTAACTGATGGACACATTTTCCCAAATGTTTTAGAGGGTGTATTAAACTATGAACCAAAAAGTTGTTAAAACAATAACTGGTTATGTTGTCAAATTGAACATTTTACACAGCTAATAAAAAAGACAATGGTTTCAAATGGTTTTCTTTTTGTCTTTTCAAGTGACATTAGTACATTATTAAATTATATATATATATACAGTAAAGTATATATGTTTATAGTTTTATACAAAGTATATAACTGTGTGTGTATATATATATATATATTAAATATATATTTCTGAAGAGTTGTCCTTGATTTTATACCGATTTACAAAGGTGTCAAACAAGAAGCTTGAAATGACTCAACTTGTTGAAGAAATGTATCAATTTGAAGTTAAAGCTGCATAAAACTTATTTTATTAAGAAAGTTATTATAAAGAAAACCTGACTTTTCGCTGCACAGCTGTGAACTTTTGTTAGTATATTTATTTCTAGTGGCAGAACAGTACAAATATATTCCATCCATCCATCCATCTATCCATCCATCCATCCATCCATCCATCATCTTTACCTGCTTTGACCTTGTTGGGTCGCGGGGGTTACTGGTGTCCATATCCAGCAGTCACTGTGCGAGAGGCAGGGACACCCTAGACAGGTCTCCAGTCCATCACAGGGACAGAGACAAACAAGACAAAAATAAAAAAAACATTCACTCACTCACACCTAGAGATAATTTAGAGTTACTAATCAGCCCAACATGCATGTTTTTGGTATGTGGGAGGAAACCGGAGTACCCGGAGAAAACCCACGCATGCACGGACAGAACATGTAAACTCCACCCAGAAAGGGCCTCAGTCGTGATGCGAACCGCTGACATTCTTGCTGAGAGGCGGCAGCTCTACCAGCTGCGCCACCGTACAAACATCTTGTTTTTATAAATGTAAAGTGAAATGACGTAAAGGGACGAACACGGACAGACGAGTGTGTTTCAGGCTTTAGATCAGAAATACTCCATGAAAACATCAAAGGTTGTATAATAAACTTCATGCAGACTAAATGGATGCAGGTCTGCCTTTGATTCGCTGAGGACTGAGAGAAAACTGAACTAAGTATTTGCTTCCATTACAACCTGCAGTTCATTGATGAAATAAGACAAAAAAAAAGACGTTTTTTCTTTTTATTAACATATTTTACACTAACTTACCGCTCAGTTCTGACCACAGCTAAGCTAGCTGCTATTGTTTTATGTACTTAGTTACATAAAGGAATATACACAGAATTGTTCATTCAGGTCTAAAAGCTTTTGTTGCCTTCACTTTTAATTTTGTGACTCAAAGCTCTTCAAACACGAGTGAAGCTGCAGTGGAAAAAAAAAAATAATCTGACTGTCATAACCACAACAACTATGAGACTGCGCTCAACAGAAAACTGAAAAAGGAAATTAATTAAACACATTTGTAAATAGATCTTCTTGTATTATGAAAATAAATGCCTTTTCTTTGCCTCTGCATGTAAAAGTTGACAGAAAGATGACTACGATTCAAATAAAACTAGTTAAACATCTACAGAAATTCTGAGACACGTAGGAAAGACTGCTCCCTTAAATCACTACAATGACTCAGCTGCTTTGAAAAATATCCAAAATCTTAAGAATAAAGCAAGTTTTGATGATAAAAAGGGAAATGATGTAAGTGACTCCAGGTTTGAATCATTAATTGGGTCATTCCAATAAATAAATAGTTCATTAAAAAGTATCTGTACATCTGCAGATGCAAAGTTCTGATTCAAAACGGCTTTGGCCAGTCTGTTACATTATAATACAAACGTTACATGACATTATAGTAAAACTGTTAAACTATGTTACATCATAGTAAAAACTATATGAACGATATGGTACCAGATTTTAAACCGTTGGACAGTGAATGTCTCTAAAGTTGCCAGCTTGTGTATATTTCTGGTCGTACTGTTGGCGGATGTGTTTGTCTCCGTGGTGACAGAGAATCAGATCACATTTTGAATCGGTCACAAACTTCCAAATCTCTTCAACCCTTTAATGTACGCTTTCCTCCTGCGCTGCCTCTAAAAACAAGACCACTTCTTTCCAGAGACCACTTCAAGCTTTCATGTTCTCATTGTTTTGATTTGATCTGCAAAAATGTACGAAAAAAACAATTAGTACAAAGTAAAATACTCTTCATTATGTAAAGTACACAGGCTGTAAGCATGAACAAAATAAAGACAGGAGAGTTTGTAAATGGTATTCAAAACATATTATTCATGTGGGAGTTGTGCTTTTCTTGAAAGCTTCATGATTTTATTGAGGAATGATTGACACACGAGGAGTTCTAGTTTTGGACAAACTGCACAGTTAGATAAAGTAGTCCCTCGCTACTTCGCGGTTCGACTTTTGTGGACTCGCTCTTTTGCAGTTTCTGAACCTAAGATTGTTCACGACACACAATGGTCAACTTTAATATTACTCACGTTGATTGGGACAGTACGGGATAAAAAGTTAACAAAAAAAAAAAACTTCGGACAGGCACCTCCATTTTGTAGTTTTCTTTCAATAAGCTTACACTGTAACGCCAGTCAAAAGAACTACACTACCCAGAAGCCAACAGTGCTTCTGGCGCTGCTTTCTGCCGAAAGGGAGAGAAACTTTTGCATCACAAAGTGAGAAGTAACAATCTATCTAAGAAGCTGACAGAACTGGCAGGAAAGTTGCTCAATTACCCACGTGCACATTAACCTGGACAGGGTGGTGCTGCAGGGTAGGTCTGCCAAACCAGAACCGAGCTCGACCAGAACCGAGCTGGTGTTCTGCAGAGATGGTGAGCACACGCTTAAAGTTTTGCAGTACTCTACAGTACATATACGTATGTTGTTAAAATGACGTAGGTTTAAGAGTTTAGAACATTGCAAAAGTGTGGGAAGAGTTTATAAAGCCTTAAAATAGATATAAAAACTAAAATGAATATAAAATTCCTCCTTCGTGGTTTTTCACCTATCGCAGTGATGTCTGGAATGTAACCCCCGTGATAATCGAGGGACTACTGTATCTCTGTGCTTCACATGTACCGAGGTCAAAATAACAACAGGTGTCTAAAGTCTTAAACAGCACAATAAAATACACAACACTTATACAACAGTCAGTACTCACTGTATAATTTGATCTATTGAAAGGTTTAAAAAGAGAGCGTTGAACAAAAAACAAAGGACAAAAGACGCTGACATACACAGTATGTAACTTTTATCATATAAGAAAGAAAATCACAAAAAAAATAATGGTTTTCCATCCACCTAAATATATAAATCAAAGACTTTTCAACTTTACAAGAGTGCAGGACAGAGTCAGAAGTGAGGAGATGTTGGTTATTGGTTAAAGAGGATTTAAAAAGTATTTGATCAGTTATGTTTACTCTAGAAAACTGAGAATTTCCAATCACTTCCACTAACAATAAACTAACTGATCAGTAGGTGAAATAAGAGTTCCTAATTTACTTTTAAACTGAAGCATTCAAACAGAGATGGCTTCAGAAATAAACTTTTTCATTTCCATTGAAACTGACCCCTTTACGCTTTTGGCTGCCATAGCACTGGGAAATCCCTTCGCATCATTTTTTGCGGCATAGTGAAACTTGTATATTTACCCTTTTTAAAAAAAATAACAATCCCAGTTTTCAAACTTGCACTGTTGTCAACAGGAGCAGTGCGTTGCCAGGTCAGGTGACAAATCACCAAATTTAAGCAGACTATGTTTCATTTTGAAGTTTTTAAGATGGAATATTGAAAAAAAATTCCTCATTGTGACTCATTTAGCCAACACAAGTTACATGATCCCCATTGCAGGTAATTAATATAGTAATATTAATAATATTTATTGATTACTAAATAATGAAATAACTTGACTTTTAAACATCTGTGTCTCATCTAAATGACCTCTCAGCACTTCTGCTTCATAATCCTGTTCCGTTCTTTTTTTTTTTATACACCACCTTCATCCTGGTTTGACTCAGAGCTACAGCCTCACTAACAAACAGGCCCAAACAGATGTGGAGGGTTAATTTGACACACGAACAGCTGCTTAGAAAAACTTGACAGATTGAGTCGTTAAATAAATAAATAAATAAATAAACTCTCTCAATCCAGGGTTTCCTTCTGCTAATCAGCTGCACGACTTTGTTGTTCACCTTCACTTTCTGAGCCAAATGAACAGGAACTGCGATTAGAAGAATTTGAGATGTACCGAGACGTTTAATTATGTTTATTAAATATTGTCAGCATGGCTGTTTTCTTTAACAAAGTGCTGCGTAGATTTTTAGATTGATGTGTCAAAACGGCTTCTTGTTTTCAGCAAACTGTATATTAATGAGGCGTTGTGGAGGTTTGTGAGCTGCTGCAGCTTCTTATCTGACAAACGACAGGAACCGTGACTGATGCAGCGGTTAGGTTACGCTTCTCTTGCCCCGAAAGCACTAAACAGTGATTGTGTGTAGATCAGGCTGAATACAGTGTGTCAAACTTTACATAAAAAAATAATACTGATAGTGGTATACAGTACCATTACTGGATTTCTGACAGTTTAATGTTAATCAGGTGGAAAAAATAAAAACAACTGTGACCAGTGTAGTGATGCTGTCGTACCTTGCAACCAGTCGACTCCCTCCTGTAATCCCTCTCCTTTCAGAGCATCAGTGGTACTGAAAACACACCCGCAGGTCATTTAAGTAACTACTCTGCTTCATGACGTGTGTGCTATTTAACAAACACTGTTCAATGTTGCATCTCGGTGAGTTGTGACCATCAGAGATTAGTTTGTGAACATTTGTAAGGGAGTCTTTAAATCAATTTAAAACATTTGTGGGGGTTCAACATATCCTTGTGCAAGTCTCAGAAGCTAGCAGCCTTGATGCTTCGATTCTGAACTTGTTCAAAAAAATAAATAAATTGTGCAACAAATTTTATTTGAAAATAGTCAAAAAGTTGAATAGGGAAGAACAAACCTGTCTCGGTTTAGTTCTGTCAATTCTAAAACGATAGACGTGTGTTGCAATGCTTGCCCTGGAGCTATCAGACAACATCTGGAACTACAGCACCAATACATAAACCAGCAACATTGATTAAAACTGCTCTAGATCTGACCGTTTCATTTCAAAATTACACTCCAGAAGATGAAATCGTAAACATGAAGGCGACTGCCAAGGTGGGTAGAAAGACGCATAATAAGGTGGGCACAACGTGCACGGCTTAGAAAACTGTTTTGCGAGTAAAGCTCAGTTTAAAGATTGTTCACTCAAAATACAGCAGCACGGCTTTCTGGTCTCTTGGTGCAAACACTCGATTCAATGGGAACTGATCAGAGACCCGACTGAAAACAGCCGTTGAAAAAGAGACACGGGAAGTTGTGTCAGAAGAGCGGACCGCTGCACGATCTGGTCCGTAAACGTGATCTGTACCGCAGCTCATTTGTGCATGCGCTGAAAGAAACACTTCTGGGCTGCGCGGATCGCCGGTGAATATGCTAGATTAAGGAAAAAGTACTGGAAATAATTACTTCCAGACTTAATTATAAAGGTGTGCTAAATTATATCCTGTAAGCTGATTTAATATATTTATGAAACATACCATATGTATTAATATTAATTAAAATATCTATTTCTATAAATTGATTAATTTTCTTGGACAATGTTATAATTCCGTTCATGAATAAGAGCTGTCTTAATTAGAAAAGGTTAAAATTGTACGATAAATTTAGTGTGATGTAGCGCAGCTTCACCACTGAGCGGCGCTGTTTCACCATGAAAACTTTATTTCAGTGCTTGTGAAGAGTTGTTTAAATAAAACCAACCCCTAGATGGAAGGCTTTGATTGTCAATCAACTGGTAGTATAATTCAGCGTCTGATGTACTGTCTATAAAAATTTGTTTTGCTTTAATAGATTTCCTGTTTGCATTTTCCAGGGAAACCGTAAGGCTCTTAAGTTTTGGTCAGCAGAGGTTTAATCTTTACGAGCTGCGCCAAGAGTTCGAACCAGAAGCCAAGCATCCAACTGCAGGATCTGTGCCTCGTAACAAAAACCCAAGTAAGTTAAGACAGTTCCTATTCATAAACGGAATTATAACATGTTACAAAAATAGATATTTCAATTAATATTAATAAATATGGTAAGTTTCATGCATATGTTTTATTAATAACAAATATGTGTTGTACTAAATTAGTTTACAGTACATAATTTAGCACGCCTTTATAATTAAGGCTGGAAGTAATTATTTCCAGTACATTTTTCTTAATGTAGCATATTCAACGGCGATTCGTGCGACCCGGAAGTATTTCTTTTAGCGCATGCGCAAATGAGCTGACGGTACGGATCGTGCAGTGACAAGCAGCGAGCTGGCTGTCGTCCATGTTTGTTCACCCTTTAAACGATCTCCCTCGTGAGAGTTTGAAGCGTTTAGTTGTCTTTAGTTGGTTTGACAGATCCTGTAATCTGTTATCGCTCATCAGGTGAAGTTAAGTGTGTGACTCCCGGTCTTTCATTCATCACATAAAAAATCTCTTCAACCAGCCCGTTAGTGTGTACTCCAAGTCTTTTCAAAATCAGTAAAGACTTAGAAAGTTGTGTAGTGTGTATTTCAGCATTTCTACACCACACTGATGAATATATTTACCGTTGGCTTGCCACTTTTTGTTATTTCTATGTATTTTGCTGATACTTATATTTGTTTTCACGCACTAAGCTTGTGACAAGATTTGCCAAGAATAATTATGGCCAAATTACTTGACTGAAGCAGACGTTCTTTTATTCCGACACCTCAAAAGCTCATAGTGACCCAAGAGAAAAACAGATGGATAAATATTCCTACAGGCTGAAAAAAGGTTTGTGCAAGTTTGTACCAGATATGCCAGGGTTTGTCTCTGATGTTCTCCAAACAGAGAAGCTGCGAAACCTTCACAGAAGACAGAGCATCTCTGACGTCCATCTTGTTAGCAAAGAACAGGATGGGGATCCTCCGATGTTTAATATCTGCAGCAAAACAGAGCAAAGAACGTACAATGTGTAAATAATAGCAAGGCTTATCATGTCAAATAATTACTAACATAATTCTGAAGCTAAAATAAACGACTAATTCTACAGCACTGATTAAAACTCGTTTGAAAGCACTTTACTTTGTGCTGCTTATTGTTTTTCCTCAGATTTATACAGCACTTCTTATCATATCTTATCATTATAATTTACAGTAACTTCAATTTGTATGCAATACTTTACTTCTGTCAATCTCAGATCAACGAGCTCAAAAGCAGCCGCAAATAAATAGTTTTGAAAAAAACATAACTCGAGCTTACCAGGATGACTTAGTAAAGTGTCCAGTTCTTCTTTGGCCACAACCATTCTGAGTTTGTCTGCACTGTCTATGACAAAAATAATAGCCTGGCCTTCCCTAAGAAGAGATCCATGACGTTAATGTTCAAATCTGCATAAGAAAATTGCTTCAAAAAAGGATTTTGTCTTAATCCATAGACTTACTTGTAGTAATGCTCCCAAAGGTTTCTGTATCTGCCTTGACCGGACATGTCAAAGACTGTGAAGGAAAGACTAAAAAAAAAAGATGAATACTGTACAATTTCAATAACAATGAACATATGACATTTATTAAACAAGCTCCATATCACTTAGTAGGAACTGCGTTGAGACGAGCCGTTACCTGGACGTCTTGAACTTCTCTATACTGAAGCCGATTGTTGGAACGATGTCTTGAACCTGGGCCTGAAAAAAAGAAAGCACGTTTAAGTCGGTTTAAAAGGACAGCGCATAAATATCACCGCGCTACTAACAAGAGAACTCACATTCGAAGGCTTGAGTTTGTTGATGATGGTGGTTTTTCCACTGTTGTCCAGACCAAGACACAGCACATTCACCTCCTTCTTTAACCCCAGCCATCCAACCAACTTGTCAAACAGTCCCATTGGCTAACCAACAATCAGCTGGGAAACTTCAAGAAACAGATTTTTTTTTTTTTTAAAAGAAAGAAAATCACTATAAGTGAAGCAGAACATTCCAAATAATGTGATATTTTTATATATGTTCAACCCTTTTTCCTAATCTTGATGGACAATATCATGTACACAAGGGAAGACGGTGAGATAGAATTGTAAGAACTTAATATAAATGAACGAGCTACATTAAAGTCTAACTAACCTTTAACCAGGCTGCAGTGTGGATTTTTTTTAGGTCAAATGATAACTGTTCTAAATGATATTGTTCCAGATGTTCCTAAATAAACATCAAATTGACAGTTGCCTATAACTAATAAAATGGTTTGTATTTTGGAACATCGTCTCCCGCTTACTTTGTAAACAAGCCTAAGTGCCTTTTTTTTTAATATATAAATTATTTCCATGGGTGAAAGTCCTAAGGTGGCGTTGCTGCAAGTTAAAAAAAAAAAAGTAAAATAAAAATAACATCCCAAGACCCAAGTTTGCCACATATAAAACAAAATTCACAAACACTACTTATGATTAAAAATAAACATTATGACGTTTAACAAAAAACTCGATATAACTCAAATTATGAATTACAACCACCAAAGGAATATGCGTTTGTTTTTGACGCCATCCCATCTGGTGTCATAATGCTTCTTAAATCCTCTCTAACTTTTTTAGAGACTCCACCAAATTTGAACCCTGCTGACTCTAGTATTGGTCAAATCTGTTTTTCCACTAAAAACAAAAAAAACAACGGTGATATACGTGCCTTATTCCAGAAGGACATGTTGTCTCTTATTGGAATAACCTTGCATCAGACCTGAACTGGAAAAAAAATCTGGTGTCTTCCATCTAAATATGTGGTTATCAATAAGGTCAAAGAAGTATCATTTAATATTATCTATCGTTTTTATCCCTGCAAGTCTTTCCTTCAACGATACAAAAATGACATTAACATGAACTGCTCATTCTGTCAACTCTGTGAAGAAGATCTCTGTCATTTATTCTGGTCATGTCCTTTCTTATGCACTCTCTGGCCAGATGTTTGCACTTTTATTTCCCAAAATATTCTTTTTGACTTTTCCCTTACTTATGTAGATGTATTGTTTGGGTTCTTCTCTTATCCCACTAATAAAACAAACCATTATTATACTAAATTCTCAAATCAGAAACCTTGTTTCTTGGTCTTTAAAGATGAATTCAAACAATATATTAGAACACGTCAGTATTCAAACAATAGTAAAGCCATTAAAACAACGATGTGTACCCCTTTCAACATTTTTGTGACTTTATTTTATTTTTTTTTATTTTAAATGTGTGTATACACTTTGTTCTATTTGTGTTCGCTTTATAACCTTGTTCATTTTGTTTTATAATGTTGATATTGTTGTTTGCACTTTTGTTAACACTTTTATGGTCAATTTAAAAAAAAATAAAAAAAACTGGGACAAATAAAATTATGAATTACAGCAGCTAAAGAAATAGTAACGGTGTGTTCGTATTTGCTGTTTCGAGGCACAACAGCGTGTGTGGCTAACATTAAACACCATGTGTTTTTAACACTAAACCGTTAGCTTAAGCTAACTGGGTTTGTTGGGCGGTACAGTCAGTTTTACGTTGGAGCTCCGTGGCTTCAGCGGTGTGTCGCTCTCGTCAATCCGCTTCAGGCTGTCTGATTTCGGTCAGCCGCGCTCACCCCTACTCGCTGTTCCACCGCACAGATTTGAACCTTCAGCCGCTATTTAATCTCTCGCCGTTACCTCAGTTAGCAAGCCGATGCTAACAGCTACTTGTAAGTTCACGCTTCTGTCTTTCAAGACAAAACGACTGCAGGAATAGTATCCGGTTCCAAATATTGCAAGCTTTACACAACACACTCCAGTAAATAAATCAAATGTAGACGTGCTGTTGCAGTTAGCGCGACTGTTAGCGCAGGCATATCGCTAACGTTAGCTCGTGTTATCCTGCTGCAGGCTGTTAAGTAGAGCAGTAATTTACCTGGAACTGGGCTACGGGGTCTTGTTTCGAGTATGCGCTTCGTGGCTTCTCAACTTGGTTAACTTGCTATGTGGTGTTAAATCGGTGTTTCATTCATTTTTCCGACCGATGCTAGCTAGCGCTACTCAAGACGTCTAGTTATTTACACTGTGTTGCTGGGAGACCAGTGACCACCGCGCTGACTGTAGGGTGCCACCTATGTGTGAAATGCTAGATTGGATCCCCGGGGAAATGGGAGCTTTACAAAAGTTCATAAAAGATTGGATCAGCTGGAGGGTGGTCTGCTGTGATTGGTCAGCAAGTTGTTAGGCAACGAGATGGCCGCTCTGCTTTGATTGGTCGGTTAGTTGTTAGGCAACGAGAGGGCCGCTCTGATTGGTTGTGATGCAAAACTTTTTAAAACCACATTAATGTATGATACTTTTCTCTCTAAAAAAGCTTAAACAAAAGCAACTAGACTTCTTTCTGAACTGAATTCTGAAGTTGAAGGCGTTTATATAGTAATTTAAAGCTTGGAATTCCACACACTCAACATTTTTAAATTGATACCTCCCTGATGGGAAGCAAAACCTCTTCCGCTTCAGAATTAAAGTCCAGCTTTTGTTTATTGACCCATTTTTTTAATTGAACATGACCTGGATTTCTTGACCTGGGTTTCTTTTTCAGAAACAGATCCTGTCTAACTCTGAATGCTAGGAAACACCTTGTATCTGTGACCTTCCTTCCCTCCATTGATTACGGTGACATTATTTACATGAACGCTCCTACAAGAACCCTGCAGATGTTGGATGCTGTCTATCATGGTGCACTAAGATTCATAACTGGCTGTGATTATCGTACCCATCACTGCACCCTGTATTCACTGGTTAACTGGACATCATTAATCAATCAACCTTTATTTATACAGGTAAATCCCATTGAGCCTCGAGGACTCATTTACAAGAGAGACCTGATTTCAACAAAGAAAGATGACAACAATGGACAACAGCAACAACAATAAGCAGTTATAAAAACTCATACTA
>NC_056499.1:8247321-8285376 GCF_014905685.2 Nematolebias whitei | reverse complement strand
GTTTTTTGTTATTTTTCTTTTTTTAGCCATCCTATTTGTTAAAAAAATTAAAAAATCTGTATGCTTTTTTTTTTATAACTGTCTATTGTTGTCATCTTTCTTTGTTGAAATCAGGTCTCTCTTATAAATGAGTCCTCGAGGCTCAATGGGATTAACCTGTCTAAATAAAGGTTGGATGGCTGAGAATCTTCACCAGCGTGCTAATTTTCTCTTAATCGCATGGTAAGACATCCTAAATTCCTTGCACTTTGCTGACAGAGCCAGTCATTTTGTAATATTTAAAGTCTAAATTTTGGGGCTTTCTGAAATTATAATGAAAATTATGATTCAAGTAATGACAAAAAATATTTGCACTTTACATTCATAAATTTGAATAAAATTATTTGTAGAAATCAGGTAGGGGTAAGACTTTTGTGATTCACTCTTTTACACCAATGTAATACATAATATATTAATACACTATAATACTCTCATGAACAATATATTTTAGAGGACACCACTGTTGATTTTTAATTCAATCCTATTTCTGGAAATCTTAATGCCCATCCATCCATTCATCCATTATATTTACCTGCTTCTTCGTTTTTGGGTCACGGGGTCACTGGCACTCATGTCCAGCAGTCACTGTGCGAGAGGCTGGGGACACCCTGGACAGGTGTACAGTCTATCACAGGGACGCATAGAGACAAACGAGACAACCATTCACTCTCTCACTTTCACCTAGGGACAATTTAGAGTTACCAATCAGTCTAACATGCATGTTTTTGGTCTGTGGGAGGAAACTGGAGCACCTGGAGAAAACCCACGCATGCACAGAGAGAACATGCAAACTCCACCCAGAAAGGACCCAGGCCGGGATTTGAACCGGTGACCTTCTTGGTGAGAGGCAACAGCTCTACCAACTGTGCCACCGTGCCACAGAAATATTAGTGTTTATTTCAAAATTCCAAGATTTCCACATTGTCATGAATTAAAAGTTGATTTGTGCTCAAAGGCAGAGTTGACATGTTTAACAAACACGTAGAGCTGTAGCTGGTCAGAACGTGGCTCGTTCCTTTAGTGGATTGCCATAAAGACAAGTACAAAATGTACAGCAGTTCAAAAACAGCTAGCATCTTTTGCAATTGTATTTGTAAACTTGGAAATAAATAAATACATTAAATAAATGAATAAACTTATCGTCAATTCTATAAAAACTTGGCACATATTCTGCATTCATTGAGGCCATTTACCTTTTATCCATAAACTTTCACACGTAACTCATCTGGTAACACTTCATGGTAGGAGGAATAAAACTAAGTATTAAAATATAGTTGTTTATTAAGGAACAAACTTAATGAATAAAACATACAACTTCCACAAGACTTTTTGTACAGGACATACTGTATTATTATAAGACAACATACATGTATCTAAAAAAACAAAGAAAATTGACATTCACTGGTCTTCAGATCAAAAACATGATTCGATTGATCATTTTTATTCATGATATTTGGCAAATTGTTTGACTAATCAGCATGAAATATTAAAACTGCATGATATCTCATGCACCACCACATAACTCCCTCACCATCTTCCCTTGTCTTGAGGTAACAGACTAAACCTGTCAGAGTCAGTAGAAACCATTGGATTGTCATTTGGAAAGAGAAGAGGTATTGGTGAAAACTTCATCGACAGCAGAGAGACGAACTCCTAAAGTCAAGTGAATGCTAGTTTCTGCTGAGATGATAAAAGACGGCGTTTGGCCGATGCTGACAGAGGTTGGTTGTTGTGGAGGCTGTCCATCGGATGATACATGAGATGATAAGTGCATGTTGATTAGACTGCATGAGGTCCAGTAACAGGATCACTCTGACATGAGCAGCATGTTATACTGGTAACACCCAACAGTCTGGTGTTTGTGCAGTTAGTTGGATGATGATGATGCCGAGGAGCTCCTGCTCAGTGTGTGAACACTGTCGGACTTTGTCCTGATGCATGCTCGATAATCCAGGTACCTAAATCTAACAAGGTTGAGTCAGGTCTTCTGAACCTGAAGGAGAAATCCCACACAAGACAGGCCCCAGAGCCATGTGGACATTCTAACTGGGCCTTCCTGAAAGCAGATAAGCAATAATCCAAACAGGACTCCAGCCAGCCATCGAGTGAAAAGAAGGACCCCAGACCCAGACCAGTGGTCATTCATATGTTGCAGGAGTTTCAGAGAAACTGAGACATTTATTTTCTAAACATGACGTCTCAGTGGCTTTCAAATCCCAATATACATTACGGCAAAGACTGGTCCATCCCAAAGATCCAGTCCCCCAGCACAAGCAAAGTAATATTGTATATACTGTTCAGTGTCAGGAGGGCTGTGATCAGTTCTACATCAGGGAAACTAAACCACCACTGGCCAAAAGGATGGACCAGCACAGAAGAGCAACATCATCAGGCCAGGACTCTGCAGTCTACACTCATCTGCAGGCCAGAGGTCACTCTATCAGGGATGAAGATGTTCACATCCCTGATAGAGACAAACGCTGGTTTGAGAGGAGTAAAGGAGGCCATCTTTGTGAAATGAACCCACACACCTTTGTGCCCAAATGTCTTACAATGCTATTATTGCGAGTATCACTCAGCCCTCTGTGACTAGCAAGCGGCCATCAGGGAACCAATGATTGATTGTTAGGCTGATGGTCCTCCTTTTGCATGCAAACAACTAGTTTTGGCTGTTACAAGCAAACTGATTGATCCTCAGCTCCTCAGACTGAAGAAGTCTTTTCGATAAAAGACGAAACGTTTAAACAAAGAACCCGTCCAGAGGACCTGACTCGACCTTGTTAGACAGTCTGACTTTGTGTGAATCGGGCTCAAACTTGAAAGCCGCTCTGCTGGATGTGATGGAGCTGCAGTCGAAGAGACTGAATGCTGCTTATGATCCGCCTCTGGTGGCCAATCAAACACACACCGATGCGTTTGATGTCGCTGGAAAAGAGACCAAGATTTATTCAGTTGGGGGAAAAAAGCATCAAACAAACGTACTCAAGGGAAAAATTATCAAGTTGGAATGACATAATAAATGTCAGTTTCACCTGGTAAAAATCTAATTGTAAAAACAGAAAACAGAAAGCAACAACAAAATACTGTGCCAAATAAATTGTGTAATATAGAACGTTTGTTAACTTTTACAATAAAAGTTTAAATTTAAAATAGTTCAAGGTGATCCATTAGCCACTAAAGCCAACAAAGTTAATGACATTTTTAATATGAATGCAATCAAAATATTTTAAATTACATCCTTGTCTTTCTTTGATGGATTGCAATTCAGAATGCATTTCAGATCAACATCAGTTTAGGAAAATGTCTAAATACAGCCACACCAAACTTTAGCTTATGATCAGTAAAACTGACTAAGTTTTAGCTATTTTTGTGTTGACTACTGTTGATTAGCTGCAGCACCATGAATTAGATCGGCTCTGGAAAATAATCATAGACAGACATCCAATAATAACTTTTTGAAAACTTTAATAAACATCCAATGTTTCAAGATATATTTTAAAAACAGACAGAGTCTACTCAAACAGTAAATGCTAAAGCTTTAAGCAAATATCTGAGTAACCCTCAGAGTTTGTGTAGGGAATGGCTCAACATCTAAATTTCAACAAATTATCTAGAAAACTGACAAATTAGGAGCACTTTAATTAATTAAATTAATTAATTAACTTTAATTAAGGTCATTTTTTGTGACAGTCAACATAAATTAGATTGTCTCCAAAAGGTAACCTCTTGCAGATGCACATTCTTTAATTTTTTGCTGAAATTTTCCATAAAATCCATCCAGTGGTTTATGGGATATTTTGCTAACACACAGAGACACAGACTCAGACAAGGGCAAATACATTATCGCCCTCCTTTGCCTTTTTTACAAAACAGAGCCATTTTAATAATCTTAAAATATTTCACAGCAACGTTATTAGCAAGGGCGATTTTAAACAAGATAAATTGCAACTGAACGCTGAGCCTCTGCTCCACGTTTTCTAAAACATATTGCTCGAATCAAATGGGCTCCTTTTTTAGACTCAACAATTTGGCTGTACTCACTCTATACTCATGGTGGAAATAGAATCCAGCGTAGTGTATCCTGCTGCCAAGAAGTTGCTCTTGTACTGGCACATTTTGATGGAGTCGAGCCAGTCCCCGATGGAGATGAACAGGGGGTAGTCTGGCATGTCCTCTGGGGAGTCGGTAAAACTGAGAAGACAAACAGAATGTTAACTCAGGTAGAAATGCATGGTGGTATACCTAAACTAAAGTTTATCTGATAAGTGTATAATAAAAATTATTAGAATAAATAAAATCTTTATAATTTTCCTTTTTTTAAGTGCCGTACAATTGTACAGCGTTGCATTCTACAATTTTTTTTTCTCTGTAGAAATACGCTGAGATCCCTTAACTTCTTTAAAAATGTTATTGTTGCATATGTGCTCTGTTTTGTATTCTTCTCCTACTTTTGCTTTTTAGGTACTGTACCGCTACTTTTAGCTTCTAGCTGATACATTTAGCCTTTTGCTAGCTTTTTGCAACATTTAACTTTTAGCTAGCCCTTAGATATGTTTGCTAGCCTTTTGACGAGTTTGGCTTTTAGGCTTACTGCTTTTAGCATGCGACTACTTTTGGTTGTCAGCTAAAATGTTGTTTCCTTTAGCTACTTTTCTGCTTCTTTTAGCTTTAACAACTCTGGTTCCGTTTCTTTAACACATTTCAGCAGTCGTTCAAGCTTCAATGTTCACATTGCACTTTGGAAAAATGCAGTTTCTCTAGTATTAATTGTCATAATTTCAATAAGCATTTACTGATGCAAATAAAGGAGTATTTCAACTTTTTCTGATTACTCTGAATCAACTCAAAGTCATTGTATTATTTTTATATAGTGGCATACCTCATAGCATCATTGAAAAGAGTTAGTATACTGCTGGGATTTATTATGAGTTTGTCGAGAGAGGAGAGAATGTCATTAAAGTGTGGCCGTTGGCCCCCCTCCTTCTGCCAGCAATGCAGCATCAGCTGGTGCAGGAGCACCGGGCAGCCGACAGGTGAAGGTAGCCGGTAGCCTTCTTCAATTGATAAAATGACCTGAGAAGAACATCAGAGAAAAAGTGTTCAAAGTAAAACACAGCAATCAGTAAGAGTTTTTATACAAGTCAATTTTTTTGTTGAACAGACAAAACGTGACATAATTTATATCTATCTATGCCGCCATAATGGTGGACAGTCATGCTTGTGGCTGTTTTTGTCTGTTAGCAAGATGGATTTTAATGCAACTCTTAGAACTTAATTATTAGACATAAATTTATGACTGATTAACTTTTAAAGTCTACCCAGTTCACGATGGTTGCCACAACGTGATGGTTCTATGGTTCTGATTCAGTCACCGTCATTCCATACCCAGTGTAAACCTTTGTATAAGACATTAACATGCAGGGTGGTGGGGGATATACATTCCTTCAAGGAAAGCTGCTTTAATCATGTTTTAATTTTAATAGAAGCAAAACTTACATCCTGATTGGACATTTCCCAGTAGGGCCTTTCACCATATGACATCACCTCCCACATGACGATGCCATAGCTCCAGACATCACTAGCTGAGGAAAACTTTCCATAAGCAATAGCCTCTGGTGCCGTCCAGCGTATCGGTATCTTTCCTCCCTACCACAAAAAAGTAATAATAATAAGACTCTTGACCAGATGGGAGTGGGAAAACAATGAGTTGTTAAGAGGGAGGAGAAAATGCTCAGATTTTGAAAGAGTGCTTTTGGTACTTTCTGACAAGGGTGAGTTCTGTTTTATCACTGTTTAGTTTGAGAAAATGATTAACAAACCACTGAGTGAGCTCTCTTAGACAAGCAATGAGGATGGAAGGTTGAAGGGTAGAATTAGGATTGGCGGACAAGTAGAGTTGGGTGTCTTCTGCATAGCGATGAAAATTAATACCAAATTTATGAACAAAATGACTAGGGGATAAAGGAAGATGATAAAGAGGAGTGTCCAAGGACAGAACCTTTGGGTATACCAGCATAGACAGGGGAAGACTGAATGGAAAGATTGAAATAGTATGAACAATAAAGTGACACAAAATAAAGTTAATGTTTGTTTGAGGACAAAGCTCTGTTTCATGTGTACATCAATACTCACTGTGGTTGTGTAAGATGCATCAGAGTCATCCTCCAGAACTCGGGACATGCCAAAATCAGACACCTTACAGATCAAGTTCTCATCCAGTAAAATGTTCCGAGCAGCCAGGTCTCGGTGAACGTAACCCATATCTGAAAGGTAAGTCATGCCCACTACGATGCCGCGCAGCATGCCGACCAGCTGGAGCACCGTGAACTGACCATCACGTGCCTGGAGATGTCAGCAGAAGAAGAGACGGCTGGTTTGACGTGAAGAAGTCAAGGTTGTCATGAAAGTTGTGTACATGTTTGCACCTTTATCCTTACCCGGAGGAATGAGTCGAGCGCACCATTTTCCATGTACTCCACTACTATCATCACTGGTCGACCTGAAGAAGTGGACAAAATACTGGATTTAAGTGACATAAATATAACTATAGTGATCTTGAGGTGCAAAACACAAACATAATAGATGGAAAAAAATCAAAGTTAACCAATACACAACATGATTTTAACATACACAACAGAAAGCATATTCAAAAAGTATGCAATTCCTTGAAGGAAAACATTTTACCCAGCTCTTTTTAATGTGTAGACATAAATCATTTCATGTGAAGTACTGAAAAAGTTATCGCTATTTTGGTCAAGCTTTGAGAAAAATGAAAATTCTGCTTTTGTAACATTTTGTGTCTTCTATATTGGTGAGTTTTGTTAAACTATAGTTGCCAAATAGAGCTACAGGAATAAATCAAACTGATATAAACTGTTGTAAAACACTTAGACACCCAGTCCTTCCCTCATAGAAACGCATGAAGAGCTTACTCTTGGTGACTACTCCCTCCAGCCTGATGATGTTTGAGTTGTTGAACTGTCCGATGATCGAGGCCTCACGCAAAAATTCTCGCCTCTGCTGCTCAATGTAGCCACCTTTAAGAGTTTTTATAGCCACAGCAATGTCTTTCCTTCCAGGTATCCGTAAGCGGCCGCTGCAGACTTCTCCAAATTCACCTGCAAAAGCACAACAAAACTAAATAATAAATATCTACAACTGTAAACATGATTGTCCCTCTGTCATAAATGCATACATCTTTTTGTTCATGGTAAAGTAGAAATATCCTTAAAAAAAAGAGAAGAATAAAACATGTAACTGCATGTTCCCTCCACTAGATGAAGATGTTGTGACAGAAAACCTTCAAACATCCTGTACCTACCCCATAGCATTAAGGATTTTAAAGAAAGAAAAAAAAATCTGCTATTAATAAATCCTCTTGATTAGGGTTAGCAGTTTTCCTTCTCTTAGCTAAAAATCTGTAGATTCCTTTGAAATTACCACAACTTCTAATGAAGGCAATCAAAATCTAAAGTCAAAACCTTGTTTTTCTTTAACAATGTTCTCAACATAAAAAGTCTTTATTAAAAGAGCCCCATAGTTATCAGTAAGGCAGTTATACCAACTGATTTAATGTCATTTTATAGAAATATAACTTACATTTAGATTATGATGTACACTTAACAGCCTTCCACTATCAGAAGAAACAGTGATCCTACCTGCACCGATCACTCTGTCAATGCAGATGTATGATGGGTCGATTTCTTTGGCAAATTCTTCCACAGCCAGCGTGGGATCTTCATACGTGTCTGGATCCACATAGGTCTTTATCCCCGAGAATGGGACTGAAATGAAAGAGACACACAGCAGCAAACTGTCAGATGTTTGGCTCGAAGTTTGTAGCCCAACAAGGGTTTAGAAAATCTCCATGTAGTTTAAAATGCATCAGTAAAAGTAAACAAGTTTATTTCGGCTGCTCCCTCCTTCAGGAGTTGCCCCAGCAAACAAACTCACATGAAAGATTTGGCAATTTGCCCTTCCTGATGCAACCTGCGCTCGAACCTGCAATCTCTGAATTACAAGACCACGGCACTGACCACCAAGCTGCTGAAACCCCAGGTCAACTACATCAGCTCCCTGCAGCCACATCTGACCGCCTGAGGATCATCGGCTTGATGAGCAACAGGAGCATCAACGGCTGCAGAGGACATTCAGCAGGTGCTGGAGCATTACCTGCCAACGGGCCTTGTATCTGGGTATTGCATGCAGTTTTATGCAGTGTTACACTTTCATATGGGCTATAGAATTAAAGGTTAGGAAGGTATTTTAGATTATTTTGATGTCACGTTAAATCCTAAAACTTCACAGGAACCATAGTTGTTGTTCGATCAAATCTCCAGGGGATGGAGACACTGTTCAAGAAAACTGCAACTTGGCAAGGAAGCTTCAAAGCTGTTAAAATTTCTTTGAAACTTATTATCATAAATTGTTTTGTAAACTACTCAAGCAAACACTTTCCTCTGTTGGAGAACAACGAGGAGATATTGCACATTAGTTTGTCCAAATATCCAACAATTTTCAGTCAGGTCATCTGGAAAATTTATTTTTTTGTGCTGAAACATTTCACCTTCCATCCAGAAGGCTTCATCAGTCAAGGAAACACACAACAAAACTGATTCTTCCCCCAACAGCTTACTCCAAAGTGGAACACACTCCCCCTCCTCCGGTGCCGGCCCTCTCCCTTGTCGACAGTCATGTAAAACTGGTTCAAAACCAACGAAGTCCATGCTCAGTATTCCAGATGACCTGACTGAATATTGTTGGATTGTATACCTGAATTATTGCACATGGACTTTGTTGGTTTGTTCAAATATATTTTAATCTTCTTTAATCATATCCCTCCTCTATATGTTTTGGTGTGACTCATTCAGATTTCAGAGTTATTTCCTGACATAAGCATTGTATAAAGTTTAGAACGAGTTTCAGGATGATTAATACATTTATAAATGTTATCAAATACAAAAACACTTGATCACTGGCTTAACATTTTAGAAAGAAGTTAGATAATTTGTTTTATTTTGTTATTATATTTTCAGTTTTCAGTCTGTCAAAAGATGGAAACTCTCAAAAAGGATAAAGAAAGATGTGAGAACGAGCCCCAAAGCTGTAAAAAAAAAGCTCCAGGAACTCTATAACCTCAGTTTGTCTGAGGCTGAGGATGCTGCTGCATGATGACGGGGTCCAAATAATAACTGGAAGCAGCCCGTGGTACACCTCCAACAGATGAGCTTGGGACTAAGTGTACTTTACAGCTGTGTCAGCTCACAGTGTGGAAGGTTGAAAACTTTGTTGGAAAAAGATTTGAGTTTGGAGACCACATTCCTCTCAATCTCCAGAGTTTCTAAGCTCAGGCCTGAAGACGAAGGAGAAGAACGAGGAGGAGGAGAAAAAGACGAAGAGAAAAGAGAAGAAAAAGTCTTTGTTTCTAACGGTTTGTTGAGCCTGCAGGTATTCTCTGCTCATTATTTTGTCCAGTACATGATTTTTTTTTAAATGTCAAAACTCATTCTGCTCTTCTTTTCTTTTCTTTTTTTAAAGTAACTCAAATAAGTAAATTCAAATATTTTGTTTTATTGGTTATAATAGCTTATAAATCCGACAATTGGAAAACAAAAGCACGTTTTCTTTAACGACACCCCAGCAGGGCTGTGGAGACGTGATTCACCGTGTTGTGATATTTTTGTCTTAACAGTCTTGTTTGTCTTGAATCAATCACAAATCCTCACACCCGGACAGGGTGGAACGGCTCTCTCAGGAGCCCCACTCGAGCCCTGCAGGTCTCCGATTGGAGCTAAAAGATACCAATTGTTGCTGTCGGACACAGAGCAGCGTGTTGTTCCCTGAGAAGGGCACGTCTTCCCGATGAGAGGATCAATAACTCACCACCTTCTGTAAATGTGGCCCTGTAATTTGGTGAACACTGTAATTCTGGACGTGTTTGGTCAAAGTTCAGTATTAAATGTACAGTTAAATGTCTTTTCCTTTTCTTTTCTGTCTTTTTAAAGGCTGACAGATTCAGAACAGAAGCTGATGTGTAACAACACAGTGGTCCAAGAGAGTATGCTTTCAATGAATTAACTTGTAAATCAATACAACAAACAACAATAAGACAAATAAATAGATAAGATTTTTTATTTTATTTCAGTATCCCTGCATATCACTGTTAGTGGAACATGTTTTAAACTTTAAATAATACTAATAATAATCTACTTTAAATGTAATTGGGAAAAGATAGTTTGTTTGTATATATATATGTATATATGATATCATATGTTACAGGGAGATTTAATTTACATTTTGACTAAAACTGACCGAGATTGACCCTTTGACAAAGATTTAATTGAGCTCCCTCTTGTTTTTCCTTTCCACTGTCTCCTCTGTGCTTGCTCAGGATGTGAGACTAGATGAAGTGAGGATTCAGCACAATCTGCTGCTTCCTTAGATAGATCACTTTGACAAATGTTTTTTTTAATGTATGTGAATGTTTTTGTACATTGTCCTGAGACAACTTCTGTTGTGACTGTGCGTTTTAGAAACAAATTAAATTGAATTGAATTCATAGATATAAGTTGCAACTTTTTATGTCTAAATCGGTGGTTTTCAGTCCTGGTCCTTGAGTTGTTTCCTGGCTCTGCAGCCCTTCTTCGAGTTCCTCCAAAGTTTATTAATCACTCAGTAAAACCAAGGGTGTCAAAGAAGAGAAACAACTAAAACATACAGAACAGTGTTCTTCAAGGAACAGGACTGGGATCCACCAGTTTAAAATATAGGAGCGATTGCACTTGTGTAGTGGACTAGGCCTATGTCAAAACTGACCAGATGGACAGAAACTGTCATTTCATTGATTTGAATCCAGAAATACAGTTTAGACCCATCCTGAGACTTTCTTTCTTGAATTAATCAAGTGGAAAAAGACAATTCTCTATGATCATTATTATTTTACAAATGTTTGATAATCAAATTGTGTTAGTTCAAACAATGTTTACATGTTGAAGTGAACTACTCATTTTTATTTACTTAAACAGTAGTAATGATTTTTATTCCTCAATTCAAAGTGAAATCAAGTTAGAGTACATTACAGAGTAATGATTCAATTTCTTGATCGTCTGCTTTGAAAGTGAGCAAATTTGTAAGTGTGTTAGAGTTCAGGTTTCGGTCAACTAAAAAGTTTACTGAAAAGAAATGTCATGTTTAACTTTTACAGCAAGATACTGAGTAGAGACGCCACTAAGACTGGTTTTCTCCAACAATCTTTCTGTCTGTTCTTAAACAATCTTAATCTCTATCCTTGACTTTCCATAACACCTTACATCACAAACCACACCTCTGTTCTGGTCCATCCACCAATCAAAAAGCTCTCAAATGAACCGGAAGTATAGCCTGTTTAAATGTGGCAACTTCCCAGTTCAAGAGTAGAGTTCAAGGGTTGTGGAATCCAGAGTGCAGGGAGTTTGGGAGTCCGTGAATGCAACCGCAGGCATTCATGGATACTGCTAAACCAAACAAGCTGAACCAGAGACGATTTTGGGAATTATAACTTCTGTTTGGATAACCTCACACGGCTCTCTAGGTATTTGGCTGTCTCACTGAGACGCTGAACAGTGATTGGAAGTAAGACTCCACGCCGGAACTGATCTATCTTCAGAAAAGGTAAAAGTCGACCTTCACCGAAAGTGTACTGTTTGGGACAAGCTGAGTTCCGAAGGAGCGTGCACGTTCTGGTTAAAACAGATAAATTCCCTCACACATCTCTCTGTAAGATAAATCTTAATTTTCCATCTTTAAACTCTCCTTCTGCTAGAAAATCAATCACCGCCGTGTGAATTGATGTCTGCTGTTCTGCTGAAAAGTGAAAACAATCGCCGTATTGTTCTCACTTCCTGTAAAGCTGATTATGTTGTTGTTTTCATATTCTGCCAAATTAATGTAAATGTGTGATGTGTTAAACTTGATTCTGTTAATAAATGACCCACTCGCTTGGTGAGTCAAAGATAATTAACGTCTCACGTCCACATTTCTGTTAAATTCAACGCACGAACATCACACAGTCCAGAAAGATGAGTGAACCCGTTTAATGTATGAATATATCTCAGGATATGTCATACTACACTTGTCACATTCTGCATCTTTGTCAGCTTTTGTTAATTCCTGAAATAAACTTAGGATAAAAGAAAATTCAAACACAAGATAAAAGCTTTCCTTTCAGTACCGTGACCGCTGTGGAAGCGAGTCCTCTTCTCCTCTGACTTCATCCTGGCTTTAATGTATCCTTGACACCTGCACAGGTGAACACATTAGAGAAAGTATAAGAATCATTTTCTGAATCACACAAAACCTCCTCTGGTTATTCAATGTCAGTGTATTTATATAGCACATAAAAACAACTAAAGTTGACAAAAGTGCTTTATAATTTAGTCAAAGTAAAATGAAAACAAGAAAAAAGAAAAAGAAAATTAATTTTGTGTCACACAGGATTCACAATGAAATACAACACAAAAAAAAACTGAGCTCTAACTTGTTCTCAAACTTTGTTTGGATCAAACGTATGGAAAACAGATGAGTCTTGAGCGAAGATTTAAAAGTCTCAACAGTCTCAGCTCAACCAGGAAGTGAAGTTCACCCACATGTGATACATGTGTATTGCGCCGCTCGGGGTGGCTGCATGTTGGAGTAGCTCATTCATTATGAGTTATTGCTTTTGAAAACTTTAATTCCTCTTTTTTATAGATGTAAATACATTTTTTCGCAAGATTATTTACTCTGGTACTGGATGCTGTGCAGCTGGAAGGACTTCTACTGAAACATTATTACTTTGGGGCATTCGTTATGATGCGTAACCATGGCAACAAGTTTTTTTTTTTTTTTTTTTTACAATCAGAAGCAGCTGATTAACATCCCAAAAGCTCAATAATATCTTAGCAGCCCCAAATCTCAAATGAGTTGAAAAGGAGGCGCCGCGGACGAATTCCCGTCAACCTGGTGGCAGTGCTCGAGTACCTGACCGATACTGGAGCTGGTGGGAAACTCAGCTTGTGACAATGGGAGGACTGGAATCATCCCCCAGCACCTTCAGCTGTGTGTCCGTGGCGACGAGGAGCTCTGCAGACTGCTGGGAGGAGTGACCATCGCTCAGGGAGGAATTCTGCCCGGCATTCGGGCAATCCTGTTGCCCAGGAGGACCGAGAGGCTCGCCTGATCTGACAGCAAGCTGGATCCGGGTGGACGGATCGGTATCTGTGGCCAGATTCTTCAGATTTGCTGCAGGAGATCCTTCCTGCCCAAAGCTATCGGTGTCTAACAACTCTATAATGAAACCAGGACGATGAGCTACAACAACACCTAATTTCCCTTTGTGATTAATAAAGTATTTTTGAATTGAATGTACAAAGAACAATAAATGAATCATGTATTTTCATTAGTTGTGATGATTTATTTTAAGCTAAAGTGAAATATCATGATCCCACCTTTTCAGAGAACATTTTAAATTCTGATCTCAAAGATGAATCCTGCAGCTTGTGTCAGTTAAATTCAGATAAATGATCCAGATTTTCTGCTCATTTTTCACAGCTCTTTAAAGATGTGCCTAAACGATAAAACCCTGTTAACCGGGGGTGAGGTGAAGACAACAGACCGGGCACACTTTTGGAGGTTAATGGAACGGAGCAAACGGCTGGTACATGCATTACATGCTGGGTAATTAGGCAGAAAATTGGTTCAGCCATTTGGAAAATAAGAATGTCTACAAAAAAAGAGTCCATTAACAGATTTTAGGTTGCAGCATTACTCTGCAGATTATGAGAAGCAAAAACTTGTTTGTGTGCATCAGCGTGTGCAGTTTAGTGCTGACAATCCGGTGAAAGAGAAAAGAATAAAAGTCTCACCGTCCAGTGATGAGGAGGAAGAGGGTGAGGATGACGAGGAGGGAGAAGCCACCTACAGATGCTGTGACAACCACCAGAACCTGACCCTGATCTGCAACATCTGGATCTGGGAAAAAGGGACGAAGAGTGGAAATTATTAAAAATAATAGCAACTGATGAAACGTTGAGTTTTACTGATTCGCTTTATAAGAACAATTATAAAAAGTATTTAAGAATTTGTATTATTGATTAGCAAATAATTAATTCCTGTTGTTTTGGAAGTCTTGAAATTTCATAACAAAAACATATTCTAAACCTAAATATTTCCCAACCGTTAGTAAAATATTCAGCTCTCCTTGCAAACATTAATTATGTGCAATTCCTCCCTAAAACCAGTTCATATAATAATAACAAAAAAAAAAACGCCGGCATCGTACCCTCGGCTGCTGTCGCACACTCAAAGTTGTGGCTGTAAGCTGTGAAGCCCGCTGCAGTGCGAGCGCGCACGTGGAAGACATAAACAGTTGAGGGTCTGAGGCCCGTTACCAGCACGCTGGCGGTTCTGGTCCGTGTTGATGAGTAGCTCAGCTGCTCTTGCTCCTGTGGGAACAGAAACAGACAGGCAGCGGTTATAAACAGGATGTTTGTGTCCAAATTTGAACACAACGTCCAAACACAGAAACTTTATTCTATTATCACAAAGTTTGTTTTCTCAGTCATCCAGGTATATAACAACAAAAAAGGTTGAATCATGTCATCTGGACTTCGTTTTTTGGTTAAAAAGAAACGTTTCGCCCCTCATCGTGTTTTTGAAACCATTAGTGAAAAGGCCAGACTTCAGGGGTATCTGAGGCAGGCTTGAAACACAAGAGTCAGGGTGGCTTCTGGGTAATACCAGATGGCTAGGCCTCAGACTGACGAAGCCTCTTGGATGAGGGGCGAAACGTTTCTTTTTAACCAAAAAACGAAGTCCAGATGACATGATTCAACCTTTTTTATTCTATTATATTTCAGAACAGATGGTGACAAAATCAATTATGTTATTTATTATTATTTATTAACCTTTATTTAACCAGGCACATCTCATTGAGATCATATGGAGCCCTTGACCTGAAGGCAGCCTAACATGCATGTTTTTGGTCTTATTATTATTTTTTATTTAACTTTATGTGTCCAATTAATCTGTGAACAGTGATTGACATATTGCACATGTGTTTCTTCCAATTTTATTTTTTATTTTTTCTTAACTGAATGATTTACCTTCTCGTAGTATTTCACTTCATAGTCCAGAATCTCTGAAGGAGGTGGTTCCACTTCTGACCAGGAGAGGGCGATGCTGCTGTAAGTGGCCCAGTCTTTCTTCACTGTCCCCAAAAAAGCAGGACCTGAAGTGTCCCCAAAGACAAGAGACATTCAGAAGGCATGAGCAACCTGTTGGGGTAGGCTGTGCTGAACATCAACAGTCCAAGTGTCCTTCCACGTGATGAACAGGAGGATAAATGTCAATGTTACAAGATTCTTAACAAACAGCCAACAGTTTGTTCCAAAATGACGAGATAATTAAATAAATAAAGCATAAAAACTCAAGAACAGTTTCAAAATTTGCTGTAGACCAGAGATTTCCACAATCGCCTGCTTAATTAAAGGCACGTTCAATAAAGAAATGCACATCACCCACCACCTTTCATAACAGAGTCTTCAACTAAGATAAGATGAGAAGTTATAATCATTGACGTCAAACTTTGTAAATAACCTCATCCACAATCAGATCTAAGAAGATGTGTTAGCACTCGGAGCATGTGTTATGAATCAATCTTAGCTAATAGATCATCAAATCTTATTTCAGAATCTCTAAAATTTGCCAAACTACAGACGTTTGAGTTGGTTGACAATGAGTTGTGGTGGCCATTTTAAATTGGCATGACCCCAAAAATTATTCAGCTGTAGATTAACTTCCAGTGATTGTTAAAAAAAAGTTAAATTAAAATCTGTTTAATGGTTCATGAGATATTTTGCTAACAGACAGACAGGACTGACAGCCAAAGTTTATACAATGTGTAGATCTCACCTGCTCTGCTGTGAATGATGCTGAACCACTACCACATCCAATTTTAGCTCAGTATCTGTAAAATTAGCTGAGTTATCACTGGTTACTGGTTTGCTTAGCTTTGGTGGCCATCTTGAATGGAAGTAACTCTAAAAGTTAACCAGTTGTAAAAAATAAAACAAGTCAGTGGTTCATGAGATCATTTGCTAACAGTAGACAAATATGCACACAGACATGAGCAACAACATTCTTGCCTCTGTCCTTTGGCAGAGGGCAATAAAAAGCAAAGTTAAGTGAGTAAACAAGAGACCTGCAGACGAGACAGCAGTTCCCAAAAGGGTCAAGAATTGATCCAAACATTTCAAGATTTAAAAAAGTCAAAGCAGCCCAACAAGCATCTGGAACGATGTTTACAAGAAGTGCCACAGATGTCTTCACCCTTCGGCTTTCAGAAGACAATCCCACATCACGCAGCTCTGAGTAATGGTGGCAGTTTGAGAGAGAAATACCTCAGATATCACAGCGGGGTAAAAGAACGACAAAAACGGGCTTTTTCTACCAACTTCAGCGTAATGTGTGGCTACTTCTGAGAGGCATTTTTGTAAACATAACCCACCAGACCTACAGCAAACTGTGAAACATGTTTGACATCATCTCTGAGTCTGAGTGAACAGTTTACAAAATGCTGCCATGGCCGTCGCAGAATCACCTTCCAGAGATTCAAATATTTACCATCAATTATTCATAAAGGTGCTGCTTGAACAGAATATGGTTCAGCAAACTAACAGACTCGAGCCCTCTGCCACTGTTGGAGAGATCGGGAGCAGAAATCGAGAAGCAGCCGTGTCATAATTTCTCTTGTTACGTTGGAAAGCAGATAACCTTCAACGTGCAGAAGGCTACAAATTGGACGAGGATGTATCGCTACACGAGTCAGACGCTTCGGCGTGTCGATCCAGTGCTCACATCTTGTCAAGAAGCCAAGATTTCCTCGACGCAGATGGAATACTTCACAGTTCAACAGCTCAAATTAGAAATAAAGAGGAGGGAAAACGAGAATCAGAATCAGCTTTATTGTCACTGCACCGAAGCACAACGAAATTATATTAAAGTACAGCCCGTCAGAGTAAAACATAAACGACCGACATGGGGAAGACGGAGTGTCTGAGGCCGCGGCCTCATGGTGGGCGCTGCCATTTTCGTTAGATAGGAAAAGAGAAACATGGGGGAAGTGGAGTATAACAAAATTATATGTCACGCTGTGTCCTAGATGGGACACAGCGTGAAAGTTTAAAAAAAAACAACCTCAGCACAGAAACAGCAACATACTGATGACATCATAATACATGAATAGACGAGGAAGGCCGACGAAGGTGATGAGTTTGTCCGTGGACACTGCCTGATAGTCCCCATAGTCCTGAAAAGAGATAGTGCAGTGTCTATCAGCCGGCTCAGCTCTGATACAGGTCCACGGATGTCCTCGGGAAGGGAGCAGGTAGGGGACGGGGGGGAGCAAAGCTTCTTGTTCACATAACATCCAGGAGAGTTTGAGAGAGTTGGCCAATTCAAGGCTGACACAGGGGAGCCAGATTCAGATAACAACAGTTGTTTTGTGTCATGCTGACTCTGCTTGATTTTCTCTCTGCCTTATAATTCTACCGGTACGTCTCAATGGCGACTTCAAGCCGGGCAAACTTACAATGGCCAGAAAAGGCTGCCGATGTTTTCAGTATTTGTCGATATGCAAGGTAACCACCAACCCAAAAAGCAGAAATCCTGCTATCATTAATCCAATTATGTATGTATCTTCTACATCCTTAACGGACAATATGGACAGGCACACGATCTTCCACTGCCCCCAAGAATCCATTGTGTATCCAGCTGCAAGTGTCCCGTCAGGGCAAGAGGGCTCTCCTTCACTCTGTCTTCTTGTCGGGAACAATTTATTAGTTGCGTCGAGAGACCAGCTGACCAGATCCATAATTTACAATTTGTTAGATATGTAAAAAGAACTTGCTGGGAGCCAAACATAAAGACTGATTCTTGGGGAAAAAATACATACACCTGCCTTGCTGCCTTTTGTGTAAAAATGATCTCATGTTGAGAAATAATGGCGTTTAGTCAAACCTTGAAATTATATCTTTGTATAATATCACAATATTAAAAACCTACTGTAGAAACCATGTTAAATTGTATTGAGTTCAACCATTAATCAGTTGTAAATGTGCATCCTCATACTTTTATTTTCATAAAAATTGGTCCAGTGTTACAAACTGCAAACAGACTCAACTACAAGAGTAAATGCTAAAGATTGAAGTAGATTTATGCAATGTATAGCATGTCAGAAATGTAGCGGTTCATGGAAAATTTTGCTAACAAACAGGCAAAGTTGATTCTAATAGTTAATGCCGAAATGTCTTGGACAATCCTTTAGTGCTCAGAGTAGTCTTTGGGAATGAGCGTCAGACACCACCACACCAAATTTTAGGTCCATATCCGGAAAACTGACAGGGTTAAAGCCATTTCTGTGCTTTCTGGAATTGTTTTGCTGTGGTGGCCATCTTGAATTGGATTGAACACTTAAACAGTTGTAAGCATCAACTCACTAATTACTTTCTAATATTAAAGATTTATTTAATGAACAACAGTCCAAGTAACAAAACAATGTACTTATGTCAAAATGTTTGACTCGTACGCTCAAGATTTTATTTAAACTTTCAGAAAGTTCAACTTCATTCAATAGAGTGCTTTTTTTAAAGACCTCTGTCTAACTGATAGCAAAATATATCAAGAAACAATGAATAGATTTAAACAAACCTTTATGAAACGAATAAATAATATGACATCTACAACTGATTAACTTTTGGAGTCAACCCCATTTGACATAGCCACCGCAGATTTAGCCACCTCGATACACTTCTGTGAATTTTACAGACACTGAACTAAAACCTGATGTGGTAATAGCTGAGAGTGATCCCCAACACATATTCCAAGCACAAACAGACTATGCAAAGTTACATGTTATAATTAGCATAATATTAGTTTTAAAGTTTTAACAAATTGGCTAAAACTGTCTTTTCGCAACATATAAAATGATTTTAGTTTTAAATTCTGACAGGCAGCAGGTGATATGCATCATTTTAGTAATTTCTAGGCTTTTAATTAATTTACATCTTTATTTCTCCATGGTTTAGAAACAAGCCTCAAAAGCTGAACTTTTACCCACAAAAGCAGAACATACAGAAAAGAAAGAGTTGATTTATGTGCTGACCGTTTGTCTGTCTTGATGTCAGGGATGCATACCTCTATAAGGCTATGAGGGTTATAAAAGCCTTTATATCTACATTTTTAAACCTCAACTGCAAATTAAAAGAATGTTCAACCAGTTAAATTGTCACTTGTGATTCGAGAGAATTTGATGAAACTATGTGTCAGCAGGCAGACATGTCTGCATAGCCTACTTAGAAGACAAAGGTTCTTGAGAGTCACATTACAAAAAAGGATTTAGGTCCACAGAATCTTTATTTTATTCATAGGAGAGAAACAGCTAAAGTTTTAGATATTTTTGTGCATCAACAACTCTTTGGAAACTGAGAAAAATCCCCAACAACCTCCTGCGCGCTTATGTAATAAGATATTTCAGGCTTTGCACAAATCTATCTGCACCCTGCATACCGATGCAGGCGAGCAACGCAAAGAGAACAATTATCATTATTTAATCATCGTTCATTTATCTCGAGTTGAAAGAATTTATGTGTATTAGTTGGTTTATTGGGAACATGTAAAAGAATATAGGTTATCCCTCAGCTATGGGTGCTTAAAAAGCTGAAGAAAAGCACAAAAGGCGAGACGCTGGAGCGAATGAGCGAACAGGGAAAGCTGTGAAGAAATCCCACGAGGTTGCATCTCCCCAGCATCTGAGCATAAAAATAGAAGACAACTTTATTCCCAGAGCAGAGGGGATGAAAACAGAGGGGAAAGAACTGAAAGGAAGGAGCAAAGTACGCTAGAGAAGCCTCTCCAGAACAAGGACACCAAAAACTGTAAGAAAACACTTTGAACAGAATTCGGTAAGACCAGGTTTATAAAAATATATGTTCCAGTAAGTAAGAAAAACATGAACAGCTCAAGATGCAATCAAAATAAAAACATGTATCTATTGCTTAATTGATTAACACAAGAAAGTGCTACAACACACTCTGTGATCAAAAGTCTGTAAACTAGACTTTTCAACCGATAGTGGGCTTTAAATTAGTTATTTAAAGTAAAATAAAGATAAAAAGAACTGGGCATGTTTTGATTTAGTTTTTTTTTTTTTCCAACGGGTAAAAGGAATGCATAATGTATCAAAAAATGAAAATGCAGTAGATGTAATATTCCCATCTTCTAGCAAGTTTTACCTTTGACAAACTACTTTGGTAGCCACTAACAAGCTTCTGGCAGAATTCTGGGTGAATATTTAATCACTCTCTAAGGAAAGGAAAAACAAGTTTAGTTTTTTTACTTTAAAAAATGATAACATTTCTAAAGTTAGAACTTTCAAAAAATGTTCATAATAACCAATAATGGTCAGTCAGGTCATCTGGATAGTTTCTTTTTTGTAGAGACATCTCGCCCTCTATCCGGAGGGCTCCATCAGTCTGAGGAGTCCCAACTAAACTGTTTTCCCCACCAAGCAGCACACTCCTTTACTGGAACAACCTGTTTGCTGGTGATAAGATGGTTCTGGGGGCTGTCCTGTCCCCTGTCGACTCCTCCCAGACAGGCAGCCACAGCCACAGTGGTTCAAGACATCACAATACGTCTTTCCACAAAAAATAAACTGTCCCGATGACCTAACTGACCATTATGGATTTTGTACCTGGATGATTGAACATGAACTTTGATGTCTTGAACCACTTTGGCTGTGCCTGCCTGCCTGGGAGAAGTCGACGGGGGCAGGACAGCCCCCAGAAACCATCTTATCACCAGCAAACAGGTTGTTCCAGTAAAGGACTGTACTGCTTGGTGGGGAAAACAGTACTTGGGACTCCTCAGACTGATGAAGCCCTCTGGATAGTGGGCGAAACATCTTTCCACAAAAAAGAAACTGTCCAGATGACATGAGTGAGCATTATTGGATTTTGCACCTGGATGATTGAGCATGAACTTTGATGTTCATAATAACATTAATTTATTCCAAATTTCAAACAATGTATATTTCAGGTGACATCTGTCTACACAGTGGTTTTGGATCTAACGTGTTCTTCAGTCTGCCTGTTCTGTTGACGAAAATCCATCCCATGATGTCCAGTTATTCATCATCATCTGTAGGAACAAGAGCAGCCTTGTATACAGGGTGTTATGAAACTTTTAGCATCACTACATTGTTAGTAAAGGATTAGTTCTGTTTTTCTGTGGAAAGGTTATGAACAATTAATGCTAAATGAACTGTACTTATGTAGCGCCTTTCTAGCCAACCAAGCTAATCAAAGTGCTTCACGACACAGTCTGTGCCCTCATTAACCCATCTGCACATACATTCATACAGCACTCTGCGATATTTCTACAAAGTTAATCTAAATCAATGCGTATGTAGCCTAATCAGTGCTTTAGATCACATTCTTACATACATGGGGCAGACATCAGACGCAGTGAAGGGTTTAGTGCCTTGCCCAGGGGCAATTTGACGTGTGACTGTTGTGAAACAAACCTCCAACAGTCTCGCTGGAGGACGTCTGCTATAGACTCTGATCCAAAGCTGCCCCATCTCACAGATAGCTCTTTGAGCAGTCTCAGTTTAGAGAACTGCAGTTTCATTCTGACCCAACTGATGTGCAGATAAATAATATTATTAACTGATAATTTTTATATATGAATGTTTATGTTCAGTGCCCTGAGACAACTTCTGTCGTGACTTGGCGCTATATAAATAAACTGAATCGAATTGAAATGCAGGAGTGTTTTAATATTTATACCAGAATAATTGTGTATTCCAACTTTTATCACAGATTTTCACAGAGCTCCAAATGTTCAACATGTAAGATCAGTTTACAGTTTTCTGATTGCAGATGGATAAGCCCAAGTTTTTTTAAACCCAGACATGACTAGTTAAAGGAGTCCCACAAGGCTCAGTTTTAGGTAGCCTTAATATTTTCTTCTTTTTTTTACTTTAAGACATGTTGTTAAGGAGCTTTAACTTGCCTTTCAGAAGCTGCAGGTAACACTGTAAGGGTTAAAGCTGGTGCTTTGCATAAATAAACCAAATTTATGTTGTTTTTCAAGAAACCCTTCCCAGAACCCAGAGAACATTGGTATTTCTACCCTTAAGCGGGAGACAGTAAGTTAAAGGTATCATCCTTTTCAGAGGATTTGTTGTGTTATTTGTGTTTTTCTTGTGTCAGCTGTTCCTTCCTTCCTCAGTGTTTTTCCCTCGTGTTGCCAGCTCCTGCTGCACCTGTCCCTCACTGTCCTCCCTCAGGTGTTTGTAATTATTTCATTGTTATCGTCTCTATGTAATGTCGTTTGCCTGTTGGTGGATTGTCCTGTATGGCATCATGTTGTGTCTCGCTCTGCCCCTCCTCGTTAAAACGTAAGTTTTGCTGCGATGTCAGCCTTTTGTTTTCATTAATTAATATTATTATTATTTTACCCTCGAGTTCCCAGAGTGTCTGTCTGCACATTGCGTTCAATCCACCATTAGAACCTGACACCTTCAGACATTTGGGTATTTGGCCGAATGATTGTCTTTTTTTGAAAGCACATATTGAGCATTTAGTAAAACAGCTGAAGCTAATTAAAAAAATTGAAATGGGATCTATTTAATTTTATTGATGACAACAAAAAAAATAAGGCTACATTTTAAAATTTCAAACTTGCTATATACAGTAGTGCATGAGTGGACGAATCAAGCACAGTCAGTCATGTAATAATTCTGTCTAACAAGAAGTCAAAGAAAGATAATACTGTAATAATAATAATAATAATAATAATAATAATAATAATAAAATCACTGAAATCTTTATGACGTTCATGTTCAATCTCTCTCTCTCTCTCTGTGTGTGTGTCTGTGCATAAACCTATATTTTCCATTATATATTCAGTTAGTTTGCATTTTTATCTTTTCCACTGGGATCTTTTTAACATTCCTTTTTCCCCACATGTAAAGCTTATTCTAACAGAAAAATAAAAATAAAAACATCTATTGCCGATGCCCCTACGCTCTCTTTGTAGGAGCACATTTCTGATCTGAGCAGCAAACTCCTTACACAAATTTGTGCTGACTTCTCTGTGCTTCTTCACAGTGCTGCAGTGAACTTAGTGGGAGGAATTTTCTGTGACAAATGCTGTGCTGAGCAACAACTAGCCCACAGCGAGTTTTGAGCAGAGCGAAGCTCACTCCTCATAAATATAGAGATCATCCTGCTCACTCGAGTCCGCATTGCTGTTCTGAGAGATGCTTCAAAGGCTGGCCGTCATCAGACAACCAGCATCCAAGTGCGTGGAAAAATTAGCTGAGCACAAATAGGTGTTTAATAGCTATTCCTGAGCTTTCTAAAAGTTAAATCTTACAAAGCTGAAGAATTAATTTAAGCATTTGCATGATGTATTCTCCATTCTTCTAAAATAAACAGTTTGCTTCCTTTTTGAGCAGCAGAAAGCCAACAGGGAGCGTCGTGAAAATGAATATTCATGTCTGTAGGAGGTGCGTGTGCACAAATGTCGTATTTGTATAAATTTACTTGCCTGCTTGTTGGCACATTTGCCCCACTGTGTCTGCTTTTAGCCTGTCTGCCGAGAAAAAACAGTTTGACAACTTAATCCAGCCTAAACACCCTAATAGGAACATTCCCACAGGCTGCCTTTTCCACTGAGATTATTTTACATTTTGACATCCTCCCATCAGTCTAGCTGCCTTTGCAGCAGAGAGAGACTGGAATACACAGAGCCACACACACACGACTGACATTCAGCTTTCATGGGAGGATGACAGCTTACCAGCACACATATACAGTACACGTCTAAAAATAATACCTCAATACATTATTTTTTGCTGCACACTAGAGGAGAATTAGCCATGAGGAATGCCCGCCAGAATGGCAGGAGGACAAATGCTACTGGTGATATAACTGCTGCAATCTTTTATTGATTTAGCAGCCAGGTTGGTCCGTTGCTGTGAAAAAAATGAGTAAATCAGTTCGACTAAATGCAGAAAAAGTTCAATAAATTATTAGAAAAATACTTCAAATTCACAAATCAGCGTTGACCATTTATAAACATAACAGGAATGTTAGTTCAGGTGGAATATTTGACAAAAAATAAATAGAAATAGCTTTTTCTTTTTTTTTTTTTAACTCAGCGTTGTTTCTTTGCAATCTTATATAGACTGAATTGTTTGTGCTGCTTCAATCTCAGAGCAATTCACTGCTTTTGACTCAAGGAACTGCTGTTTTCTTTTTTTCACAACTGTAATCAGTGCATGGCCACAGATCATTTTGGTGACATTATTTATTGGCGATGAAATAAAAATCTGTGAAACGCATATCGCCCGCTACCTTTCATGCCAGTGATTTAGACTAAGACCATCTCATAATGAGAAATGACACAGTTGTCACCATTTTGGTAATACCTTGAAAAAAAATATTATGCACAATCATATGCAGTTTTGCAAGATGCCATACTTAAAGACCATGTTGGGAACGACTCTCAGCTACTACCACATCAAATTTGAGCTCATCTGTAAAATCGACTGAGTTGTAGTGTTGTAGTGTGAATTTGTAGTGTTCTAGAATTGCGCCGCTCGGAGTGGCTGCATGTTGGAGTAGCTCTGTTACATTCATTTTGATATACTGCTTTTGGAAACTTTAATTTCTCTTTTTCTGGATGTAAATCACATTTTTTGGGATGATTGTTTCCTTTGGTATTAGATGCTGTGCAGCTGGAAGGATTTTTACCAAAACCTTTTTAGTTTTGGACATTTGTTCAGATGCATAACCATAACAGCAAGGTGTTTTTTTTTACAACTAGGAGCAGCTGATTAACACTTCAAATGCTCAAATATCTCAGCTACAGCCCCAAATCACAAATGAGTTGAAAAGGAGGCGCTGCGGATGCATTCTCTTCTACCTGCCGGCAGTGCTCGAGTGCCTGACCACTGAGATCCTGGAAATGGCAGGAAACGTGGCTTGTGACAGCAGAAGGATTGGGATTGTCCCCTGACACCTGCAGCCAGCTGTCCGCAGTGACAAGGAGTTTGGCAAGCTGCTGGGAGGAGCGGCCATCATTCTGGGAGGAGTTCAGCCGAGCATTGGTCCTGAAGCCCGGAGGAAATGAGAGTATCTGCGGCCAGTTTCTTCAGATCTGCTCTGACCTTTTTAAAGAGACCCTTCTTGCTCACAGCCATTAGTGTCTACAACGTCTCTTAATGAAACGAGGATAACGAGTTACAACAGCATTTAATTTCCCTTTGGGATTAATAAAGTATTTTTGAATTGAATGGAATTTTAGTCATTTTTGTATTAGCTAATTGTGATTAGCTTTAATGACCATCCTGACTTCAAAAGTTAATCAGTTGTAGATGAACATCCTTTGATTTAAAAAAAATCTGTACCGATTCATGAAACATTTTGCTAACAGTACAGACAAACAAGCACACGCATACAGACATGGGCAGAGACATGATTGTTCAGCCTTTGGGGGTGAACAATAATGAGATAGTTTGACATTTAAATGAGCTGATCAAGTCACTGCCACAAGTTGCTTTGGTATGAAAACATGATGAGGTAACTCTGGAGATTTTTTTTTTCTTCTTCTTTCAGCTGCTCCCTTCTTCAGGGGTTGCCACAGCGAACTAACTCATGAAGACTTGGCAATTGTTTTTATGACGGATGCCCTTCCTGCCACAACCACAGACCACTGAGCTACCAAAGTCCTCTGTGTGGAGCAGAGAGCTGCCATCTAGGACACATGGGGGAGCAGATGGTGGGGGTTAATGGTCTTGCTCAAGGAGCCAGTATGGGGCAAACAAGGGTGGAGGCAAGTGTGGGTGCTTCACCTTTTCCACCCACTTTTTGATGTTTGATGTTGTCGAGGTCTCCTCCCAATCGGACATGCCCGAAGCAACTCCCTTGGGAGGCGCCCATAAAGCATCCTTACCAGATGCTCGAACCACCTGAACTGGCTCCTCACGATGTGGAGGAGTGGTGAGTCTACTTCAAGTTCCTCCTTGAAAACTGTGCCTGGACACAGCTAACCAACCTCAGCAAACACAAAAAAAGGACCTAAGTCAGTCCATTTTACAGTTATGGAGCAAAGATTTGGTGTGTTAGTAGCTGAGTCAGATCCTCAACAGAAATTCAAGATCAACATCTTTTCAAGATCTTTATTTACAAAGTAAATAATTTACAGTTAACACTGTTTGTCTGTTACCCCAATATTTCATGAATCACAGAACGAGTTGTATTAAAGCAATCGGGAAATCTACCAGAGATTTTGAAACCAACTCAGATCAAGATGGTGGTGTGGTAGTAGCTGAGTGTCATTCACAACCCATGGTCTTTGGTGTGACATATTGTAATGTTGCATGAGAATGAGAATAACTTATTCTGTTGTTCAAAACAACAAAGTCCATGCTCAATAATCCAGGTATAAAATCCAACAATGTTCAGTCAGGTCTATATATTTTTTTTTTTTTTTTTTCGGGGGTGGTTGGTGGTTTTTCTGTTTTTTGTTGGGGGTTGTGGGGGGGGGGGGGGGGTGTTGTGCTTAGACATTTTGCCCTCCATCCGAACAGATTCATGAGTCTGAGAAAACACCAAACAAAACTGATTTTCTACCAACAACTTACGCCAAATTGAAAAAAAAAAAACAGTTATAATGGTGCTAAAATGGTCTCTGGGGCACGCCCTCTCCTCCGGTGCCCGCCCTCTCCCTTGTCGACAGTCATGTCAACGTGGTTCAAAACACCAAAGTCCATGCTCAATAATCCAGGTATAAAATCCAAAAATGTTCAGTCGTGTCATCTAGACGCTTTCTTTTTTTTTTGTGCTGAGACGTTTCATCCACTTTGGAGTAGGCTGTTAGTGGAGAATCAGTGGTGTTTCCTCAGACTGAAGAAGCTCTTCGGATGGAGGGTAAAACGTCTCAGCACAAAAAAAGAAACCGTACAGATTACCTGGCTGAACATTGTTGGATAATTCTGTTATGATTTATGAAAATATAAAGGAGGTGACAAATAAACATTATTTCTAGAAATGTTGTGCATTTAATACTTTGTATTGTGCATTTACTATCTTTTTTTGTTGTTGTTGTTGCATTCATTCGGTTCCTGTTTAGTCCTGCTTGAGGTTACAAAGACCAGATTTTTACTTTATCAGAATGAATTTTATGTAATGTCACTTTTGCTTGGGTAAGAGTTTATTTAAGTACCCACTTTTTTTTTCTTGAATCCTTTTTGCTAACAGTCTATCCCTGTTTAAAATGCTGATGCTGCAAAGCAAACAGCCATTGTACGAGGGATCAACTTCATCTAGCCGGAGCTGGAAGGACCTGGGAGACCACAGGGCTTCCAGCAGATGCATAATAAATGTCTGATGAATGGGATCAATGCACAAAAAGGTGATGTTCTTCAGGCATTTATTATTCATAGCAAGCTTCTCACTGCATACGAGGGGAGAAATTACAGTGTGCGAGTCAGAAAAATTATTTGGTCACATCAGGGACTTGGGTCTTTTTCATCAGGAAAGTGCAACACCTTCACGAGGTGACTTTTAATCTTAGCTGTTACTGATTCTTCACACTGTCAAAAAGTTATGACAGTCACATCAGGTGCCACTCATTTTCATTTTAGTGAATAAATTATTGGCACAACAAATACAACTGGATTATTGATGAGTATCCTGATACATGCTCAATAATCCAGGTAGAACAAGATGAAAAAGTTAAGTCTGTTCCTCTGAACATTCAAAAAACAAAACAAACTAAAAAAGTAGAAACGTTTCGAAAAGACTTCTTCAGTCTGAGGTGCTGTATTCAGCTCAGTCTGTATACAGCACCTCAGACTGAAGAAATATTTCGGATGAAAGACGAAACGTTTCTACTTTTTTTGTTTGTTTTGTTTTTTGAATGTCCAGAGGACCAGACTTAACTTTTTCAGATTATTGATGAGATTATGTGCTTTCTGTAGTCTGGTTTCTGCAGCAAAAGTATAATTTAAATTATCTTATGATCTAATTTCAGGAGCCACACTAGTCCAGTTAAGCTTTTTATAAAGTAACATTTCTTTCATTGAAGTTCATCTGTCAGACAAGATTAGCATCTTTTGTAATTTTGATAAAAGAGCTTGTCAAAATGTCACAGCTATTATTTCAGTAAATAAAATCAACATTTTGAATATCTTTGAACTGGATTTGACTCTAAATATTTCTTGATTATTGTCTGGAGTAAAATATTTGATCAAACCGAGTTCCTACAATAAGTATTATTATACACAAAACAATGATTTTGCACATATGTACAGATACTTCTCATCTTTATTTCTCATCAGAATTTTACTCCAAAATGTTGTCACTGATATGAGAGAAAACATTCACCCTAGGAAAACAATAATTATCCCCTTCTCATCCTTCATCTTGTCCTTCTTCATCAATTATTCCATCAATATTCTTACCCTTGAAACACAAGTCTTCGGTTGAACCTCCGATGTCTTCCTTTTTGCTAATTCAAGCCAAAGACAATGATCCTGTGTGAACTTGTGGCGCAGCAGGCCTCAGGTCAGCTGGATTTTACTAATTAGGATGAAGTTAATCTGGCAGTTGCTCTGTCAGCTGATCAAGGGTCAGAAGTGGGTTTCACACATTGACTCGTTTAAGTGCACTGACAGGTTGTGGAAGATAATGCATTGTGTTTGAAAAGCAAAAAGCCAATTTATGACTTCAAATATTTAATACTTTGTATTTAGCTCCATACAATGTAAAAAATATATGCAAGATATTCAAGTGGGTAGGAGTAATGTTGTGTAGAAGAACAGAGGTATTTTTTATAAATTTTGATTTGCTTGTGTGATGCAGTGCAGTGATGAATCCTGGAGAGTGGTGTTACGTTATTCACAGCGAGGTGCAACGGTGGAGCCAGTGTGTAGCTACACACCAAAATGGAAGTTAGTACTTCACTTATTTTCAAATTCTCATGCTCATAACATGCAATGATGGATGGACAGAGGGTATTTCAAATTCTCACCCTTTTTGCTTCCCTCAGGGCTGTGTCTTGAGCCCCCTCCTGTTCACTCTACTCACATATGACTGTGCAGCTACCCATCCAGGCTGTCACATTGTAAAATTTGCAGACGTTATGGTGGGATGAATCACAAACAATGAGTCCAGCTACAGGCAGGAGGTGGAACACCTGGAGAACTGGTGCAGGAAGAACAACCTTCACATCAATGTGAAGAAGACAAAGAAGATGATTGTGGATTTCAGACAGAGAAAACACACCTCCTCCCCCCCCCCCCCCCCCCTCCAAACATAGGAGGATCTGTGGTGGAAGTGGTCTCCAGCTACAAGTACTTGGGTGTGCACCAGAATGACAACCAGCAACAACACTACCAGCCTGATCAAGAAAGCTCATCAGAGACTCTACTTCTTCAGGCAGCTAGAGTGTGCTGGACTGGGAAGCTCAGTCCTCACCTCCTTCTACAGGTGTCCAGTGGAGAGCATCCTGTGCTCCAGCATCAACGTGTGGCATGGAGGCTGCACAGCTGCAGAAAGAAAAGCTTTGCAGAGAGTGGTGAAGGCTGCACAGAAGTCTGTCAGAATCAGTCTCCCCACCTCCACAGACATCTACACCTCCAGATGCAGGAAGAGGGCCACCTGCATCATGAAGGACCCCATTCACCCAGCACACACTTTTTTTTTGCCCCGCTTCCCTCAGGAAGGAGGTTGAGGAGCATTAAGTGTAGAACCACTAGACTGAGGAACAGCTTCTACCCTGATGCTGTTAGACTCATAAATCCCTAACCAGGATAATCACTGTAATGCCACTTTAATTGGTGACATGTGACTTATCTGTGCTGCTGATTATCTCATGCTGCTGATCTCATGCTGCTGATTATTACATGCTTCTGTATTCATTCATACCCATCTGCTCACCACAGACTCATGTTCGGTACGCCATAATGTTTTCCATTATCAGTGTTTAGCGTATCTTAGATCTTTTAACGTACTGTTTGACGTTTCGTTCTTGACACATATATCTTAGTGTATTTCTTAGACTTAGATCCTTATTTACTGTTTCTTTTTATACTTTATATTTTGCTATTTTGGAGTGTAACTGGGACCTTGTGTACATAATTTTGTTCTACCTCATGTACCACACGTGATGAGAATGACAATAAACTTTGCTTGAACTTGAACTTGAAAATAAAGACCTGTGAGAACAAATAAAGATTTGTAAACAATTACTGGGTAGAAATACATCACACAGCTTGTTACAGGCTGGGTTGCTAATGAGTATTCTGTGAGGAATTACTGGGTACTGTTTTAGGATACCTGGTTCTTAAAAAGTACAAACTGCATCATTATACTTCATCTTCTAAGGCTGCATCATCTCTTTTAAATACAACTACTTAATTTTATTAAAGTGGTTAATTTCAGACAAGTATGTTTATAATAGGCTGACTTTGAATTTGTTCAAAATCAAAACATGTTCAGTCCCAGAAAAGAAATCTGAAATTCATCAAAAATTCTGTCATGAGTAAGTTATACATTCATTTAATTATTAAACCATTTAATCCTTATTATAAATACATTGTTTATTACAGCTCCAATTCAAACCAGTACAATAAAACAAACTTGCAGTGGGAGAAGAATACTCTTGTTGCACCTGCCACAGTGAATTTGTGGAGAATAAACTGAATTAAGAGCTCTGTAACTTACCAGATTGATGTGTGGTGACGGTAACGTTTGCCAGTGAGCGTGCAGCCACACCCAGCTCAGAGACGCCATTCACCGCTTCCACGTGGAATGTATAGTTGGCGTGCATCGCAAAATCCAGTATTGCCACGGATGTACCAGTGATACCAAGTGGACGAGGGATGAAGCGCAGATCAGGCTCACACGGCTCACATTGCATTACACCACTGTCACCTCCATCACATCTTTGGCACAAGATGTTGTACGTGACGTCGCTTCTTCCTCCTGTGTTAGCGGGAGGCATCCAGTGCAAGAAAAGAGCCGTGTCGTTGAGCAGTGAAACCAGGTTCCTGGGAGCTGATGGAGGCCCTGAAGACAAAACAAATTAAACAAAGAACTTAAAAAGGGATTTATTTATTTTTTAAACATTGTCACACATTTCACAAGTTAACAACCAAAAAAATAGTTTGATTCTTTACCATGTAGAGTAGGTGTTTGGCTTTCAGCTTGTACTGCCGTGTCTAATCCGGTGTCAGCTATTTTCATTGATACAATCCTGCCGGTCCACGGTGCTTTTTTTTAGTTTCCGAAGCCGTAAATGATCTGATTTGGCAAAAAGAAGCTGAAGTTTTGTGAGACTCCTTGAATATCCGTGTGTAGGCGTGTGAGTGGTAAAGCTTTCAGTGCACTGTGTTCTGTTCCAGCAGGCGACTTGTTGGTTTCAGGCATGAAACTGACAAAAGTTTCCACACTCCGTAATGAGTCTTTTATTTCATGTTTGGACATAAAGAGATGCACTCAAATATAGCTGAAAAGTGGATGCAGCTCTACCCTGCATCGACTTTTAGAACTAATCTAAAAACAGACTCATTTCAGGACGTCCAGGACTCTGGGACTATTCTGAGTGAAAATGTGTCACATGACAGGAAACTGAGAACGTTTTGAGACATTTTGCAGCCTCTGTCACGAGTAACGTTTGCAAACTAGTCTCCAGCTATCCCACCAAATGGTTTATCTAACTTTAACAACATATTTGTATTTATGTTGTGAGATTTTGCTGCCATGTTTTAGTTGAACATAAAGTTTAAAGTTAAAGCAAAACATTTCAAAAAGTGATTATTTCCAGATAAAATTTCCACTAAATAGGTTTTAGGCAATGTTTTATTTGTTAACGAGCATAAGCTCTAAATGTTGAAGTGTACGTGACATTGAAGTGGCACCAGTGGCGCCGGAACGGGGGGCCCAGGGGGCCCTTGCCTGTCAGCTGGTCCCAGACATTGACACAGGCTACACCCAACGTTGATAAGATGTGACTGACGTCTGTGTGTGTGTGTGTGTGTGTGTCTACATACAGACAGGAACACAAGAAAACCTACAGAATTCAAATCTGGGCCAAATCGGTTTACAAGTTGCCAGATCCGCATAATTGTGGAGGGTTTACGCTCATGCTCCAGCTCCGGGTCGGTCTGGGATCATAAGCCTGCCTGACAACTGCAAAAAATGTTTTGGCTCTGATCCGATCCATGTCTGGACCAAATCAGCCTAAAAATTATATAACAATTATGTATTTGTGCCACATCTGGCCCAAATGCAGTATTTACAGCACCTGTTGGCCACCTCTGACTCTGACCTAGATCCACACCAGTTATGGGCCATAGAAAACAAGAGACCCCGGGCCCAAGTCCATTTAAGGGTCTGGGCCAAACCCTCACCTATAGTTGGCCCAGAGCAGATAACTTTTGCTGTCAGGGTACAAATAATTGTGTGGATAGTTTGTCATTTTTTTCTCGTCCAAAAGCAGCTGGAGTTTCCAACTGCGCTGCGATGGCAGGTCGCTTTGGAGAAAATTTAGCCAGGAGGAGGAGAATAAGAGAATTCTCCTTCTCATCTCTGAAATAACCGAAGAAAAAAACAATCATTCAGGACCTGTGGCAGCAGGTCTGTTCCGATTTCTCAATGCATGTCACTCAGAAACAGTCGCCACATCATCTCTCCAGACATCCATTGCGCACGGAATCGTTTCCTCCCCAATAAACTTCTGCCTTTTTCTTTTCTTTTTTTTTTTTAAGACAACGGTTGTTAGTGTAAAAACAAAAAAAGTGAAAAAATTGGCTCTTTTGTTCTCCACAAACGGTCAAATGACATAAACAGCGAAATATCTACAAAGGATCTACACCGCTCTGTGAAAAAAAAAACTTCTTATTCATGACTGTAGTTTGTTACTTTTTTTTTTTTCATTTTCAAAAGAAAGACTTTTGTTGCAAACTTTTCCAAATCTGATGACTGTGAAAGTACCCATTTACCGTGCATTACCATTTGGCTAAATTAAACATGTGCGCCTGACATTCAAGGTGCGTATGAACAGCGAGTGCAAGGTGACAATACACCCCAATGCCCCCCCACCTCAAAAAAGAATCCGGCACCGGTGAGTGGTGCTTGAACTAAAATGAAGTTTTGGGTGTTTTATAAGATGTAGAGAGCAACAACACACTCAAAGAGTGCTTACAACAGCTCTAAAAGCACTTCAAATACTCCAGTCCAAAGCAGTAATGTTCAAACAAAACTACTTCTGTAAAGGACTTTTTAAAGTGAATAACTGAAACAGCATAAAGGTTCACAACACGGCATTTGAGACATGCCTTTCTTTGAACAGAATTATCCCTTTAGTACAATTAATTTAACTTTACTCTAGGTAAGAGGATAAGGTCATGTCTCTGCACAGCACCTAATGTGGTGACTGAGACAGATTTCTAAAAGTACATCATACACATTTGATTGCTTGTAATAAATTATGTTTAATTGGATCCTACTGCATGATGTGGAATAACAGACCAAAGTGCTGAGAGATGTTTCTGTACAATTGGATAAATCTGATCAAATGGCCTGTTGAATAAGTGACGTTGTTTTGATTTAATGAGAAACTTTTCCACTTTATACTTGGGCTTCCCGTGATAAATTGTTACTGTTTGCTAAAGCAGTGAATCAGAACAGAGAGTTGGAGTTATAATTTAAGCACGTTCAAGGACAAAAGGAACACTTTAGTTTTGTTTTCCAATACAGTTTGTTTTGGAAAACCTCTGAAAATTAGCATCAACCGCAAAAACGATGGACAGAAAGACTGGAATACGGCACGAGTCGGACAAATGGACATTTTAAATGTTTCATAGGATTATAATTTTTCATTTAAAGGCTGACTAACTTGTGCACGGCATCGTCGGGGGGTCTTTGTTGGCCCTGTAGAAGCCTTTATCGCAGTGACAGATGGTGGCCGCCTGGTCATGGCTGGAGCTGTGCAGAGGACACTTGGGGCATTTGAAGTTCCCAGCATTTCCCTTGAAGAAGCCAGGCCTACAAGCTGCAAAGAAAGACAGAATTTAAAAGAAAAGTTAATTAGCTTAGTGATCTTCAAATGATTGTCTGTTGGTGCACGCCATAATCTGTGATACAGAACAAACAAGTCTTTAAGCAGGGAACAATTTTAGCCTCTTTAGGGGAGTGCTGAAGAACCCCTAAATTTTAAGTCAGCCCCCTAAAATAAAATAAACTATCATTAAGATTTTGCAACTTCTCCTCCTCCACCATTACCCTCAGCACTGGCTTCCCTCAGGGCTGTGTGTTGAGCCCCCTCCTCTTCACTCTACTCACATACGACTGACAGCGCACCTACCCATTCAGGATGTCATATTATAAAGTTTGCAGACGATACAACGGTGGTTGGATGCATCACACACAATGATGAGTTCGGCTACAGGCAGGAGGTGGAACATCTAGAGAGCTGGCGCATGAAAAATAACTTTCACATCAATGTGAAGAAGACGAAGGAGATGATTGTGGATTTCAGAAAAAGCAAACAAACCTAGCCCCCCCCCCCCCCCCCCCAACACACACACTTTTTGGTGTTACATTACAAATGCTTCTGATGCCAATAGCCACTACGTTGTTCAAGTCAAGAGCCATTGTCAACACTGGGGGCTAAGCACCCCTAAGGGGCAGATTCTAGAATCACCCCTGTCTTTTAGTAAACAAAACATGAAGCAATTCTTGGACTACAAAGAGTTACAAGATACGCATTTCTCTGTCAGAACGACCAATCCAAGAAATATAAGTTAAGTAGGAAACATTTGTCTTGCAATTTTTTCATATTAAGTGTCCCCCGCCTCTCGCACATTGTTGGCTGGATATGAGCACCAGTGACCCCCGTGACTCAAAAAGGAAGAAGTGGGTAAAGATAATGGATGGATGGATAATTAATTGTGTCTTTAATTGTAGTGAACTTAACCTGATGTCAAAACTAAGCCTAAGGTCAAAACCCTTGACCTTAAGAACCTTGTGGGACATAAACTGTCATTTCATTGATTTGAATCCAGAAATACAGGTTCACCCATCCTGAGACTTTCTTTCTTGAAAATTCAAGTGAAAGAACACTCTCTTTTTATTATCATACTATTTTACAAATGTTGATAATCAAAGTGTCTTAGTTCAAACCATTTTAGATGTTGCAGTGAACTAATCAATTTTATTAACTGTGAAACAGTGTAATGATTTTTTAATCCTCATGCAAAGTTAGAATTCATGTTAAGGCCGGTTACAGAGTAATCATGTATTTTCTGATTTCTGTCTTTGAATGAGCAAGTGTAAGTTTTGTCCAAGGTCGGAGTCGAAGCAGACATGTGTCTTGTTTTAAAATCCTCTCAGACGTAAACAGAGGAGTTGGCACTTGTTTCTCCAAACTCGCCAAAATATTTCTCTCGCCTGTCTGAGAACAGTTTAATCTGTTCCATAACAATTCTTGCTGTTTTCTGACTTCTAGTAACCTCTTACATCACAAAACACACCCCTGTCTGGTTGATATGGACCAATCAGGGACGCTCAAATATACCGGAAGTAGAGCTCTTTAAAATGCCGGTACTTCCTAGTTCTCCAGTTCGGTGAGGCGCTGAGAAGTTCTGAGATGTTCGCAGTTCTGTGAAGTCGTTTGGGAGAACAGAAGTCCAGCCATGATAAGGCTCTTCCGAGTTGGATTATAACATCTTCCACCTCTGAGTGGAACTTCTGAAGGACTCCACTCATGTGAAGTCCACTTGCTGATGTGAGCTTGTGTCGGACGGAATCTCGTCACTACTTCGGACGAGTCACAGCCATCCTATGGAGACGCTGGACAGGTAGCGTTAACTGGACCTCCATATCTGCTGATTTATCTTCAGAAAGGTAATGAGTCAAGTTTCCTACCAAGCGTACCGAGGAAAAGCTGGGTTCGAATGGAGAGTGTCGGTTCTGGTCAACACTCCCCCTCACACACCATCTTTTACTCCCTTTAAACTTCATTTCCATCTTTAAATTCTTCTCTCAAGTAGAAATCCTTCCAGATAATTTAGAAATGTCTGTGTAAAGTGCTCATCCACCGCCGTGTGGATAATTGATCATAATTGTACAGTTTTCATTAATGTCTGTGGTGAAGCAACGGAAAATCATGGCCGTATGGTTTTCCTGGTTGTAAAGCTGATTGATTATGTTGTTATTCTCATATTTGCCAAATTAATGTAAATGTTTGATGTTAAACTTTGATTCTGTAAAATAAATGACCGCATTCATTTTGATGGGTCAAAGATAAATGACGTCTCACGTTACATTTCATTAAATTCAATGCACGTTTTATTCAGTCCAGAAAAATGAAGAATCCGTTTTAATTGATGAATATAATCTAGTATCTGTTCATCTACATAATGAAAAGTCTGTTAGCAAAACGTGCAAATGGCAGCCCATGACCACTTGCTTTTGTTTACATACAGAAATAGCCAAAGTGACTGAAAATAGGACATCAATGGCAACTACATCCATGAAGACCTATCTGGTCTTCATGGATGACATGAAGTTCAGTTTGACATGACTGTCGACGAGGGAGAGGGCCAGCACTGGAGGAGGGGGCGTGCCAAAGAGACCATCTTAGCACCAACATAACTGGCTTGTTTCACTTTGGAGTAAGCTGTTAGGGGGAAGAATCAGTTTTGTGTTCTGTGTTTCCTTGACTGATGAAGGCTTCTGGATGGACGGTGAAACGTTTCAGCGCACACAAAAAACAAAACTTTCCAGATGACCTGACTGAAAATTGTTGGATTGTATACCTGGATTAATGAGCATGGACTTTGTTGACCTATCTGGGTTGTAGCAATTTGACAATTTTATTGTATTGGTAAGAATTTTAACTCGGATTTGTTGATATGATATGAGTGTTTTGTTTACACTGAGTGCATACCTGCATTTCAGAACTACACATCAATATATCTGAAATTCTGCTGGAGTAAGCTCTGTCAAACTGCACCTTTTGATAAAGTTCAGCATCATCTTGATTGTGTTTGATTAAATATTTTGCACTGAGTGCCTTTGACAACAAACACATTTACTACTGGAAGACAACTGGATTTCTTCCTGTCCCATGAGGTTGTTATTATTACATCTGTTGTATCTAAAATATATGTTGGATGTTTGTAAAGATTTAAAAAATGAAAATTATGACAATTGATGTCAAATAATAAGACAAGTTTTTTATTGCTTATCAAAACAAATTAAGATTTCATGAAATTATAATTTTTTTCTTAAATTTTTGTCATAGGAACCCAGAGAACTGCCAGAATTTATTAAAAGACGTGAATATAAATCTTCCACAATAGTCTCTGTGTTCTATTTGTTTTAATCAGCATGTTTATGTGGCTCTTTCTTTAAGATTTCCATGAATACAGATGAAAAAAAAAGTTTTTATTTCAGGTAAGACATTCAGTATTCTCAGGTTTCCATCCTGACACAAATTCCCTTTTGACAACCATGATTACAGTTTTACCTTCCAATTTCTTTCTTTCAATCAACAAAACCAATCTTCCTTTCCTTAATACTTCACCAGCTGTTTTGCCATGCCTCAGTTTTCACCTTACTTGTTTCCTCTTCTCTCTTCCAATATATTTTATTTTTCCATTTGCCCTCCTGCTTTTCTCAGGGTCACCATTTTCCCCCAGGGCTTATCAGAGGATGACAAAAACCTCTGCACATACCCCGACATCAGTCTGCAGGGCAAAACAAAGCTCCTGTAGAAAAGGTATTTAATTTGGGGCAGTTTTATTGCAGAAACGTTTATTTGAGAGTACCTGGTATGTGTGCATGAGGATATGGATTAATACATTACCTCAGTGTGTGTGTGTGTGTGTGTGTGTGTGTGTGTGTGTGTGTGTGTGTG
>NC_056499.1:8229617-8247311 GCF_014905685.2 Nematolebias whitei | reverse complement strand
GTGTGTGTGTGTGTGTGTGTGTGTGTGTGTGTGTGTGTGTGTGTGTGCTTGTTTGTGTTACTTTGTGAGGCCCATTTTTCAACACATACTACACTGTGAGGACCAACTGCTACTGGTGGTGACCAAAGCCCAGTCCCCATAAATACAAGTGCCATTGGTGGGTTAGGTTTAGGATTTGGTATATACTGGCAATGGTTATGTTTAGGGTTAGGTATGTACTGGTAATGATTAGGTTTAGGGTTAGGTATGTACTGGTAATTGTTAGGTTTAGGGTTTGGTATGTACTTGTAATGAATAGGTTTAGGGTTTGGTATGTACTGGTAATGGTTAGGTCTGTACTGGCAATGACTAGGTTTACGGTTTGGTATGTTCTGGTAATGGTTAGGTTTAGGGTTTGGTATGCATTTGTAATGGTTAGGTTTAGGTATGTACTGGTAATGGTTAGGTTTAGGGTTTGTCATGTACTCGTAATGGTTAGGGTTTGGTATGTACTGGTAATGGTTAGGTTTAGGGTTTGTTATGTACGTGTAATGGTTAGGTTTAGGGTTAGGTATGTACTGGTAATGGTTAGGTCTCAGAGTATGTGTTGAAGATGAGTCTCAGCTGCTATCATTCCAAAATTTGGCTGAATATCTGTAAAATGACTAGAGTTACAACCAGTATTGGTTTGGTAAAGTTCCATTTTTTATGGTAGTCATTCTGAATTACATTGATCCTAAAAGTTAATCAATTGTAGATGCTTTTAGGGATTACTTTATAACAATTTCATTAGATTTTATACTGTGATTCATGAAATATTTTGCTGACAAGCTGAGTTGACTACAATATTTAAAGCTAAGTCTTAATCTTAGTGTGTTTGCTGTCAAGGCTGCCCAGCAACTGCCTTCTTTTTAATTTATTTAAATCTATCTGCTTTATGAGATATTTTGCTAACAGACTAACTAACACACACAGACACTTCAGGCTAGATTGTAGTTGCTATTAATTTGAGTTTTGAATTTTTGTAGGACTGGAGCTCAACATTTGAGTCACCGGTTAATCTTCAGATTAATAGTCAAACATGGAACATCACGTGCACATTTAATATTATGTGAGAGCGTGCTAAATGATTTTAAAGAGAAAGTCCAGTTTTTGAAGTGATGTTCTGTCAGGACCTTATCAGCCAGGACATCTGTCATGGAGCACTGAGGATGGAAAAGGAAGTAAAAGACTGTACGAGTTAGGCTATAACGTCTAGCCAAAAGAGTGCCATTGTTTCTTATTTTTTTCCGATATATAAAACAACTCTATCAAAAATGACATATTGGTATGAAAGAACGCTATACAGTATGCATGAGCTAAAATTAAACCTCTAGACTTTTGCAGGACAGTGTTTGTTTAGTTTGTCTGTTTTCTCAAATGAAGATGCTAACTATTGATAACTGTTTGACAGAACTGAAGTTGACTGGACTATCCCTTTAAGTTTGGGCTCCAGGGTTAGAAGTTGTCTCTGGCTTCATGTTGCGTGAAGCAGATGGTGCCAGACTGGATGTTTACCCTGGCCGGTCCCTCAGCTTTGATATGCAGATGGCAAGTTCACAGAGAATGGGCTGAGTCGGAGGACAGGGTAAACACAGGTCTTAATGGACACGAGGGGGACACGAAAACTTCAGAACAGCCAGGAGATTATTGATTTCCTCATTTCTTTTTCTACTTCACCTGAATTTAAGGGCACAGACAGTAAACCAGCAATATTTTCAAATGTATTCAGAAACGGACCTATTTTATTGTGTCATTTAACCATTAACTTCCGTTGACAGCAGGAGTTGAGCTGTAGCTCCATGAATAACATCTGAAGTGCAGAATGTGGGAATGTGTTTGATTTTGAATACAAAATATTAGAATTTCTCTGCTGAGTGTAATCACTTACCAAACCGGTATGTTATTACGGGTGTTAGGGCTTCGCAGACTATCCGCTCTGATTCAAATAAAATTTGAAAAGACGTCTCTATTAACATCCCCCCCCCCCCCCCCACCGCAACGCCGTGCCTCCTTTTGAACGGGGTGCTGTGACGAAAGGATGCGGAACAAACAGAATCAGCTCTATGATGTTCCCTTATCTAGGTCATGATATAACCAGCCCATCTCTGAGTAATCCTCCTGTGGCTGACTGAATGAAAGCAATAGAATAATAAAGCGTTGGATTGAGATGTCAGAGCAGCTCGGTAGAATGCTGTTGGGGTGAAAAAGCAGGGTTTGATAAGCACTGATGCCTTTGTTTAGGCAGCAGGGAGGGAAAGATGGACGTGTTGGTGCCGTTCTGCTTATATTCGGGAGTGCTGGGGTTTTCCCTGTTCACTCTCTGCCTCCCTCACCCTCTCACTCCCTCTCTCCCTCTTTTGCTTTTCCCCCACGCTCCCTCTCAGACAGCTTTGATCACAGTACCCTTTGAAGCAGTGCTCCAAAATGAAAACGAGGAGAAAGCAGAAGTCACTGAAAGTTCACGCCTAAACTTCCTGCAACTACTTGCAGAGTGCACATCTTTATAAGAGCACACGCTCTGACAGACCTATAGAAATTAATCAAGGAGGGGGTAAAGTAATGGCTACAGAGCGAAGGAGCAATACATCATTAATTAGAGGGACGTGTTGTGTTGCTATTGACCATTCTTTCAAACTAATGATAATGAGTTTACAGATGTTGTTTGTGAATTTCACAACATTATTTTTAGCATATACTGGTTTAATTAATCGTTAATTATAGCATAGAACAACAATACAGTTAATGCAGACCATTTGTTTCTAGTTTATTTAACTCATTATTTAACAGTAGTAGATTCAGGTGATTAAAGTTTCGAAAAATAGCAGTTTTTGATCATCATTATATTTAAAATTAGGCCTTATTCATGAGAAGAAAGTGTTTTTTTTTCAAAATCACCTTTTTAAGTTGATGTTTTTAAATTAATCCACAAAAATGCAACACCTTTATAGAAAGATCTTCATGCACAGAGAAACAGAAAACAATACAAAATGTTGTATGCCACTTACAAGGTTTCATGGCAGTATGTGGCATTGCAATGTTGCCACAAAATACATCAAAAACAGAAAATCTTTCCCTTTCAGTTATTTCCTCTATTCTATTTCTTCTATTTGTCTTTTTCCTTGCAGCTGCATTTTTAACATCCTTCTACCAATATACCCAGTGTCCCTCCTCTGGACATGTCCAAACCATCTCAGTCTGGCCTCTCTAACTTTATCTCCCAGTCCTTCAACCTGTGCTGCACCTCTGATGATCTCAATCCTAAGCTTATCCATCATTGTCACTCCTAAGGAGAACCTCAACATCTTCATTTCTGCTACTTCCAGTTCCTTCTACTGTCTTTTGTTCCATGTCTCTGTCTCCAGACCATACAATATAGCTGGTCTCACCACTGTCTTGTGAAGCTTTCCTTTGATCCAGTGGAAGGCCATGCACTTAACATCTAGGTCTTCAGTGGTGCCCCGCATGAATTGATCCACCTTTTAATACTAATTTTATACTGTCATTGTGTAGTGAGAATGAAGGTCATTGCAAGAAACACATTTAACACAATTCAACAAGTTCCCTTCAACTGCAGCCACAGCTGCACCATGAGCATATTTACCATCCATCCATCCATCCATCCATCCATTATCTTTACCCGCTTATTCCATTTTGGGTCACGGGGTCGCTGGTGCCCATGTCCAGCAATCACTGTGCGAGGGGCGGGGTACACCCTGGATGGGTCACAAGTCCATCACAGGGCCACATAGAGACAACCGTTCACTCTTTCACTCACACCTAGGGACAATTTAGAGTTACCAATCAGCCTAAGATGCATGTTTTTGGTCTGTGGGAGGAAACCAGAGCACCCGGAGAAAACCCACACATGCACGGAGAGAACATGCAAACTCCACCCAGAAAGGCCCCTGGACCGGGGTTTGAACCAAGGACCTGCTCGCTGAGAGGCAGCAGCTCTACCAGTTGCTCCACCATGCTGCCTACATAAACGCCATCCTCCATTTTTTTCCTCAAGAATTCAGTCCCTACAAGTCATCATGACATTTCAACAATAAGTCCTTTTCTATTGCCATGAAAGCTAACGCTGTAAGTCCAGTCTGTTTTGTTGTGTTTATTCAATTCCATAATAGAAATATATAGTAAAATATAAGTTAGTGATTCTGATTGTGTTTAGGCCAGAAGGCTTTGCTGGTCCTGATGTTCCACCACTGCTTTGACCTTTGCTGTCACCCTGTTGTCACAAATCACACCGGAAACTTTTCTCCACCCTGCCTGGACTGGAAAGTTGTATTTTGGCTGACAGAAAAAAAACATGATTAAAAATGCTGTTTTGAGCTCCTAAAAAGTTGTTTCTGTCTGGAAAAGTTAAAAAAAAAAAAAAGTCCTGCATTTTCTCAAAAAACATTTTTCTGTTGACAGTGCCTCAGTCCTTTGACAAAATCAGTATCAAATCCAAGTTAATGTAACATACTTGTTCTGGTATTTTTTCTGTCTGCTAGCTTTCAAAGTTGAAGCAATAAAGTGGCATTTATATTTTAGGACAAAGGATATACTGATGGCAGCACGGTGGCGCAACTGGTAGAGCTGCTGCCTCTCAGCGAGCAGGTCCTTGGTTCAAACCCCGGTCCGGGGCCCTCTGGGTGGAGTTTGCATGTTCTCTCCGTGCATGCGTGGGTTTTCTCCGGGTACTCCGGTTTCCTCCCACAGACCAAAAACATGCATGTTAGGCTGATTGGTAACTTTAAATTGAATGATTGTTTGTCTCGTTTGTCTCTATGTGGCCCTGTGATGGACTGGAGACCTGTCTAGGGTGTACCCCGCCCCTCGCACAGTGATTGCTGGACATGGGCACCAGCGACCCCCGTGACCCAAAATGGAATAAACGGGTAAAGATAATGGATGGATGGATGGATATACTGATGTCATATACAAGAGCCAATGAGCAAATAAACTATTTTTTTGTATTACTGTTAGAATTTTGTTCATAGCAGCTCATAACAAAGATTTTTGTTTTTTATTTATTTGAAAGGGGCCAGTGTGCATTAATGAATATAAAAATGTATTTAAATGTAAATATACTCAAGATAGCCAAAGGGTAAACTCCACTGAAAGTCCCACAGTGTAAATATAAAAATAAAAAAGAGCATTCAACATAGCTTTAAGTAGTCCTACAAAAACAATTAACAGACAAAAACAACAACAAAAATAAATAGTGCAGACACAAAATCAAAGAGGTTTTTGCACCAACAGCTAAATTTACAAGTTCCAAAAAAGCTTATTATTTTATATCTCAGCACTGTTTGCAGTGTGACTTTGCAAAAATTGATTACACTAGACAGAAAAAAAAACCATCAACCTTATTTACAGCAAATTAAACAACTAAGTGATAACCATCTAAGAAAATAATTATAAGACCTGAAAACACGTAAACATTCAGTTGATCCCAGTTAAAGATTTGTCTGTTCTTTCTTTTTTTTTTTTTAAAGCAGACAGTATCTAAAGAAAAACTTTGAGAAACCTTCAGAAAGTGTGGATCGGTCATATTTAAATATATATATATGTTAATCAAAACCAAGTATCAAATTCAACAACCTGTCTGGTTTTTTTTGTTCCACCACATACACCACATCGATGCGAATGACAATAAAGAACTTTGACCTTGATCTTGACCTTGGTTTAAGGCAGTAAATGGTTGTTCCTCTGAGGCGTCCGAATGGACTAAAATAAATACATTGTGTCACATCATACAATGGGTTTACGTTCTAGAACAACATTATATTTGCACCGTTCCCTGAGCTCTCCATCACAGTTTTCTCAATACTAAGTTGGTCACATATGGAACTATTGATGTATGGCGGCTGTTTGGATCGCCCACAGTGTTGCAACTACACAACCATCAAAAAGCCACTGCTGTCAGCCAAACGTGGTGAACATGGACAGCATAGATTTGGGACACATATATAAAAGACACTGCAGCTCTTCAGCTCCCGTCTCATTGGTAATCTCTCCCGTCAGGCTTCAACGTTGTTTAACTTCAGATGATTGAGGGCAAGCGAGAGAGAGAAAAGATAAATAAGGAGCAGATAAAAGAGACGGCGATAAGAAGGAAAATTACACCCGAGGAGCAACTAAAGAAGATATTACAGACTGTCCTACATATCAGCTACTAATGACTGTTTGAGCTGTAATACCCTGAGCGACCGCAGCTCCGCAGGGGTAGCACATGAATTTCACCCCAGCCAGCTGAGACTGCTGTAAGTCTGCAAAATGTGGTCAGAAACACAAGCACTTTAATTGTAATCATGCGGTGTGGCTCAATTTAGCTCCCGCTTTAATTACGAGTGAGGCGGGAAGAAAAGGAGGGGGGTTGTGGGGAGTTTTAGAAAAGACTAGGTGCAAGCTAAATTATCTGTGAAACTAACAAATGAAGGCAATTAGCCAGCTAGCTCCCAGTCTGTCTGCACAGTCTAAATGAGAAACCAGGCCAAAAGACTATATGAAACAAGTCAACAATTTCTTAAACTTTTTTTCTTCTTCCTAATGTGTTCCACTCACGGTGAGCTACGTTTAGGGAATGCTGATAGAACTAATTACAGAGAAAGCATTTTAGAAAGTCATTTGCTTAAGAAGTGTGGCATTCATAACTATTTTAGTATTCAAATGGCTGTACAGTAAATGTCAAGTGATGCTAAATCTTTGCAACTATCTAAACTGAATCTTTATCACCTATATATACTGTACACACCGAAAATAAAAGACTTATTAATGGTACATTTTCTCCTCCATCTGAGCATAATGAAGTCTAGGGAGGTCTCCCTGAAAGCTTAGGTAATGATTTAGAAATTTTGAACAACTCTAGGCATTACGTTCTCTGATTTGCACGGGTTATTATCTCCTGGAAGAAAATGAGTGTGATGCAATTTAAAGGAGAGAGAAGAGAGGATAGGAATGAGGAGGATGTAAATAAAATGGACAAGAGAGCAGGGGAAATAATGAAGGGAAATGGAGCTGAAAAAGGATGATGAGAATTGTGGATGAAAAGGATCAGACAAGGATGCTGGATCTTAAAACGAGAGTTTGGTAAACTCCAACTCCTGTAAATCACAAGGAAGACCCAAGAGATCCAAGAGTGTGATGCAAGTCCATCTCTTCTTTTTGTTTGGTTCCATTTCAGTGTCTGCAGTTTAATATACTGTGAACAAACTGCTCCAAAATGAGCACAAACACAAAAACCTGTACAATTTCTCACCCCGGCAGTGGCCATCCATCTCCTCGTGGCCAATGCTACAGATGCATCGACCCAGTGGTACCAGCCAGTCACCATCAGCACCACAGTACAGTTTAGGTGTGTCCCTCTCCTCTGCGTTCTCCACACACGCCCCTCTCACCTCCACCAGTGAGGACGAATCCATGTGCGGCACCGTTTCAGGAAACGCGGCAAGGTTCCTTAAAGCTGATGGGCAGCGTTTATAAAACGCCTGATGTGAAAGACGGGAAACAAAACGTTTAATTTTACAACAATAATTCTTGAAAACAACAATAAAGTGGTACAGTTTACAGACCTTGACTGACACAAGTGCAATACAAGCTCCCACATCTTGAAAAGCCAAGTAGAACCCTTTCTGCGTCACCGGTCCCACCTCCCTGACCTCCGTATTGAGGCGAAGAACTCGATCTCCAAGATCCGTCTGCGTGAAGCTTTCGTCTGCTGCTATGGTGTCCACCTGGAAGCCAACAATATTGTGTCCATTTCTACTGAAGGATAACTAAAGACGCAGCAAAACTTTAACTTGATCCAGAACTGTACCTTTGCGTAGTCGGACGGCCGAAACCGCGTTGTTGCAGGAAGGGGCTCGTTTGTCTGCAGGTAAAAGAGGTTGAATGTTTCCTTGCAGGTGCCAGAGACCCATGGAATGGAGTTACAGTCTCGCAGGGTGAAACGCAGCTCTACGTACACCTGAGACAAAAGATTAATGCGTTTATTAGCTTTTATGATTCTTAAAGACATACATTTACAAGCTAACCATTTTGCATTTTACCCCACAACTGACCTGGTTTAAGTCTTTGTTTCAATTTGTTTGAGGAGATTTTTGACAGAGGCATAAATACATCAGAAATTCTAAATTTTAAACAAAACTGGAGGAATTGCCTATTGTATGAAAATATTGCTTAAAAATTGATGAAGAAGTTAAAACTGAATTGCTGAAGTTCAAAGAAGCTGAACACTAGCTAAATGCTAAAAGAGGTAAAACACTGATTAACAAAAGCTAAGGAGTAGCTAAAAATAAAACGCTAAAGGCTAGCTGAAAGCCTAGAGAGGTAAAGTATTAGCTAAAAGTATCAAAACTTTAGCTAAATATGGAAAAGGGCTAGCTAAAAGCTAAATGTAGTAAAACAGTAAGTATTAAAAGGCTAGCTAAATAATTGAACTTTTTGTTAGAAGTTAAAAAAAATAACTAAAGGTGAACCAAAAGCTAAAAGTAACAAAAGCTCAACTTAAAGGTAAACGTAGCAAAATGCTAATCAAACCGTAAAAGTATCAAAAAGTAACCAAAAGCTAAAAGTATTCAAATGGTAACTAAAAACTACAAATAGCAGAAGGTTAACCAGAACCTACAGGTACCACAATAGGTACAAGCCAAAAGTGTCAAAATGCGAGCTAAAGACTAAATGTTATGGTACAGAAGCTAAAGAAGCTAAATATAAAAGGTACACAAAAATTAAAGTCATAGTACCCATCTCTTGACTGAGCTGAACATTTTCAATATATGGCTAAAAAAAAGCAAAGTAGAAGTAGTGAGATTGCAGCGATAAGTGTCTTTCGGCTGTTCCCTTCCTCAGGGGTCACTACGCATGAAAGATTTGGCAATTTGTTTTACGCAGGATGGCCTTCCTGCAACCTGGGCTTGAACCTGCAACCTTGGGATTACAACACCGCTGCACTGACCACCAAGCTACTGCAGCCCCAGGAAAATAAAGTTTTTCATTTGGCTGCTCTCTTCTGTAGAAGTTCAAGTATCTTGTCGATCCATCACACGTGGTACATGAGGTGGAACAAAATTATGTACACAGGGTCTCTGTTATACCCAAAAATATTAAAATATAAAGTAAAAAAAAAAAAACTAAACAAGGATCTAGACTAAGATATACATTAAACAAACACTAAACAATATGCTAAAAGATCTAAGATATATGCTGAACACTAATAATGTAAAACAATATGGCATAACAACAGCAGCCCAGTTGCTACAGTGAGCAAATTTGCATGAAAAATTTTGCAATTGTTTTACACCGGATGCCCTTCTTGACACAACCTGGGGCTCAAACCTGCAGCCTCAAGAAACAGCACCACTGCGTGACCACAGAGCTACCAAAAACATACGGAAAAATACATTTGAAAAACAATTGTGAGCATGCTGATTGAACTTTCCCACATAAATATTGTGTACAAGCATTTAAACATCTATTCATACTAAATAAAATAGACTGGGTGCAACTAGGATAGCAGTTAGTGCAGTGAAACTGTTGGGTGAGAAGTACATTTCTGCAAATACACAGAAAGAAAAGCTTTTATTTCAACACATTTTCTGCATTTTATGATGCAGCTGTCACCATAACAAAAAGCACTTCAACATATAAGAAAAAACATTTGTCTCCCTTTCTATTCTAAGCTTCACTAAACTGATTTTAATGAAACCGTCGAAAGAAGCTGCTTCTTTAGATGCACTAAAGTAAATCTGCTTGTTATTTTCCTCTTGTGATAAATATATATTGGAGACTGAATTCCCTCCAGGGAGTGAGAAATTATCTCAAAGTTGAGAAAATGTCACAGCAACAAACCCCACTTTGAGACAACTTCATAAAAAAACTGATTTCAGACAAGGATTCGGGAACGAGAACACGGCTCAGCACGAGTGATGATGTTCAGACCCGCTGTGCAGCTTGTCTCTGAATCCAGCCGGACCTCAGCCAGTTGTTCTGGTTCGGCTCCATGACATGGCAAACCTGGAAGGTGTGAATGGGTCTGTTCTGCTCGTCCATCTCCGTGATGGCGTCCCACTGGAAACACACACCAGGCAAAAACAGATGAATTTATGAGCAGCCACTGCAACGGCAGGCGTTTATTTAGTCAAGTTAGAGGACAACTTGGAAAAGAAATCACTCCAGTTGCACAACGTAAGAAATAAAAAGGTTTCGACTCACGTTTATAAATAGATCTATCTTATAATTTGCATATATTTATGCACTAGTTTAGGAATTGTTTAACTAGTGAGCCTCTATTTCTATTAGTAAAACCTAATTTCTGTAGAAAGAGTAGGTTTGAGAGACAGGAATGCTCACAGAGGTTTTCACGCTGTTGCATCAGTCAGCCTCTCTCATTTGTTGGCTTCACTTTAACAGCGTAAAGATCAGAGCTTCAAAAGCCCCAACATTTATTGACAGGACTCCTCCTGTAGCATTACATGGACAGCAGAGTTTCTGACTCATATAGATGGACATGAGACTTTAACACCTGAGGATGGACTGTGTTTCTTCATTATTTTTGTCCTCTACAGGGTACAGTCTAGATCTAATAAGGCTAAGTCAGGTCCTCTGAATGGATCCTTCTTTGTTGGATAGAGGACCTGACTTAACCTTTTAAGATTGCTCTACCTGGATTATTGAGCAGGGCAGCTCAGTTGGTAAAGCTGTTACCGCTCTCAGCGAGAAGGTTGCCAGTTCAAATCCCAGCCTGACACCATTCTGGGTGGAGTTTGCATGTTCTCTCTGTGCATGTGTGGGTTTTCTCCGGTTTCCTCCCACTGACCAAAAATATATGTGTTAGGCTGATTGGTAACTCTAAATTGTCCCAAGGTGAGAGTCTACTACCCTCAGGTAGACGATACAGGAGGCTGCCCTCGTGTACAAAATGACTAAAGGACAGTTTTATATCCACAAGATGCCAGATTACTAAACTCTCAATAAATAACACTGAACAACTGGCAATAACACTGCACCAAGACACATTTGTGACAACTAATATGACGAATATTAGCTTGTGACAGCTAATATGTTTATTGTTTATTGATGCTGCACCATGTGGCTGTATCGTTTATGATACAGTATCTATGTATCTATGTTGATAACATCATAATTCAATCTCATCGTCACTCACTGCCTGTGCAATAACCTGTCACACAACCTGTGCAGTTTATGTTAGTTATGTGCAATATACAAATTATATCATGTGTATTTTAGCTAATATTACTACACTGAAATACTTATTCATTCAAATTCATCCTACTTGAACCGTTATAATCTACCATCTTGTTGTTTACTATCGCTCTTTAAGACATTATAAATATTATCATTACTTTTTCACTTTTTGGTACTTTATTTTTGTACCCTTATTGCATGATTTAGTATTTCTTGTTTGTTTGTTCTTTGTTTTTTTTAGCGAGTCAAATCGGTTCTTCTCATCCTGAACATTTCGTAGTATGTTAACTTTGAATGGTTGTTTGTCTCGTTTGTCTCTATGTGTCCCTGTGATGGACTGGAGACCTGTCCAAGGTGTCCCCCACCTCTCACACAATGACTGCTGGACATGAGCACCAGTGACCCCCACAATCCATAAAGGAAGAAATGGATAAAGTTAATGGATGGATGGCTGGATAGATGGATAGATGGATGGATGGATGGATGGATGGATGGATGGATGGATGGATGGATGGATGGATGGATTATTGAGCATGCATCAGGGTACAATCTAGAGATTTACAGCATAATACGATGGAGATTTTTGTTTTTGTTCTTGCTTGCACTGATGAACTGTATTTTTATATTAAAAAGCTTTTAAAGCCTTTTGCAATTAATTTTTGCGTTTCATCAATGTGGAGATGTAGAGTGATTTAAGTCTGAGGAAAATTTTTTACTTCACAATAAAAGTGTAGCTAAACTGTACATGAAAAATAATAACTTCAAAAGTTTGAAACCAACTGGACTGTGCTGAGTATTTATTTACCCGGGGAGGAGAAAGCTGTTAAGTTCTAAAGATGACAAGTCGTGTTAATTTGATGTTAATTATAATTATGGAAGGATTAAATATGAGTCTCCATCTTCAAATGAAACTCCAACACTTCTAAGATTTTAACTGTGACTATGTCAACTAATAAGACAGTGTGGCATCAGAGACCCAACTTCTTTCATTGACTTCTCATCAGACCATCTGCAGTCTGATTAGATTGTGATAAACAATACATTCAAATTGCAAACAAGAAGACCAGAATGAAGCTGTCTTCATCACTCAGACCGTGGCTTTTTTTTGTTGTTGTTGTTTGTTTTGTTTTACCCGAGGTAAGATTTTTTTCTTCCAACTGCTTAAGTTCACCAGCTCCTTTTTTCATACATCTTTTAGAACTGTTTTATAACTAACAAATGGCATACAGACTTCTTGGAAGGTGCACACGTTTTTAAAGGAGACCATGGCTCATAAAAGATACATTGCAGTGCCTCAGCCCATTAAGAAAGGCCACTCCAAATGGGCCATGTCATGACAGCCTATCAAAATGTCTTTGGTATGAAATGCTGTCTATCCAGCATGGATCCCCTGATAGATCGGGTTTCCACTGAAGATGAGGGACTAGTCGGTAAATCTTCTGTAAGCATTCTCTTCTCCACTTTCAGTCACTAAGTAAAAGGTTGAAACTTCCTCTGTGATTTTCGTGATGAAGCGAATACACAGAAAACAGTCTGACTGGTTGTAGATTTCACTCTTCGTCACGTTGGCTCCATTTATGCATGCAACATCAGCAAAATGAGGTGTTGAGCTCTTGGCGTGCAGACGTTTTTAAAATGTGCAGACCGATACGAGGGTCTTATGAGAAACTGGAACAACTGAAGTAGAGTGCTCTCCATTATAAATTATTAAATAACACTAACCTTGACTGGAGTGTGCAAAAAGCAATTAATCTTATATTAATTATGCTATGTAAATGATCACTATGTGACACCCTTGGGCCAAATGATTAAGCAATCATAATCATTCCCTCTTTCATCTGGAAGTCTGGAAAACTAACTCTGTTGATCTTGCTCCTTAATGCAGTAAATGTTTGTCTGGAAATGGGTCTCTGCACTCAGTTCAGCCTAAGAATGGATGAAAATACATCTCTAGTAGATTTATGTGAGTATAAGCAAATGTAGAATAATATGTCCTGTGCTAGGGTATGGAAATATGGCATACACATATTTTTTTATTACATAACCAAATAAAGGCTTAGCATTCCTTGAAGGACTGCATATTGTTGGCCACCTGTCATGTTAGGTTTAAACTGATTTTTTCCTTTTCTTATTAAACCTGGATATTACTGATTTTATGCGAGATGCTTTGAAAATGATTCTCAGCTACGATCACATCACATTTTAGTTCAGTATCTGTACATTGGCCTGGGTGGTAGCCATTTTTGTGTTTGCTAATGTGGATTAACTATGGCAGTCGTCTTGAATTGGATTGACTACTAAATTAATCGGCTGTAGACGTGCCCACAGTTACTGTACTTTCTGGCAGATTCATTGAAATCTGTAGAGTGGTTCATTTGATATTTTGTTAACAAACAAACAAAATAGGTACAAACATTTACAGTTTTAAGCAACAATCTCATGCACTGAGTAGCACTCTGTGTTCTGAATGCATCTGAGCTACAGCCAAATACCAAGATTTTGCACAATGTCTTTTGACAGGAATACAGTAGTCCCTCACTACTTTGTGGTTCGTTTATCGTGGACTCGCTCTATCACGGTTTTTCCAAATAAGATTGGACATGACACACAATTGGCTAATTGATGGATGAGCCACACGATTGGCATGGAATTTTTATTTAAAATAAACTATTGTAAATTATTTAGCACCTGCTGCACCATTGTGCAGGATAAACTTCCTGCTGCCATGCATTCTACTTTTCCAAACTCTAGGAATCACATATAAACCTGCAGTCTGAGAGCAAAGTACTCTATTAGGAAAATAGGGAACAATACAATCTCTAATATAAGATGGAGCTAGGTTGTTGAGGGCTTTGTAGATTTCGAATTATATTCTGATTTTGACAGGGAGCCAATGGAGAGAAGCTAAAACTGGAGAGATATGCTCTCCTATTAAAACTCCGACAGCAGCATTTTGGATCAAATGAAGACTTTTTAAATGAGTCTTTGGACATCTAGACAACAAACTATAGTCCAGTCTAGACATGACAAATGCATGAACCAGTTTTTCTGCATACTTTTTTAATAAGATATTTCTAATTTTAGTGATATTACACAGATGGAAGAAAGCAGTTCTAGTAGCATTTTAATGTAGCAGTTAAAGTACATGTACTGATCAAAAATAACACCAAGATTTTTAACATTAGAACTGGAGGCTAAATTTGTGCCATCCAGAGGAAGTGAAATACTTCAAAGTTTATTCCTAAAATGCTCATGTCCAAAAACAAGAACCTCTGTATTGTTTGAGTTTAAAAGCAGAAAAATTAGGGTCATCCATGTTTTAATGTCTTCAAGACATGCTTGTAATCTAAGTAGCTGACTGGATTCATGAACAAGTATATTTGTGTATCATCAGCATAACAATGAATATCTCTCCCTTGCTGTTTAATAACTTTACCTAACGTAAGCATATATAAAGTAAAGAGTATTGATCCAAGCACTGAAAGCTGACAAACTCCATGACTAACTTTGGTGTATGATGATGATTCATTATTTACATTTACAAATTGGAATAATAAATGTGATTTAAACCAATTTAGAGCAGTTCCCGTAATTCCAATAACATATTAAAGTCTCTGTAGTAGAATATTTTGATCAACTGTATATAAATGCAGCACTGAAGTCTAACAGGACCAGTGTAGACACCTGTTCATTGTCAGAGGCCATGAGAATATTATTAACTTTCACTATGATTCAGCGCTGTGGTGAGCTTTAAACCCTGAATGAAACTCCTCAAACAGATTATTTATTTGCAGATGATCACACAATTGACCATCAACTATATTTTCTAGAATTTTTTAGATGAAAGTTAGATTAGATAGAGGTCTATAATTGGACAGGATTCCTGAATCAAGATCAGGCCTCTTAAGTAAAAGTTTAATTGCAGCAACCTTAAAGTGCTGTGGTACATAACCATTCATTAGAGACAAATTAAGCAGATCCAAAATGGGTTTATTAATTAGGGGAAATAACTCTTAAACAGTCTGGTTGGGGTGGAATATAGCATATACCACAGTCCGTTTTACAGATACTGAGTCAAGATTTGGTAGAAGCTAAACTGATTCCCAGCTCTGTGTAATTAACTCTGTCTGCAAGCAAAATATCTCATGAACTACTGAATAGATGTTGATAAAAGTGCATGTTATCATTGGGTAATACTGGCGAAGATTCTTAGTCATCCAGGACATGGTAAATAAAAAATTAAAAATAAATCATTGGGTTGATATCTTCAGCTACCAGTAATTAATCTTTGGAATCAACCAAATTCAAGATGTCTACCACATCCAAATGAACTCCGAAAACACAAATCTGGCTATAGATTTACAGATATTAAGTTAGCATATGGTGTGGTTTTAGCTGACAATCATCTTAACACATACAGATCATGTGAGCTATCACGATATATCATGAGTTTGTACATTAATGTTATGTTCAAGGTTTGACCACAATGGATACAAGTTAGTTTAAAATTCTGGCATTAAAAGCACCAGATATGCATTCATTCATGGAATGTTAATCTTTTAATTGTAAAGTTATTTTTTGCACATGCACAAAAGTAGAACTGCTGTAAAAATCAAGTTTACCCTAAAGCGACACATTCAGTCGACATAAAAAAAGTCTTCCCCGCACATATTCCCATTCCAATGTCCTCCTTAGAGCTTAAAAAGAAGCAAATGTGCTTCTAAAAAAAGGCAGTGTTTCTGGTTTGCATGTGATCAGCATTAAGTAATTAGAGATCCATGATGCGTACAAACAAGCAAAAATGGTAATTTGTTACCACATGCGCCTCAGTCTTTGAAAACGCACCCCTGGGATGTAACGTGGTTCAGGGCAGATAAAACAAACACGAGGAGTTTGAACGATGAGTTGCAGCTCAAACTCTCTAGAGCAATCAGATATGCACCTACTAATCGCTTCACCTATTAGTGCCAAGCTCAGCAGAGAGTAAAGCAGCTTGTGATTACAAGGTGTAGCACTAATGAATGGACTGAACTCATACTAATAAAGCAATATAGCAGTGTAACAGAACAGCTCAGGAGGAGCTGATAAAATAAAATTCTCGGTGTTTTTTTTGAGCCTGTGATGAAATCCTGATACATGGATTTGACACTGGGTCCGTTTTTGTTACAAAGTACCTGAAACTCTTCTGCCATCACAGTGCTCCTCTTGCTTCTGTGAAGCAGTTGTTTTATTTTATTTCTCTTATTCATGTGCATTCCTTCAACGCTTAATTAAAAATGTTTGCAGTCTGGCAAAAATTACTTCATTGTCTGCAACCAGATTTTTTTTTGAAAAAGATTATGTTTTTCCCTGTTTCCACAGTGAATACGAGTGTCGGAGATTTCAACTAAAAGGGCACAAACTGTGAGACTTTGTCAGTTTTTTGTTTGTTTTATACATATATATATATATATATATATATATATATAGTCAAAATAGTGTATTGAAGTCAGGCTGGATGTTTTTCTTATTACCGTTGTACTTGATGTAGAAACCAAAAAAGAAAGAGAACCCTGTTTGTCTGAGCTTTTAGGAGCCCATTTGCATGGCTGCATTTCTCCTCTAGTTCACAGAGCTGCTGCTTAATTTGTTGATTCTGCATCTTTTCTAACTGCGTTTGGAAACTAGGACTCCTACTTCCCAGGTTAAGTAGCATTTCTGTCTCACTGTGGTGGTAAACTGGTTGTTTCTTCCTGTAGCAGCTCCTCAGAAACTTTACTTCACAGTTTTACTACAGTTCTGTTGTTGACTTCTTGGGAAACAGAAGAAAAAAGTGTATCATTGCGCAAAAATACTTACAGTAGACATTGTTACAAAAATGTTTTCAATAGCTATGATTGGGGTTTTCAGTGGTGAAATGTTTGTGTTCAGTTCTTCAATGGAAAATCATAAACTGAGTTTTTCAAAGGATTTCATTTCTATGGCAACTTTTGTCTTTGCAAATACCAAAAGCACTGACTAATATACAAATGGCTTTAGAAGCTGATTGGTTCAAATGTTTTGTGTTCATGTGTATTAATATTTAATCTGACAATCTGAGATGATTCAGTGCAGGTTGTAGTCCTGACTGAATAGTTGTTTTTTCTTTTGGACTACAGTAATGTGTATTTACTGGTATGTATATTTATTGAGAGGAGCCAGTTGAGGTGGTTAGGTCATCTGGTAAGAATGACCCCATGACGCCTCCTTAGGGATTTTTTCCAAGCATGCTCAACTAGGAGAAGACCCCGAAGAAAACAAAAGACATAATGGAGAGACTATGTCTCTCAGCTGGCCTGGGAACTCCCTGGAGTCCTACAAGAAGAGCTGGAAAACGTGGCTGTGGAAAGAGATGTCTGTGCCTCCCTGCTAAAACTGCTGCCCGTGAGACCTGACTCCAAAAAATGTGAAAGATGATGGATGGATGGATGGATGGATGGATGGATGGATGGATGGATGGAT
>NC_056499.1:8220797-8229607 GCF_014905685.2 Nematolebias whitei | reverse complement strand
GGATGGATGGATGGATGGATGGATGGATGGATGGATGGATGGATGGAATGCAAAATCAAAAATCCATTTAAAACACAAAAATATGTGAAAAGGTAAATGTGAAGATCCCCTTTCAGAAAACATCTCATCAGAGTGTAAATAATGATGAGACCCCCCCCCACCCCCAACACACACACATTAACACACTAATATCGCACAAACACATGAGGTGCTTGAAGAACAAGACAACCTGTTGCAGAGGTTTGAAGTTTTGATTAAAACAAAACAATTTGTCTTTGTCAGACTAAAGGGAGGAAAGAGAGTGTGTGTTATGGAAATATCATTAAATCTCTGTAGTTTTGATGAATTATTGATTTGATATGAATCTAGGTGGCACTGTAGTGTGCCTTTCTTCAATCAATTAATGCTGTTGTCGGCCCCCCACAGAAATAAAGTCAGTTTAGGGAGAGTGCAATGGAGGGGTGACTTTTTCAGTAGTGGCTTTTAACAATACCTCAATCTATTTTTTTTATTGTTTTTATTGGTCTTCCTCAATGTGATTTATTAAACTTTTAATAAAAGACTGCAAACACAAACACCCCTCCCCTCCTTTACCGTCTCATGTGTCAAATTATTCACATTGCAATGAAAAAACGATCACCGTTGCCATGGTTTCTCAGTCTCAGATGAAATATTAGTAGAAATAAACTTCAGTGTTTCCCCTCTAGGCTTAGCATTACATGCTACAATTAAATTAGTTTAATCTCTAGATATTTTAGTGAGTTGTTCAAATTTGTATTTGCTGCATACAAATAGTATTGTTTGTTCTATAAACCATTGAAAAGTAAGAAGTAGTATATAAATGTTTTCACTTTGCTTTTAACAAACTGTTTTTTTATATATTCTGAAGACTAAATGTTAATTTCATAATTGACAGAGGTAAGAAAATAGACGTGCTGAATCCTGATGAATTAGATAATTTTCATGCTGCTCACGTTTTATGAAAATAATATTTTAATAATCCAAACTTGCACTACAATGTTATTTAAATATTAAGATCAATGGGCAACATTTCAAAGAGGTCTCACAAGTAAAATATCTTGGAAATGTGAAAAAGCCTGTAAGGATAATAAGCAAAGTTGCAAAAGTTATCATTTCATGTGTATCAGGATATGATTTCCCCACTAAAGAAATGCCTTGGACATCCACAACCATCAAACCACTACAGATGATATGGATGGATGGATGGATGGATGGATGGATGGATGGATGGATGGATGGATGGATGGATGGATGGATGGATGGATGGATGGATGGATGGATGGATGGATGGATCCATTGCAGGAAATTACAGGGTCACACATAGGCATCAGCATCAAAAAGGCACTAATACAAAAATGCTAAAAAAACAAAATACACTAATACTAAAAATGTCTTCTTTCAGCTTTTCCCTCTTCAGGGGTCTTCACAGCGAGTCATCCTCCTCCATCTCATTCTGTCCTCTGCATCCTCTGTCCTCACTCCAACTACCTCCATGTCCTCTCTAACTTTATCCATATATCTTCTCTTTGTCTTCCACTGTCCCTCTTCTGGACATGTCCAAACATCTCAGTCTGGCTTCTCTAACTTTATCTCCCAGTTGTTCAATCTGTGCTGTACCTCTGAAAATCTCATCCCTAATCTTATCCATTCTTGTCAGACCTAAGGAGAACCTCAACAGCTTCATTTCTGCCACTTCCAGTTCTTTCTACTGACTTTTTGCCCATGTCTCTGTCTCCAGACCATATAACATAGATGGTCTCACAACTGTCTTGTAAACTTATCCTTTGATCTTTGCTGCTACCATCACAAATCACTCCTGAAACTTTTCTCCATCCACTCCATCCTGCCTGGACTCTCTTTTTCACCTCTTTACTACACTCACCATTTTCCTGGACAGTGAACCCCAAGTACTTGAAGTCCTGCACCTTTGTGACTTCTGCTTCTTGTAGCCTCACTGTTCCACCGGCCTCCCTCTCATTCACACACATGTACTCTGTCTTACTATGGCTCACTTTTATTTCCCTTATTTCAAGTGCATACCTCCACCTCTTCAAGTTCTCTTTCACCTGTTTTTGTAGGGTTTATGGGGTCTAGTCCTACATGTCATGTTTTCCTCATGTTTGCCTGTCACCCCTCAGCGTCTTTCCTCCGTGTTCCAGCACTGTCGCACCTGTGTCAAATTCTAATCACCACAGGTGCCTGTCATTTCACCTTGTCAGCGTCTGTATATATTCAGCCCCATGGTGTTATGCCATTGTCTCTGGATTGTCCTTCCCAAGACTCTGTGGTCTGTCTCCCTTTAGTGTCCTCCTTTAAAGTAAGTTAGCTGCCCCGCCAGCATTTTGTTTTGTTTATTCAATAATAAACCTTTTACTTATTTTTATTGAAGTCTTCTCGTCTTCCTGCACGTGGGTCGAAACACATTTTGGTCATATCATGATAGTTTCTTGTTCTCACCACAGATCACGATGTCATCTGCAAACATCATAGTCCACGGGGATTCCTGTCTGACCTCGGTCCATCACCAGAGCAAACAAGAAGGGGCTCAGAGCTGATCCTTGATGTACTCCCACCTCCACCTTGAAGCTATCGGTCACCCCTACAGCACATCTCACCACTGTCCTGCTGTTCTCATACATGTCCTGTACCAGTCTAACATACTTCTCTGTAACTTCTGATTGATTCATGCAATACCACACATTCTTCCTCGGCATTCTGTCATATGCTTTTTCTAAATCCACAAAAACACAATGGAGTTCTTTCTGACCCTCTCTGTATTTCACCATCAGCATTGTCAAAGCAAAGATGGCATCTTCATCAGCATTCCCTTGATACTTTTTAAGCTTTCTGAAATTCACCATCACTAATCTTTCTCACATCCTGGTCCACAGATTCTTTGACCTCTACTCTTCTTTCTTTTTCTAATTTCCTATCACACTTTCATCACTTGTTAAAACATTACCATTCCTATCCTTAACAAGTGTAACCTGCTGCACATCCTTTCCAGCCTGATCCCTCTGTCTGGCCAATCAGAACAAGTCCTTCTTGCCCTCTTTAGTGTCCAGCCTCCCATACAACTCATCATACGCCTTCCGATTTGCCTTAGCTACCACATTCTTTACTCCTCATTGCATCTCCTTATATTCCTGTCTCCTCTCTTCAGTCCTCTCACTGTCATATTTCTTCTTGGCTAATTTCTTTCTTTGAATAGCTTCCTGCACGTCACTATTCCACCACCAGGTTTCCTTATAATCTATTCTCTGTCCAGATGACACACCAAGTACCTTCCTACCTTTCTCTCTAATTACTGTTGCTGTAGTAGCCCAGTCATCTGGAAGCTCTTTTTTACTACCTAGAGCCTTTAACAGCTCCTCTCTCCTTCCTCAGCTTCCATCATTTGGTCTTCTCTGATTTTACTCTTTTTCTCTTCTTCACAACAACAATCATTCTACACACAACCATTCGATGCTGTCTGGCCACGCTCTCCCCTGAAACAACCTTACGGTCTCCAATCTCCCTCAGGTTTCCTCTTCTGCACAGAATGTAATCGACCTGCATATTCCTTCCTCCGCTCTAATAGGTCACTCTATGTTCCTCCCTCTTTTGGAAATATGTGTTGACTACAGTCATTTCCATTCTCTTGGCAAAATCCACCACCATCTGTCCTTCCTGGTTTCTTTCCTTGACACCAAACCTACCCATCACGTCCTCATCCTCTCTGTTTCCTTTGCCAACATGTCTATTCAAGTTTGCTCCGATCACCACTCTCTCCTCCCTGGGAATACTCTCTATCGCTTCATCAATATCTTTCCAAAATGTATCGTTCTCCTCCACATCACATCCAACCTGTGGAACATAACCACTGACAACATTTAGCATCAGACCTTCTTCTTCTACTTTCAGGCGCATCATCCTATCTGACACTCTTTTCACCTCTACTACATTATTTGCCAACTCCTCCTTCAGGACCACCCCTACTCCATTTCTCTTTCTATTCACACCATGGTAAAACAGTTTGAACCCTGCTCCAATTCTGCGAGCCTTGCTGTCCTTCCTTTTGGTCTCTTGGACACATAAAACATCTACCTTTCTTCTCTGCATCGTGTCAGCCAGCTCTTTATCTTCAACTGTCATTGTCCCCACATTTAGAGCTGCAACCCTCATTCCTACATTTGTGACTTTCCTCTTCTCCTTTGTCTCCTGCCACGTTTCCCTCCTTGTGGTCTTCGACTAACAGTAGCACAATTTCTGTCGGCACCCTGTTTGTCATCAGAACCGGTGGCAGTCATTAACCCAGGCCTTGACAGATCCAGTATGGTGTCCCTTATATGAACTTACATGTTAGTTTTGGCAAAAGCATTTTATGTCGGATACCCTTCCTGACACAATCCTCACCATTTACCAGGGTTCAGGACAGGTACAAGAGATACACTGGCTAGTGCTCCCTAGTGGCTGGTTAAAAATAAATAAGTGCATAAAAATACATTGAACGAAGTTAGGGGGTACATTAATTATGCTTATTAGATTATATCATTACCACGTTGTAAAAAAACAAATAATTTTGACAGTTTTATCACATTCTTATATGTCAAATGCTCACCAACAGACTCTTCAGGTGCTCAGAGATTTGTAGCTCCACTTAAAGCCAACTCAATAATGTCTGCAGAGTCCTGTGGGATCTGTAAGGTGCCTTTATGTAAAATCTATTTAAGATAAACAGTTTTTATTCCGATCAAGGGATTAACATAGAATTCCCCACTTGCAGGACTCAAAGTGAGTGGTTTTATTTTAAATTGAACTTTGAAGTTGTTTTTTTTTTTTCCATTAAGATCGACGAGCGGGCAGCACGGTGGCGCAACTGGTAGAGCTGCTGCCTCTTAGCGAGCAGGTCCTTGGTTCAAACCCCGGTCCAGGGGCCTTTCTGGGTGGAGTTTGCATGTTCTCTCCGTGCATGCGTGGGTTTTCTCCGGATACTCCGGTTTCCTCCCACAGACCAAAAACATGCATGTTAGTCTGATTGGTAACTCTAAATTGTCCCTAGGTGTGAGTGAGAGAGTGAATGGTTGTTTGTCTCGTTTGTCTCTATGTGGCCCTGTGATGGACTTGCGACCCATCCAGGGTGTACCCCGCCCCTCGCACAGTGATTGCTGGACATGGGCACCAGCGACCCCCGAAACCCAAAATGGAATAAGCGGGTAAAGATAATGGATGGATGGAAGATCGACGAGCTTTATAGTCGTGAATTATTGCCTCTTGTTCTTCTCCTTTATGTGGTTACTTTGCATTAATTATTTTCTTTTAAACACCTTATCTTAAAAGGTGTTATTATTTTTATGCTGTTCTGTGTTCACTTCAAACTATTTTTTGTGTCTTTTAAATAATCACAGAGTGGATTGGTATTTTAAATTAGCTTAAGTCATAATACTGTGGTGTGTTGTATCTTCTGCCTGAAGAAAATCAACAATTCTGGCTTATTTGAATCTGACTCCCCTGTTTGGCCTCAGATGCAGCCGACTATCAGCTTTTTCTTGGGACACGGGTAAACTAAAGAAAAAGCTTGGCCTTTTGCAAACCACCCCTCCCCTGAGAACTTCTGTGCAGGCTTATCAGAACTGCTGGCTGAACAACGACAGCATCAGGACTATATGGCCTATCTGAAAGTGCTTCGTGGACAAACCTTAACGTCTTGACGTCAAATGCATATGTAATTGTGTTTATAAATGTGTTTGCTGGTAGAGTTTTTTTGATGTCTCAAATCGTCAAGCGATCATTTTTGTAATACCACTATCATCCTCATAGCCTTTTACCTTTTCCTATCTAAAAAGTATTCTGATAAAGAATAAGAGGCCGCACTCTTGTAGCAGCAGCAACGTGCACGCCGCCCACGTTTCGGAAGATTGTACGAACATCATTTCACTGTATCCCGGTACAATGATAATAACGCTTAATCTGATTCTGAGCTTCTTCACTGAACTAACAGTTTAGTTCAGTTGATGTGTCCGGTGTGACCCGTGGGTCAAAATGAAAACAGAAGAAGCCCAAAGCTTCATGCAGCATTTCAACTCTGCAATATCGAGTTCAAATGGGAGGATGTCAGGGGAAATAGGCTGCCTGTTTGTGCTGCACTCAGCAGATTGCAGTCAGTCAGGTAGATGCTGAAGTTTAAATAAAAAAAATCGTCTTCACAAATTATTACATAGTGTTATACTCCTACTGTCCACTCAGACATATAAACTGAGGTTATCAGAACACTAAAGCCCCAGGCCGAAAGTGTCCCAGCTAAAACAAGGGGAGAAGAGCATTTAATATCTGTGGACGTCCCACTGGGGAATTCTACAGGTCACCTGAAAAAATAACCCACATCTTTTTCTACATGGCATCTGCGGTAGAGCTCAACTGACTGCAGCTCTTTCTGCACACAGAATTTCAACACATCCATCCCAGCATCCAGTTTTAGGTCCCGAGTTTCCTTTTCCCTGGGGGGTAATTAATACAGTTACCTTCTCACTTCCTGCTGTTTTGTGCTCGGTGCTTCCTTTTGTTGAAAAGGTCAGAGCCCAGGTATGATACATGGCTATGTTCTGTACTCGACATCCACATAATAACCCATTTTATGTTTCTAACTAATTGTTCTTATTTCTGGGCTTTTGTCACTCCAGGAGATTTGTTTAGTGGAATGAAGGTGAACACAGGTGCACTGCATCCACATTTAGCCCAGTTTTGGATTTGACACATCAATGCTTTTTGACGAGAAAGTCACCACAAAGTGATGCATTGACACTCTGGTCTAACTGCTGTCAAGAAGGTTGGCATATACAGTAAAATATGTCACCAAGTGCCCGCATGTTTCTTTTCTTTCTTTCATTTTTTTATGTAATGGGACCCAAAGGTCTTGTCTCCTGTCTGGTTCAGACTGAGGTACAAAAAGAAAACCCTGCCAGGCCTGGCTCAAGCACTTAACTTCATTTAACAAGCTCATAAAGAAATGTGTTTAATCAATTATCACATGCTGTTTTAAAAGGAAGGCGATCGTGTAATTTTCTTTAGGTTTGCTCATTTGTCTGTTTGCAAAAACTTTCAATAACCAGCCGATGGATTTCAATGAAATTCTTGCAAATGAATCATTGGATGTACATCTACAGCTAAGTGACAGTTGGAGTCCACACTAAATCAAAATAGCCACCTCAGCTAATCAAATTTAGAGAAATGGCTGTATCTTACTGAGTTCTGCAAGGGACATTGGAGACAAATAAAAATTAAATAAAAGCAGGCAGAAGACTCAGCCTGCAAAACCCTCTGTCCCCTCTATCTTTGGTAAAGAAAGAGCAAAATACAAACAAACTGTCTTAATGTTACTTGCACTCCGCTCATTAATTGAGCAGGACAGAAACTCTAGATGAGCAGAGGCCTCAATCTGCCAGAAAAGAAAAGCTTGACTCAGAAATCACAGGAGTAAACTAATCATGAACTGAAGGAAATGCTAATGAAAAATAAAAATAAAACACTTGATGTTGAAAAATGTTCTGTCCTTTGTTGGAGCCAATATTCAGTGTTTTACAGTTTGAAAATTGTTGGATTGTATAGCTGGATTATTGAGCATGGCCTTTTTTTTATTTTTTTTTAAAATAAGTACATTTGTCTAAAACATCCTTAAACTTTATATAAATTAAGATTACAAAACTTAATTGTGGGCGGCACAGTGGTGTGACAGAGTTGTTGCCTTTCATCAAGAAGGTTGTCGGATCGAATCCCGCCCTGAGACCTTTCTGGGTGGAAATTTCATGATCTGTTTGTGCATGCGCGGGTTTTCTTCAGTGTCCTCCCAGATCAAAAAACTGTATGCTAGGCTAACTGGTAACTCCATAACCTAACCCTAACTGTGAATGGTTGTTTGTTTCATTTGTCTATGTGTCCCTGTGATGGACTGGAGACCTGTCCAGGGTCGTCCCCCTCCTCTTGCATGTTAACTGCTGGACATGGGCACAAGCGACCTCGTGACACAGAACGGAAGACGTGGGTAAAGATAAAGGATGGATGGATGAACATAATGCCGTTTTTTTTTCCAGCTGACGTCATTGGCTAGTTGAAAAAGACACTAAACCACATTGAGAACAGAAAAGTGAGTATTCTTTCTCTGAGCCACAAGATCTAGGATTATTATTTACTTTAATATCTACTTGGTTGAAATCAAAGCATAGTGATATGAATCCACTTTTTTTTTTGCTTTGTTTGCACTCCCAAGACAAGGAGCGCAAGTTCTCTCAAGAATAATTACTCTGCTGGAACACAATGCATGTACTGCACCTTGAAACCTTTGCATGGTCTTATAAAAGTAATTTGGATGGACGGATAAATGGATGGATGGATGGACGGATGGACGGACGGACGGATGGATGGATGGACGGATGGACGGACGGATGGATGGACATAATGACGTTTTTTCAGCTGACGTCTTTGGCTTATTGAAATAAAGATACTGTACGCTAAACCATGTTGAGAACAGGAAAAGTATGTATTCTTTATCTGTGTCGCAATATCTATTATTATTAGTATTATTATTATTATTATCTACTTTAAAGTCTACTTGGTTTAAATCAAAGCATAGTGATATGAATCCACATTTTCTGCTTTGTGTGCATCTCGAGACAAGGAGCACAAGTCCTCTCAAGTATAATTACTCTGCTGGAACACACTGCATGTACTGCACCTTAAAACCTTTTCATGGTTTTATAAAAGTAATTTGGATGGATGGATGATGGATGGATGGATGGATGGATGGATGGATGGAT
>NC_056499.1:8210681-8220697 GCF_014905685.2 Nematolebias whitei | reverse complement strand
TGGATGGATGGATGGATGGATGGATGGATGGATGGATGGATGAATGGCCCTTGCAAGGCTCAATAATAACTCAGTCAAATTTACAGACGTTGAGCTAAATTTAGTGTGGTAGAAACTGAGAGTCATCCTCAACATGCACTCTGAGCACTAACTGAACAAGATCTTTGATTATAACATTGAAATGCCAACCAGTGAGTGACATGAATTCCTTTAAGGAATGACAGTTTATTTGTTTGTGTGTTTATTTATTCACCAGATTAAAATAATTAATAAAAGTCTCACAAAATCTTGGTTCCACTCACCCCATTGACTGGATACGTCTTCCAGTCCAGCTCTCCCAGTACTGTTGTTGTGTCCAGCAGAACCACTATGGAAAGAAAGTTGTAAAAAAATGGAACGAGATAAGTTAGACAAGCAGAAGAACAAAAATAAAAAGCACAACGAATGACAAGAGGGGGCATAAAGATGAAAAGAGTGAGTGCAGCAACGGTTGGACTATGAATTTGGAAAGGAGAAATGGAGGAGAGGAAATAGAAAGAGCGCGCACAATAGTTATCAACCTGTCAATAAGAAGCTTACATAGCTGCAAAGCCCTCATCAGATGCAACCACCTATGAAATAACAGCTCTTAGGAAACTCCCCCGGACATCACTGGCACAGATCCACACTCCGTCTGCCTGAAGACTGGAAAATGTACTGCTCAGAGGTCAGAAATCTCCTTCAGCAAAGAAAAAAGAAAAAGTGGAAAAATGGAGGAGGATGGAAGAACTTTGGAGACTGAGAACTGTCCAAAATGTTCATTTTTTTGGACAGAGAGGACAGTTTGAGAGGGTGTTGACGGAAAGTGTTTATGTCAAATGAGAAAAAATCAACTTTAAACAGTGGAGGAGGTCTCGGATTTCAAGTTTCAGAAATGTACAATGCAGCTTTAGGCCTGATTCCCAGTCAGTTCCACTCCAATTCACACCTTCATGCATGCGACCAAAACATCTATCTCATGAGCCAAACAAAAAAAGAGCCTAACGAGCCTAACGAGCCTCCATCGTGCGGAGTGAGTAGTTCCAGTCTGATCTGCAGGTGAATCCAGGTACACAACGAGGCCTCTATAAAGCTTAGAAATCCACTCTCCAGACATTTTTGAATGGGTAAAATAACACTATGTGCTTAGAAGCTTTTTTGCATTCCTTATACTAAAAACATTCTATTACTGACAAAGAAAATGGTATAAATTCTCCATAAATATTACATCACACTCAAAGACTACTGGAGATATGGTGACCTGAAGGTGGTGGGTCCACAAGATTGCCGGAAGGAGTCTTCAAGCACATATAAGCTTAGTTTGCATCCATACACACTTATAGATATGAAAGTAGTTACTTGCTCAGGGTATCTCCTGTGGTGTTGAACTTGGGAGTTTAAACGATGTGCCATTCGGGCGCATCGACAGAGGGGTTTGTTAGAAGTTTAATCTTGCTGGAGGCCTGATCTGACCTACTCTGAATTATAACCTAGTTTGGACCAGATCATACCAGTCTCAGCTGCTCACAATGAGCGATCCCAGGGTCAACACCCGATAAGGAGTCATTTTTGTTTGCTTGCTTCCAACACTTAGATAGATTTGCACATCACCCTAAAATCCACCATAAGAAACAGATAAGACCAATGACGTCACACATAGTCACCCCACTGATACACTCTGATAGGCTGTGCCCGTCCCGGATGTGAAGGCGGAGCCAAGGGCCAACATAAGCTGGGGCGTTCTTTTGCACGGAACCTCCACTTCTGGGTTAAGACAGGTCGGATGGACGCCTCAGCACTGAGCTTGTAACTTTTCCTGCCTTATCGACATTAAATTGTAAATAGAATTTAACAACAAAGTCCATGCTCAATAATCCAGGTATAAAATCCAACATTTTTCAGTCAGGTCATCTGGACAGTTTCTTTTTTTGTGCTGAAACGTTTCGCCTTCGATCCGGAAGGCTTCATCAGTCAAGGAAACACACAACAAACTATAAAAAAAAATAATTGGTTGATGTTGGATGTTATGTTGTATTTTATACCTGGATTATTGAGCATGGACTTTGTTGTTTTCAACCAGTTTGACAAGACTGTCAACAAGGAAGAGGGCCGGCAATAGAGGAGGGGCGTATCAAAGAGATCATCTAATCACAAGCAGAACTGGTTTGTTCCACTTTGGAGTAAGCTGTTGGGGGAAGAATCCGATTTTTTGTGTGTTTCCTTGCCTGATGAAGCCTTCTGGATCGAAGGCGAAACGTTTCAGCACAAAAAAAGAAACTGTCCAGATGACCTGACTGAAAAATGTTAAATAGAATTCACTTCTCCTGATTTTATTGAGTTTGTGTGAATTTCCTCTCCACCTGGGAACAAACAAACCGGAAAGGGTGCCGTGGTCGGACGGCTGAAAAAAGCTTGGATGTACGTTTTCAGCTTCAGAATAGAAGTCCAGTTGTTTCAGTGTTTTTTTTTAATAACGTTTTGAAAGAACTAAACCAAATATATTTGACTGAATTGTGTTATCTTCTACCCTTTTTCTTTCCACTTTATCATGTGCACAACAATCAGAAGGTGAGAGGAGAGGCACACTCCCAACAGAGCAGTCCGGTGCTGGGCCACCAGAGACTAACAAACAAACACGCTCATGCAAACTATCCTGATGCATGCTCAATAATCCAGGTAGAAAAATCTAAAAAAGTTAAGTCTGGTCCTCAGGACAGGTTCAAAAAACAAAAATCAGAACATACAAACTGACTCCTAAATGCCCATTTTGGTTCAATTTTTAATTGAATTGTGATGGAGTCAGGCTGAAGCCTTGTGTCTACAACTGTGCAGGTTTTCAGGAAATGAAAAAAAGTGGAGTCATGAGTTCAAAAGTTAATTTCTTGTTTTGTCATGACATGGATGCTATGACTTTTTTTTTTTCTTTTTACTTTTACACTAAGGAGGTAATCTTTAGGCTTTATATACTGTCCTGCTTCTTTTACCACTAACAACACAGATTCTGCTTATTAATCAAATTTCAGTAAAATCATCAGCGCTTAGCGTTTGTTACTCTGTAGTTCAATGGTTTCAGTAGACGCAGTTCAACACAATCCATCCATCCATTATCTTTACCCGCTTCTTCCTTGTCGGGTCGCGGGGGTCACTGGCGCCCTTATCCAGCAGTTACTGTGCGAGAGGTGGGGGACATCCTGGACAGGTCTCCAGTCCATCACACGGATACATTGAGACAAACAAGACAAACAACATTCACTTACACCTAGAAACAATTTAGAGTTACCGATCAGCCTAACATGCATGTTTTTGGTCTGTGGGAGGAAACCGGAGTGCCCGGAGAAAACCCACGCATGCACAGAGAGAACATGCAAACTCCACCCAGAAGGGTCCCGGGTCGGGATGACTGGCGACCTTCTTGCTGAGAGGCAACAGCTCTACCAACTGCGCCGCCCTCAACACAATCCAACTATTCAAATAGGTTTGATAAGGGTGAAAATAAACAAGTGTGGAAACCTGTACCATCTTGTAATCTGCATTCTCTAGCAGCAGCATTAGCCGCATGCAGGGAGATAATTCCATCAAATCCCTCCTGTGGGTGTGCCTCACCTGCTGTGAGTGTATATTAATGACCTGTAAAAAACAAGCTTACCCTCCAAACTTCCTAAAAAATAGAAATGGCTATGTTTATATGTTTATATACACTGAGACATATTTTTTAATAAAAAATAGACATTGGCTAATTGGGTGAAATCCTTTTCTGCACTAATAATTACTTCTCTTAAAGCTGCACCCCTTTTATTTCAGAAATACCAAATGATGATGTAGTCAGAGCTCAGAATTATTGTTTATTCTGTGTTTTGGCATGGACTAGCTAAATACCATTAGTATTCCTGAATCCGCATTATGTACATACAAATGTAACAATGTGTAGCAGTCTGCACTCCGGTCACGGCTCGGGCATGAACAGAACCATTATCAGGCCCATGCTAAGCCCCCTGAGCCAATTTGATGTGATGAATGTGCAATTTCCTTTGTCTCCACACAGACAGTTAATTACAATCTCTATCAATAAAGTATGTCCCACTTCAGTGGTCGACATTATAGACCGAGGAGTCACATCTTCCGACGACCTGTCGATCCACTGTACTGCAGAGTTTGTCAAGTCTGAACGAATTTAATGGGGCCCAGACTTTTTTAAGAACGAGTTAAGATAAGCAGAGAAGATGAACTTTGAGAGAGACTAAATTAACCACTTTAGTATTTACAGAGGCTTCCTTTAGCTTAGATTCCCTGGAGGTGATTAAGAAACGAATTATAATAAGTCTGCCTTGGCTTTGTGAAGAAAAGGACACAGAGAGTGGCAGACAGACTGAAAGACAGAAACGTATTGATTTTTGGACTAAATTGAAACAATCTTTCATAATCAGGAGCAATGTTCTGTTGCATGTTTGAGTTTTCCACTCGTTCTTCTTGCCAGTTTTTGTGTATTTCTCTCCTGCTCAAATACTAAACCATCCAGACACGACTCAAACGGCACTGCAGCCATAAAATAATTTAATACAGCAAATATCCTTGGAGCCAAGAAACGATGGCCCCAGACTGCAGTGGTGAATTTGATACGTGGATTTTCTCCTGAGTGCTCTCACACACATACAACCACCTACAGTTTTGAAGAGGCCAAATTAAATTACTTTTGTCTGGGTATTTTGTCTGGATACATAATAACAATCTGTAAGTGTCCCTTTAAAGATTTCTGTTCTCAGTTTGGAAAACGAGGTGGGCACAGTCGGTTTTGTGCGCTGGCATCACTGTGGATGTTGAGTAGGCAGCTGAGGAGCGATTGCACTCGTACTGAACTGTAGTCTGAATCTGTGGTAAAACTGGTGTAAGCTTGGCAGGGGCGATCCTAGAATCTGCCCTTTAGGGGTGCTCAGCCCCCAGTGCTGACAATGGCTCTTGGCTTGAACAACGTGGTGGCCATTAGCATCAAAAGCATTCATAATGTTGGAGGGACACACTGGTGGTGGGGGTCTGGGGGTCCTCCCCCAGAAAATTTTGAATAAAGTAGAAGTCATTTCCTGCATTCTGGTGTATTTTTGTTAAACATCTACATTTACCTGCATTAGTAAACACTTGATTTAATAACTATTTTAGAGAGCTGGGCACAACAAGAAGTAGCGCTAAGCTAGCAGTGTGCAAAGATGCGCTAGCTAAGATGCTACAGATGTGAGCTCTGCTTTACATTACACATCCTAATAATAACAAATGCACGGTTGTCAAAAGTTTTAATACATTTGATTACCTTCAGGAGAAAAATAGATTCAAGATTACTGCCACAGCCAAGTGGAGTTAAAAACACAAAATGGCTGTAAGTCAGCCAACTTTACATATGCTTAGGAAAAACATTGTTGTGGTAGTAGCTGAGAGTGATCCCTATACCTATACTGAGTGCTAACTGATGGTGCAAGGTCATTGCTTAAAATTAGCTATTATCTTTTTGAAGTCAACTCTGTCTGTCTGTTAGCAAAATAGCTCGTGAGCCACTGGACAGATTTTAAGGAACGTTCAGAAAATAACGACCAAATTCACATCTACAAGTGAATAACTTTTGAACTTGATCCAATTCAAGATGGCTGCCGCAGCATTAGCCAACACAAAAATAAGAATTAATTAGTCAGTTTTGCAGATATTGAACTAAAACTACTGTATGTGTAGGAGAAAATAATTTCCTCCGAATTCTTATTTTTCATCATTTGTGATGTGAATGGAATGGCTCTAAGAAGAATGGAGCGTGAGATTGACAGATGGATTGGTGCAGCGTCTGCAGTATTGTGGACTATGTACCGGTCCGTTGTGGTGAAGAGGGAGCTGAGCTGTAAGGCAAAGCTCTCTGTTTACCGGTCAGTCTACGTTCCTACCCTCACCTATGATCATAAACTCTGGGTAGTGACCGAAAGAATGAGATTGTGGATACAGGCAGTTGAAATGAGATTCTTCCGCAGACTCTCCCTTAGATAGAGAGTGAGATGTTCACAGTTATCTGGGAGAGACTCGGAGTAGAACCGCTGCTCCTCCACATGGAGAGGAGCCAGTTGAGGTGGTTCAGGCATCTGGTAAGGATACTTCCTAGGTGCCTCCCAAGGAAGGTGGTTCGTGCATGTCTGACTGCTAAGAGATCTAGGAAAGCCCCTGGACACACTGGAGAGACCACGTGTCTCAGTTGGCCTGGGAACGCCTTGGGGTCCTTCCAGATGATTTGGAAGAGGTAGCTGTGGAAAGAGATGGCTGGACCTCCTTGCTCAAGCTGCTGCCCCAGCGACCAGACTTTGGAAGAAGTGGAAGATAATCAAAGGATGGATGGATGGAGCAGAGCTCCTAAACTGACAAAGAGCAAATATTCCTGCATAAATTAAGAAAAAAAAATCAAGAAGAGCATCATTTGAAAACCCATTCCTCATTCAACAGTTTACCCTCCTCCCATGCGCACACCCACACCTGAGCTCAATTTATTATCCCACTGTAGTATGCATGTTTTTCTACATGCAGGAAGAAACCACAGAAAATGCACACATGCATATGGGGAACATGAGAATTCCACACAAAAAGATTTAGAATTGAAGACCATCTTGCTGTGAGTCAACAGTGCGAACCACCTGACCACCGTGCAGACCTGTCAGCCACTGTACTTAGAAGAAAACCCATTTTCCTTCCGCATCGAGCTTGGGGCTGTTCCCATGATTTTCAAGGACTATGTTTGTGTTATTGCCCTGAGGGGCATCTTTTATTCATTTATTTTTTTCTAAGATACAGTGAGTGTTCATAAAATAATAAATCTGATTAAAAAAAATCTTTCTACATTTTAGTTCAAAGTAGCAGGTAGGAGACTGGATCACCTTTCACATGTTGAGGATTAAAATGTGTTCCTTTAGGAAGGTTAGTGAGAAAAACCTTGAAATTGCATTCAAATCATATCTACAAATTAAGAGAATTGAAAAAAGTTGTGAGTGGAGGCTGGTATTAGTAAAATGAATAAATAAAAAATAAAAATAAAAAATTCCCATTAGCATTAGGAAAGTTTTCCGTATTTCATCATGTTGGAGCTCAGATGGGTTGTTAAACATTTAATTTTTTTTTTTTTTTTTTTTGTGCAGACACATAGAGACAATTTAAAGTTACCAATCAGCCTGCAGACTCGGCAGTGGATCAGTGGTAAGTGCTGCGGTCTTGTAACCCTGAAGCTGCAGGTTTGAACCCAGGTTGCATCAAGCAGAGCAATCGGTGAAAAACAATTGCCGAATCTTTCATGTTAGTTTGCTCACTGTGCAGAATGGAGCAGCCGAATGAAAAGCAACAATTAAACATGCATGTTTTCGGTCTGAGGGAGGAAAGTGAAGTATCCAGAGAAAAGCCATGCATGCACAGGGAGAACATGAAAACTCCACACAGACAGGCTCCAGGCCAGCAGACAAACCTGCGACCCTCTCGCTGTGAGGCAACGGGTCTAACCACTGCGTCACCATGTTGCCCTGTGTTTGTACAAATAAGTACGAAATGTTGCAGCAGCAACATATTTTCAGTGTGTCTTACACAAATGTGTTGATCTGGATTATCAGGGTCATATGTAGTTTTTGATTTTAACTGTAGTGCGGCACAGTAGCTCAGTTGGTAGAGTTCTTGCTTCTCAGTGAGAAGATCGCTGGATTGAATCTCCGTCAGGGGCCTTACTGGGTGGAGTTTGCATGTTCTCTCAGTGCTGCATGGGTTTTCTCTGGGTTTTCCTCCCACAGACCAAAAACATGCATGTTAGGCTGATTGGTAACTCTAAATTGTCCCTAGGTGTGAGTGAAAGGTTGTTTGTCTCAATCTGTTCCTGTGATGGACTGGAGACCTGTCCAGGGTGTACCCCGACCCCCGCCCTCGCACAGTGATAGCTGGATAATTGCACCAGTGACCCCTGTGCCCCGAAAAGGAAGAAGGGGGTAAAAATAATGGATGGCTGGATGGATTTGAACAGTATTGTTTGCACTAAATGCATGGTTTTGTTGCGTCGTTTGCTGATTTTTAATGGAAACACTTTCTGTTTTTCACAGCACTTTCTTTCTATTTAAACATTGTCTTTGAAGAGGTGGTTCTTAAGAAACTGGGCCTCTCACTAAAACTGTGGTTTGATTAAAATGTGGAGAAAAAAGTAACAATAAAATAATAAAAAAGAGAAAGACTAAAATGCTAGACATTAGGATGACATTTTGTTAGTGAGTGCACTAAGTTACACAAGAATTCAGCTGAGTATATTTGCACACACAAAAAACCACTTGTTTAAAAATCACTGGCTGAAAGAAATCTTGCTAGTTTACTGAAAAGCTTTTTTTTCTGATTTAACACAAAGAACAAAATAATTCACTGAAAATCTCAGACAACCATCCACTCCATCTATCTGTCCTGAAGACGACGAATAAAGCAGTAAACAGGACATAAAGCCAGGTTTTACTCACAAAATGAAGTTTTATTTTAGTGGCCTCATTTAAATAATTAAAGTTAATGGGCCAAACACTAAACTACAGACGGAGCTGTGAGCAGGGAAAACCATAATGTGTAAGTGAAGAGGTCCACAAAATGCTGAAGAAAACCCAGGAGCTGAGAATGTTTTTCGTCCAACTCCCCAGGTGATCAGTTTATAGCAAATTTAAATTTTTAGTTCAACAGCACATCCATATCTGCCGTGCTGTCCACATACATTTTATCAAAGACATTTAAAGTCCCTTATCCTTGTTGTTGTCCTTTAATTTAATTTTTACACACCAAGGCATATGCAAAACACTGAGTAAATCTTGGTTAAATAAATCTGCAATGCAATTTGCCCATCACCCATCTTAAATCTACTGAACTCTTAAGGTTAATCAATTGCTGATTCATATCTAGTTATCATTTTCTGGAAGTTTAATTGAAATCTATCCGTTGGTTCAAGAGATAATTAATGCCAAAGTCTGAAATTAACGATGTGTACAATCCATCTGTGCTCAGGATAAACAGAGGGGATGACTCTCAGCTACTATCCTACCAAATATTAGTATATTAGCTGTAAAATTGACAGCTATAGCTATTTTTAACTTTGCTCTTTTCATTGAATGTGGCGGTCATAGGGTCATGAGATATTTTGCTAACAGACAACTAATGAACACGCAGACACACGGTCAGATGCCATTTATTGTGGTGTTTGATAAGAACTGGAAAACTTCCACATGTAGTTAAAGACTCTAAAATGTAATGTGCAAAGTAGCAGCAGACATTTATGCTGTAAGTCTACTGCAGCGTTTTCCTAAACTTTTATGAACATTTCTAACACAAAATAAAAAATTAAAAAAGTCAGAAAAGGAGACGTGAGGTGAGCTGATGTTGGTGATGCAGAAATCTCTGAGTTAAAAGTCTTCCTCCACCTCCTGCACCCTAATGTTCACTTAAATACATCTTTAGACTTCCTCAATTACCTCCGCCAGTTTCTGTTCCAAACCCCAGCCTGAGTGAGAGTGCGTCCATCAAGACGGAGCCACTAATTGATTTTCCATATGAATTATTTCCATGGTGTAGGATTCCCTGCTTCCTCCTCCAAACAACCTCCACTCTGCAGCTATCAACTGATTGACTACACCTGTTTCCTGCCATCAAGACTCCACACCCCTGCTCTACTTAAGCCACAACCTGACGTTCAACCAACGCTCGAACATTAATTACCTCTGGTAAACTGTGACAGCCAGTACAATTCTAGACTTTGACTCGTCTGCACTAACCTGTCTGTCTCCCTCCTGCTTGTCCAGCTCTGCTTCAGTCATCCAGCTTGTCTGACCTTCTCCTGCCTGCCTCTGGTTGCCAACCCTGCACATCGAAAACCACACTGAAAGATAACACCCAGACCATTCCACCAACTCTCAGCAACAGTAAGATACTTACCTCTTTGGCCCTCCCGGATCTTGTGGACTCATCTTCAAGGATCGTCTGTACCCACG
>NC_056499.1:8191039-8205681 GCF_014905685.2 Nematolebias whitei | reverse complement strand
ACCGCGCTCTCTGAGGTCAGCAGACCAGATGCTTCTCTCAGTCCCAGAAACCCGTCGTAAGCTCAGAGGTGACAGGGCTTTCTCTGTTGCAGGTCCACGACTGTGGAATGAGTTGCCACTGAGTGTCCGGCAGGCTCCCACACTCTCAGTCTTTAAGTCTCGCTTGAAGACCCACTTCTATTCGCTTGCCTTTAACACGGTGTGATTTGTTTTGGTCCTGTCTGTTCTCTACTCTGTGGGCCATTTTAGTTAGCTTCTGCTGCTATTTGTATATGTATTTCTATTTTATGTTTTCCTGTCTGCTGTGCATGTTTGGTTCTTTTGTACAGCACTTTGGTTGGCCTTGTTGCTGTTTTAAGTGCTATATAAATAAATTGGTATGGTATGGTATGGTATGAACTTGTGACAACAACCATGTCTGTGTATTTGTCTAATTTGGGTCATCATTAGATCTGACTGGCTAAGACACTACCTTTGCAAAGTCTTTCTGAGCTGGGAGGACTTTTGAATCACTTTTTTAATTAATACTTTAATACTTCACCAGGCAAATGCACAGGCCAAATATGGCCCGTGGGCCACCAGTTCACAGTGGCTGTTTTAGGTATTTTCACTTTAAACATTGTTAGTTTAATCCCACTATTTTTACTTTTGGTTTGTTTGGGCTTAAGCACCAAATAGTATGTCATGTTAGGTGAAATACACAGTAAATCTGCTGCAGCCGAACATTACCTGGACAAAGCAGAACTTTTATCTTTCAGTCTGAAAGAACGATCCTACTGATCTTTGTACAGAGGCAATAATGCCATTATCATTGCTTTGATGGGACCTATGATTAAGCAGCTTGTCTGAGAGAAATATGTGGAAAAAGTACATGTTCATAACAGCGTCTCATTGAAGAGGTTTGTTTTGGCAAAAGAAAACTATTTTGCAGATTTTATGGAGAAATTACTTGAACTCATCAAAAACTACTAAATGCAATTAAGCAATAACAGTAACACGTACGGCAACATTATGCACCGATCGAGAAAATTTTAAACAGCAATACAGCATTCTATAGCGATGAGTCGGACAAACTAAGACCTTGATTTGTGACTTGACCTTGAAGCTGGGACGATGAAAAGTGTATGCAATGCTCCGTCTAGCAATGATGCATATCTTTATGATGTTTCATTAAATAATCTTGAAGGGATGAGAAGTTATGGGCAAAACAAGAAAAGGTTTATGGACAGATGAACAGGCGGAGACTATATCGTAATACGTCCTGCCTTTGACAGGCGTACTAAAACAACTAAAACAACTAAAACAACTGCTCCACCTGGGTGCATCACAGGGGTGATGGGTTAAATGCAGAGAACCAAGTTTGTCATTGTATGGAACATAAATGAATGACAAATGTTAAGATATTTTGTCTAGACTGGTTGTGGGGTTTTTTGATCTGCTCAGAGACGGGATTATAATGAAATTATGACCCGGTTCTGACCGGGTAAAACTGGGCCAGCAACTCTAAAAAGGAGTCTCCCAGGGATTCAATATCCGTCAAGGAATAGAGTTTAATCTGCTTGCTACATCATATAGGAAGGCTTTTGAAGCACCGTCTCATACTTCTGTACATGTCATAACCACATAAGATCCATTGAGATCACACTTAGTCACGCCCCCTCATACACTGACAGGTTGTGCTCCTCTTCTGTGAAGGAAGAGTCTAGGACCCTATAAATGAGTAATGACATGGGACATCTGCCCCTTCCGGTTGCTGCTCGTGTCGAACTGTCCCAGAAAGGCAAGCGCTGTAAACTGTACTTTTTTCCTGCCTTGATTTAATATAATTGATTAAACTTAATTGACGTTTCCTTGATTTATTGATATTTTGGGTTGCCACTTCTGTGGGAGGTCCGAGCTGGGGGAAGAGACGTGGGCTGGAGAGGGTTTCCGGGTCCGGTGGCCCGCAGCCAGCTCCCGTCTTTAACACAACAAATAGCTCTTATACTTAAAGATGTTTTGCCATTTGAGGTTTCAGATAAATATATGTTGAGTAATTTTCTGATATAGATTGAATGAGCCCAATGGTAGGTGTCTGACAGAGAATTCTGTAACTAATAATCCATCCCTCCCTCCATCCATCCATCCATCCATCCATCTATCCATCCATTCATCCATCCATCCATCCATCCATCTATCCATCCATTCATCTATTCATCTATCCATCCATTCATCCATCCATTATCTTCCTCTTGTTCTGAAGTCGGGTTGCGGGAGCAGCAGCTTGAGCAGGGAGGTTCAGACATCTATTTGGAGGACTCCAAGGCATTCCCAGGCCAAACGAGAGACAGAGAATCTCCAGTGTGTCCTTGGTCTTCCTTGGGATCTCCTCCCAGTTGGACATGTCCAAACCACCTCAACTGGCTCCTCTCAATGTGGAGGAGCAGCGGTTCAAATCTCTCCCAGCTAACTGAACTTCTCACGCTATCTCTAAGGGAAAGTCCAGCTACCATGCAGAGGAAACTCATTTCAACACCTGCATGTATGATCTCATTCTTTCAGTCACTACCCAGAGTTTGTGACCATAGGTGAGGGTAGGAATGTAAACTGACTGGTAAACAGAGAGCGTTGCCTTACAGTTCAGCTCCCACTTCACCATAACGGACCGGCACAGAGTCCACAATACTGCAGATGCTGAACCAATTTGTCTGTCAATCTCATGCTCCATTCTTCCCTCACTTGTGAACAAAACCCAGATATACTTGAACTCCTCTACTTGAGGTAGAACCTCATCCTCGACCTGAAGAGAGCAATCCACCCTTTTCTGACTGAGGACCATGGTTTCAGATTTGGAGGTGCTGATTCTAACTAACAATCCACATGATTTTCTTCAGTGGCAAATGTTCAAACAAAAAATGCAGCTGACTAAACTTTTTACTGATTAACCCTCACTCCCTGTTATCATGTTTACAGTTCTACACTTTCATTACACTGAACCATGTTGTTCCTCTGAAAAAGAAGACTGGGGCTGATGACCCTTACTCTCCACAACTAATTTAAAATAGACCTCAAAAAGTTGAGAAGAAAATGGTGTTCAACAAATTTAAGAAGAGTTTGAGACAGATAGTCTCCTGACATATGAAAATGTTGCTTGCAGTGCTGGATCTGCTCATCACTGTTAAATAGAGAAGGTTTAAATAAGCACTGCAGCCAGTTAGTGTCACAGCTCTGTGTGTTTCTGTAACTGTCACTATAGTGACAACTTTTTCAGCTTCGATGCAAATAAAATTGTTTTTATTGGAGAAAAAATCACTGCACTGTGGAACACAAAAATACTCAAAACACTGACATTGAATTCCATCTGACAAGACGCTTTTTGAGAAAACTTAACATGCAAAATAATGCAGAACCACATCTATTAAATATTATTAATCCCTGAGGCTCATGAACATTGTATTTCAAACTGTACTCTGGATTTTAACTTAATTAAAGTAACTTTAGGTCTTTTTATGCTTTATTTTAAGGGCTGTGGTAGCTTAGTACCACAGTTTTGTAATCCTGAGGTTCAGTAGCAGCTGGTCAATAGAGGGCGCTAGGGTGCCACCCCACCACTCACAATATTACTTTGAAGACTTAAAAATTTTGAATAAAAATGAAATAATAAAATAACAATATTTCAAAATATCTGTAATTTTTTGTTGTTGTTGTGTTTTAAAGACTCATTCATGTTCAGGACAGGTCATGTCATGCTTATGACAGTATCATGTCAGCCTTATGAAGACCTCTTCAAATAAAGTGTTACCAAATATTTTATAGTTAATGATGAGTAAAGTTGTTTCTTTCAAAAATGTTGTCTCTGAGTGATGATGTATTTCTGTCCGGGCGGTGCTAGAATCTTTGCCCACAGACTCTCATTAAAAGTTGTACATGTGCAGTAGCTCCTCTTCATTACAAGCAATAGGAAGATTCTGGGCGCACCACTTCTGCGCCAAGAATACGGGCGCACGATACAAATAGTGCTTCTGGTACTAGAACAGATTTTTTTAAATGTATTATTTATTATTATTATTATTTCTGGTCCCGGAACAGATCGTAGGCAGCCCGGTGGCACAAGTGGTAGAGCTGATGCCTCTCAGCGAGAAGGTTGCCCGTTCAAATTTCGGTCCGGGCGCTTTTCTGGGTGGAGTTTGCATGTTCTCTCAATGCATGTGTGGGTTTTCTCTGGGTACTACGGTTTCCTCCCACAGACCAAAAACATGCGTGTTAGGCTGATTGGTAACTCTAAATTGTCCATAGGTGTAAGTGAGATAGTGAATGGTTGTTTGTCTCATTTGTGGTCCTGTGATGGACTTGCGACCTGTCCAGGGTGTACCCTGCCCCTCGGACAGTGATTGCTGGACATGGGCACTGGCAACCCCCGTGACCCAAAATGGAAGAAGCAGGAGCAGGTAAAGATAATGGATGGATGGAACTTATATTACTATAGTAATGATGATAAAACATTCACATGCATTGCTTAAATTTATGATGGTTTTTGATATTGATAAAACCCAGGGTTATTAATTTTTAGGTCTGTTTCACACATGCCAAGTTTCTGTCTATTGCTGAGGATGGCAAGCTAACTCTAGTTTCGAACCAGGTAATCAGTTGAAGCCCCATAAATCCTTCCAGTGCTGTAGGTGTTTTAAACTTACAGCTACATTCTCATTCTCTCTCTTAACTGTATATACACACACATATATATATATATATATATATATATACATACAGTTATATATACATATATACTGTATATATTTGTCCATTTTGGAGTTATAGCCCCCCCCCCCCCCCTTCCAGGATAAAACTCCACCAGCTGCCACTGCTGAGGTTGCAGGTTCAAGCCCAGACTGAGTGAGGCATTCGACGTAAATAATTGCTAAATGTTTTGTGTGGTAACCCCTGCATCAAAGTGAAAAAACACTTTTTTTTTGTGTTATTTTATTGATTTTATACTTGCCTGAGGAACACGTTTCATTCTTCCATGTCTCAGACACTCTGAATGGCATAAATCAGATTCTGATAAATTTATAAGCCAATACTTTGATCAATCGATTAGAGACGTGAAAAAATGTTTTACCTAACATTTAGAGCAAAATTTACAGTTGAGTAATTAGTGAGAATCTTAAGTTTCAGGAGGAACATATCCAGTTAATTTGTTTACAACTGTATATGATGAATTTACACACGTGAGAGGAAGGATAACCTGCATGAGTCACAAACAACACTAAAAGTGCACAATGGAACTGCGTTTTCAAACTGTTTGACCTTGAAATGTACCATCACCATCACACACATACACACAAAGGATATATTTTATCCTTTATTTTTTTTCCAGTACCTTGAATTATTTTGACCTAAAAAAAATTTATGGTCAATAAATAACCTGTTAAACAAAGACTTCCTCTCCCTGCTCATCGTTTTGAGCCTAAGAACACACTCACACGTGTTATAATCTAACAGACACTGGGTCTTTCTTGCTATATTTTAAACATATCACGTTGTCAATTTTTTTTCCAAGTTCCCCCCGAGTCTACCCGGCTCCTCTTCAAGCCTGTCACCATCACAGGCAGACAGGCATCCTGGTGGGAAAACACACACAAACACGCACGCACACACAAATGAGGAGACTGACATTTGGCCAGCGGTAGGACTCCTGTCGTCTAAAACGCATGGCCTAAACATGAAACATCCGGGGTGGAATACTAAACACACCTCTGCAAATGTGCAAAGTGAGAGATGTCAAGAGCAAATTACATTATGGCAACTTTTTTTTTTTTTACTGCTGTGACTCAATATGGCTGAGGAGAGACAACATCATTATGTCTTGTACTTTTTTTGCAGCTGTAGAAACTATCCACATAATCAGATTATAGGTCGGATAATTTCCTAAAATAGTTACAAGAGTTAACCCCTTACATAAACTAGAACCAGGTGTGCCACACACACAACACAATATATGGTGTATACCTACCACAGAACACCCAGAGGAATAAAGAAGCACCTCAACAGCATCAGCTGACAGATTTTGCCGGAGGCTGACAGTTGCTGTAACATCCTGTGGCCCCTATAGCTCTGGTCATGCCTATATGCACTCAGACTTTGGAGCTAAATTCACCCCTAAAAGTTTACATGCACTGTAAAAAAAAAAGATATTAAACACTAATAAATATGAAGAATTTCCCCCCCCAAAAAATAAAGACATGGACTTGTTCGCTTCACGTTCAGGGAGCTTTCTCAAATCAAAAGGTAGAATGAATGAATGAATGAAGAACAGGAGAGCTTTGAAAATGCCAAATTTGATTACACCCCTGTGAGAAAAAAGTTGTAGCCAGAACTTTTGCACAGAACGGGTTCTTGGAGCTGCTGCGAGAACAAAATGACGTAATATTTGTGACACAATTATGGGATTCGCCTGGTTAAATAAAGGTTAATAAATAAAAGAAATAAATAAATGTCAGAGAGAGCAGATTTCTGCACTTCATCACTTTGCTTCTTCTTATATTTGAGATCATATTGTTCCATATTTTCCTAACAGAGCACTTTGCTCTCAGACTACAGGCTTACTCGTGGTTCCTAGAGTTTCCAAAAGCAGAATGGGAGGACGATATTTCAGGCTCTTCTCTTGTGGAACCAACTTCCAGTTTCTGTCTGTGAAGCTGACACATGGTCCAGTTTTAAGACTGGGCTTAAGACTTTACTTTTTCATAAATCCTATGGTTAGGGTTGTCTTGTTATTCTGCTATAGGCTTACAGTGCTAGAGGACAAATTGACCTAATTTCCTTAATTGAATTGTAAAAATTGAATAGTTTTCATTTGTTACTATTTCTATCTTAACATGTGATTCTTGACCTGCCATTGTGTATCTGTTCCTCTCAAACCCAGCCGGTCGAAGCAGATGGCCACTTGTCCTGAGCCTGGTTCTGCCAAAGGTTTCTTCCTCATGAGGAAGTTTTTTTCTTTCCACTGTCGCCTTCACGCTTGCTCAAGATGAGAGTTCTGTGATGGAGTTAAATTCTAAGCAGTCTGCTCCTCAGATAAATAACGTTAAATTATTATTTTTATATATGAATGTTTGTGTTCAGTGCTCTGAGACGACTTCTGTTGTGACTTGGTGCTGTATAAATAAATTGAATTTAATTACTTCTTGCACAGTTAGAGCTCAGCTTTAATGGTCCATTGTAAGTTTTAGACAAGTAAAATCTGAGACCTGTTTCTCGGGTAAAAACTGTTGCTCACCAGTTTGAGCCACGCGTCTGTGGAGAGGTTCAGTTTCTCCATTTTAGAAGTCTGAACATCCCTCACTGCACTGAACAGCAGACACCACACTGCTCAGTTTGGGGGGTCTGTTCCTGGTATGGACCTGACACTCTCTGACGGTCCTGTTGGATTTAAAATGTACTGAAATGTCATGCCTTATGAGTTTTTCAGATATTCCGCAACATGTGGGATGACAATGTTTTTACATTTGTTTGTGAACATGTTCCCATGCGGAGAAAGGAAAGAAAATTAACACACAACACGTCATAAAAGCTTCCCAAACAAGTGGATATTCTAACTGGGATTCTGTCAAATCAGCAAAAAAAAATCTAAAAATCACCAGAGAACAGAGTGGGGAGGAAAAGAAAATCAAAGTCAAGATTGTCATGTTCTACCTGTAATTTACAAAAACGGTCAAACTTGAACATCAGCAACCTAAAATCTCTAACCAAAGTTGTTGATTCATTTTGGTTATTAGCTTCCTTCTGGTTAGCAGTGCGCTCGTCATCCAGCAGAGAACACATGGGTTAGAACTATAAGTGTTACATTTAAAAAACTGTTATAAAGCTTGTGTTTTTTCATTCACTCATGTATTCAACCATTATTTATACAGGTTAGTCTCATTGAGCCCCGAGGACTCATTTACAAGAGAGACCAGGTTGAGAAGGTTCTGTAAAAAGTTTTTATATCCTTTACATGTGATAACGAGGCACAGCTGGCAGGTATTAGTCGAGTTGAAATACATATCACAAATTGCATCTACAGCAAATCGACCAATTTCTTTTACCGTCTAAAAACTTCTTCCACCCTTGTTAATTCGTCCGTGCACGTCCCTGTAGCTAGTTCCAGCCGTATTGAATGTTGAGGTTTTTAAACACGCAAAACTTGTAACGAACTACCTGATTTAACTGAGTACAAAAGTAACTAGTTACTTGTTTTTGACCAGGTCACCTTTAGAAACGAGCTTCATCTCATCAAGCTTTTAAAAGGAAGGCGATGATGATGATGATGATGAAGTTTAACTGAAACTTATTTTTTAGTGTGATTTAACTGTTACACTTCATGTTAACATAAAATATCGACTATACAATTTAGTCAAACAGAAAAAGTGCAAATTGATTTTATTGATGAAATTTTAAGTTGTTTTTTTTTACAGTTTGATAATAAAGATCAGGGTGTTTCAAGAGTTTAGCATATATTTCATCAGAGATACTGATGTTTATACCGTGGACACAACTAACATGCAGTCCTACAGATTATTAGCCCACTATTATTATTATTGTTGTTGTTGTTTTTTGGTGTTGTTGTGTGCAGAGAAAAGATTGCCAGTCTGTGAAAACCTGATTCTTTAAGCTTTATAGCCAAAATCCATTGATGCTTTGCTGCACAGGAAACAAGACATAATTGAATATTTATGGTTATTTCACAGCCCGTGTGTGCTCAACTCTTAAAGAATGGTTGGAAATGTTGCGATCTGGTTGCTCTCCTCCTGTTCGGACTCACCTTGGTTGGAGGTCCCCGGGTCCGGCAGGACACTTTCCATCAGCAGCAGAAGCACGCAGCATCTCCCAGCGGAGCGCATCGTTGAGCCACAACTAAAACTGCCTCCTATAGATCCACAAGCTGAGGAGGGAATAATGGGCTTTCAGGAGAACAAAGAAAACAAAAAAGGGCTCTGAACGCGTCCAAACATCCACACTCGGGGGGTCTCAGTCGAATCCACAGGAGTTCTTCTTTCTTATTTTTTTATTTTTTATTTTTTTCAGTCAAGCATCCCCGGATCCGCTGTTACGCATGAACGAGAGGAGGGAAATAAAATAAAATTCATCATCGACTAAGTTTGACAAGCATCTTTAAAGCTCAAGTTGTCGAAAAGGACCAAAAAGTCTGATCATCCAGGTTTTTTTTTTGTTTGTTTGTTTGTTTGTTTATTTGTTTTCCAAAAATTGACGCTAAAAAGAAAAAAGACGATGTGCTGGAAAATCCGCGACTTTCCGCCTCACTTTGGGCCGCAGCATCCCGAGCTGCGCCTCGGCTCCTCTGCGTGCATCTCCCTCCGCGTGCTCACGATGCTTCTCAGGACAGGAGCGACGCTCGTGCGCAGACTGACAGCTCGTGCGTTCGTGCCAAGTCCACGTGTGCGCACGCAAAACTTGTCGATTTCTCTCCACATTTCTCACTTTTCAGCCGTTCAAACCGGAAAGTGCGCGCTTCTGCTGCGTTATTGACTCGTGCGTTGAGGAGCTGGAGAGCAACATGAAGCCGTAATAACACCATCAAGCCGCGCTGTGGCTTTCACTTGCATTCAATTACGTTGTGGGGATGCTAATGTGTCTGGGGCAGTTTCTATTTCTGGTGGCACGAGAGGAAGAAGAGCAGACAGACAAGTTGCAACTAAACTGGGTTTAGGATGCAGCCTGCACAGACAGAACAGTGGCTTTCAGCTCATTAGAAACACTTTTTTCCCCCCAGAGCTTTTGTTCAAGCAGAACCTGAAACGAAACCTTTCATCCTGACTTCAAACGCTCCTTCTCCTCATGACTGATGGTCTGTGAGCTGCACAATAGTGGAGATAACTCCTGTTAGAAGTCCCCTGAGATCCGCAGTCAGAGAGGACACACGGTGACCTTTTGGACTCCAGAGGAACAACTCAGCTGATATGGATCAAGGTGCTGTTTGGACTGGAGGGTCACTCTCTGTCTTTCTGGCTGACAGGAAATGTAAGTGTTGGTTGGACTGACTGTTGACGTGCATTCAGGAACACTGCTGCATTTCTTGTAAAAAGCACTTCATTTAAAGGCATTTACCTGCATGTCTTAGGGTAAATGAAAATAAATGGTTTATTATTTATTTTAGAAAGATAAGTTATGGGCAGGTTTGCATACCCTCACATTAAAAACTGCTGAGTTACTTTGATAACTCAACTGCTGGGCCATTGGGTTTATTTGACCAAATATTAAAGAAGAGCCACTTTAAACTAAGCTGGCCGAACTTCACCTCTGCTTTAAGCTCAAAATAATATTGTAAAATTGTGCAAGAATATATGTAACTTGACTTTGTTAATAACTTTTGTTTGAACTAAAGTTTGGGTTCCTATAAAATAATGTTAACTGGTGCTACAGTGGTTAGCGCCAGCTGGCTGGATTAATTTTTAAATATTAGCCCAAATATAATTGTTTTTTAAAATCATTTTTTAGTAGCTCTAACTTGACAAATATATCATTTTGACCATTGTTTGATAGAGAACTGAATGCAGTATCTGAGCTGAAACTGATAACTTATTGAGTTTAGACTATACGCAGGTCTGGCTCGGTCCAAGGTTGACCCAGCGCTGGGTTATAAAACGGGTTGTTTTTAACCCAGCAGTTTTCAGTGTGCTCAAATAAATCTTAATCTTTGCATTATAGACACGTTTCAAACTTGTGTTTGACCTTAAAAGTGGTTTATGGGCCTATAGTCACTCAGTCAGGATGTGGGCGCAAGAAGAAATGCAGCCCCATGTTGATTGGATGGATAGTGCAGAAGGTATTAAAAAAGCCAAGAAAACAATCCAAAACTTTTCAGTCTGGGTCAAGGCATGGCACATTTTGATTCCAGCAGCTGTTGCAGTTTGAACTACAACAGGCTTCTTGGAAAAAGAAAAAAAAAAATCTCCAAGATGCATACTGGCAAGATTCAATGTTTCTAGTAGAGGCTTCTGAGACCGATGAGGCTAAATTGGAGCCTTCGTGTTCCCGTCTCATCGGTTTTGTGTTCATTGTTTATTTTTTCTGGAAGGGTGTCAACAAGTTTATCCACATTTGCAGCTTGATCACATGGGAGGAAATGCCATCCACCGTGACGTGATGTCTGTTTGCAGTCCTGAACATAAAACAAAAAGAGCAGGATTTCTGTGCGTACATGCATTGCCTTTTTAGAAACAAATTAACAATAAAAAAAAATTGACATTTTGAATAAGGCTTTATTTTGAACATGTTTGAATAATACAATAAATTAGCCTAAGTATACCGTATTTTACGCCGTAAACGTTGCAACACTATAAGTCGCATCTGTCCAAATATGTCTAATAAAGTGGAAAAATCCATAAATATGTTGCTTCGCCGTATACGTTGCATCTAGTATGCGTCACCGCTGACAACCTGAAAATGTGGGCCGGTGTTGTGCCAAATATCGATTGTTGCCAAATGGCGGGAGCGTGCACAGGAGGACTTTAACAGGAATTTAACAAGATTAACACTTAAAAACAATTATTTGTTTGCTCGACATTATAGCAAAGGTGTGTCTCAGTCTAACTTTTCATTAATAAATGCACTTTGATGCTCAAATCAGCCGCATTTCAAAACCCGATTTGTGGAAGCGGATACGCACAGACGGACAAGTCGCTGTGCATTTCTTCAAAGTTTAACAAGAAAAACACCTAAAAACATTTATTTGTTTGCTCGACTTTATAGTAAATGTGTGTCTCAGTTGAACTTTTACTAAATAAAAGGACTTTAATGGTTAAATCAGCTGTATTTCAAAAGTATTTGCTGCCTTGGTGCTCTGGGAGCATGCAGAGGGAGGAAATCAGGATGGAGGAACGCTGCATATTTCTTCAAATTTTAACAAGATAAACACCTAAAAACAATTATTTGTTTGCTCGACATTATGGAAAAGGGTGTATCAGCTGATTGTGTCATTAATAGCCACTTTTACCTATTACATGATACAACAGCATGCCATACAACTCGAGTGCCATCTGGCAGCTGAAAATGGTAGTGTTCAATATTTTCAGTCAGAATGAATGAAAACGGTCATATCTCAGACAAAAATTGGTTCTTAAATATGGGGAAAATCTATAAATACGTCGTTTTGGTGTATAAATCGTAGGACATGCAAAATATGCCAAAAAAAACATGACCTATAGGGCAAAAAATGGTATGTAAAAAATATTGCAGTTCATGAAAAGATCAGTCAACATGTACTCAACACGTTCAATAAGGAGCACAAGGAAGGAAAGATTTATTTGATTCCAACCCTTTGTATCCTTTAGGGACAATAAGTATTTGTTTACATCTTGTTTTATCCTATCATGAGCTCTTCTCATATGTAGCTTCTTGGTAACCAAAGTAACATTGTAAGGAATGTACATATTTGCAGCTATATACATAATGTGCATGCTCACATAGGCCTAATGTTTCTAATGTGATTCTGCCATCATGTTGGCCAGGACTTCTTCATAGCAGAGATGTATCTTCATGGAAACTTCCTGGTTAAATAAAGGTCAAATAAATAAAAAATAAAGGACAAATAAAATAGATTATTTTGTTTTGTATCTGTCTGTGCATTGACCTTTGAGTATGGTTGTTGATAATCCGGGCTTTTTTATTTGGTAGATAGCAAACATTTCATCTCAAAATTGCTTTTTTTATATCTTGAGTTGATTATTGTTCAAATCAATATTTTTTTCAGGATGTTAATATTGCCCTTCCAAACAATTCTACTCTTAGAGATTATTTGGAGAGTTTCTGATGAGCTGAGCTCATCTTTTCTCTCAGCATTCCCCCACAAACACAAAGTTTCAGCACCAGTGGCATCAGCCTTAAGAAGAGTTTGCATCAGGAAGATTTTGTTTTTCTAGCAGGGAAAGAAGTAAAATCTTTGTTATGCATTCAAATATTTGTCTTAACTATGAGTGTGTGCAATGCATTATAGTACGTGTCGTCACCGTTGCGCAGAATGCATCTCTCCTGCACGTTTTCTGTTGGCAAATATTTGATTTAACTAAGTAAAGGATTCTGTTATGCTGCTTCGGGATTCAGAGGATTATTTGGATTGTCCCATTTCAATGCTCAACCTTCACTTCAGTTTTTGAAAAATGAATACAATTAGCATTCATCTCAAGGTCTGTGTCATAATTTTCCTTCTTGGTTTAATCTTTCCTACCATTGTTTCTGTTATTTTAATGGTTGTTTGAAAGACTAAGAGAGTATGCTCAATAATAAACCATTTATCTCCCAAATTAAAAGGGACAAAAGTGTTGCTCATATTTTAATGATTCTCATTCGGCTCAGTTGGTAGAGCTGCTGCCTCTCAGCAAGAAGGTCGCAGGTTCAAATCCCGGCCAGGGGCCTTTCTGGGTGGAGTTTGCATATTCTCTCGGTGCATGTGTGGGTTTTCTCCGGGTACTCCAGTTTCCTCCCACAGACCAAAAACATGCATGTTAGGCTGATTGGTAACTCTAAACTGACCCTAGGTGAGAGAGTTCATGGTTGTTTGTCTCGTTTGTCTATGTGTCCCTATGATGGACTGGAGACCTGTCCAGGTGTTACTGTGACGGACTTGCGACCTGTCCAGGGTGTACCCCGCCCCTCGCACAGTGATTGCTGGACATGGGCACCAGCGACCCCCGTGACCCAAAATGGAATAAGCGGGTAAAGATAATGGATGGATGGATGGACCCCTGTGACCTGAAAAGGAAGAAGCAGGTAAAGATGATGGATGGATGAATTTTGCTCCTAAGCAACGGGATCAAGTTCACTTGTAGAAATGTTTGTGTTTAAAATTAAAGATGATTTTAGAATTGGCATGTTCAAAACATTCAGTGAGGCTAGTCGTCCTTTTTCTGGAAAATGATTTCTAATTTGTACTAATCTCTGTTGATGTGATTAAAAGATGGGAATAGTTTTAAATTTTCTCTGGAGCATGGGAGTTTGAAAGTTCTGCGCGGTTCCTAGGACTAGGAGATCTCTGAGGCTGTTCCTGGGATGTGTTGGAGGAGTTTGGGGGGTCACAACACCGAGTGCTACGATAACCACGGGCACCACTGATGTCTTGACTCTCCACAACTTCTTTATTTCCCTTTTCAGCCCTTGGTATTTTTCCAGCTGCTCCTTCTTCCTGGTGTTAGTCACATGGGATTACATCTATCACCACTGTCTTCTTCTGTAGCTTGTCGACCACCAGTGTCTGATTGGTTAGACACCTGATCTGCTCAGTCTGGGTCTGGAAGTCCTACAGTATCTTAGCTCTGCCATTCTCTCTTTTTTAATAAGCTTAAAGTTTTAATACTAACTGACTTATCACCTTAATGGTAGAAAACAAGTTTTGCTATAGTTTTAATGATCATAAATGCATTATTAAATGAAAAAGTACGTGTAAATTATGAATATTTTGCTAATGGCTACAATATGCGAGGTTTCAAAATGCCACAGAGAAGTGAAAAATGTAAAGTTCTGGAAGTGCATCATCTCTGAAGGAATGTGATCAGACAAAACCACATGTTTTTTCATTACTGCGGAGAAACTGACTGAAGATCAAGATCAAGATCAAGAACAGCAGGAGGGGAGCGAGAATAGAAATCACTTAACATCTCCTCCAATTC
>NC_056499.1:8174976-8186039 GCF_014905685.2 Nematolebias whitei | reverse complement strand
ATAGATAGATAGATAGATAGATAGATAGATAGATAGATAGATAGATAGAGACTCAGGATTCTCACGGTGCCGGTGCATTGACAAATGTCTGCTCTGTTTTGGCTAGCGAGAACGGAGCTCAATTGCAGGTCTGGACGAACATCAAAACACAATTAAGGGCTGACACAGAACTGGTCATGCAGAAGAGTGGAGACAGGAGGAGATGAAGTGGAGCTGGAGGAAGGAGGAGGAGCGCACAGCAGAGAGAGGAGGTTAAGACAGTGGGATGTTTGAAAGCAGACCTGTGTGTATTTTCACTGCTGTGGGAAATAAATTATATTTACCCTCCTGTTGCCCTTGAGTCAAAATGACCCACGAGGTGTCCATTGAGGCCGTCATACCACCCTGGACATGTTGGATCTCGTTGGATATTGGATGCTAAGCAGTGTCGGGCCTGGTTAGTACCTGGATGGGATACCACCTGTGAATACCAGGTGTCAAAAGCTTGGGGAGGTTGTGGCGCAATGCTTAGACAGCTATCTTGGGACTGGAAAGTTGCTGGTTGGATTCCCTACTATGTCCTTATGATGTGATGTCTTTGAGCAAGACACCTATTCCCTAACTGATCCCTGGTTGTTTAAGAAGCTGCCAGGGAATAGATTGTAAGGAATCATTAGACATCCAAATACAATTAATTATATATGCTTTTGGGGACTGAAGCTGATGAGAGTTTAGGGGAGTTCCTCAATTTATATGTTAAGTGAATAGTTTGAATTCTTAAAGTGGTTTTCTGTGGAGTTTTTATCGGTAATTAGTATCCTACCTGCAGCAAAATTCTCTCTGAGCATTTTCAGTTTGCAGAATCAGGTTGTTCTCTCAAAAGAAGAGAAGCTAGAATACAACATATGAGTCAAACTGAAGGTCCGGGGGCCAAATGTGCTCCTCGTTGACATCTTATCTGGCCCTCAAGATGATATGTGAAACATAAAATACTTCTATCTCTTCAATTTTTTTCAGTAATATTTGATTATGATGTTAAAAGCACAACAGAGAACATCAAATGAGACTGATAAAACTCTTGTTGAGGAACTTGTGACCAAGAAAAGATGTTGGGTATCTGATTTAGAGTTAATGTAATTTCTGAAATTGGGCTTTAGTTTGAAAAAGGTTTCAATTTTGACCCCCTTTTGTAAGTGAGTTTGACACTCCTGATCTAGGCCATAATCTAGTCCAAGCTGTTCTAAAGCACTCTTAGCTTTAATTTTAATATAATGGTGCATGCGATTTCATATTTTACACCCATTTGTGCCTGTGGCTTATGCAGAAATGAATTTACAGGTGAGCCTGACTCAAAGTGGGTGGGCTGAAATTTTTAATTTAGTTTTAAAGTCCATTTTTAAACAATTCAAATCCTTCAGCCTGATTAAGAAAGCACATCAGCGACTCTACTTCCTCAGACAGCTGTGGCGGGATGGACCAGGAAGCTCAGTCCTCACCTCCTTCTACAGGTGTGGAGTGGAGAGCATCCTGTGCTCCAGCATCAACGTGTGGCACGGAGGCTGCACAGCTGCAGAAAGAAAAGCTTTGCAGAGAGTGGTGAAGGCTGCACAGAAGACTGTTGGAGTCAGCCTCCCCACCATCACAGACATTTACACCTCCAGATGCAGAAAGAGGGCCACCTGCATCATGAAGGACCCCACTCACCCAGCACACACACTTTTTGCCCCGCTCCCCCCAGGAAGGAGGTTGTGGAGCATTTAGTGTAGAACAAATAGACTGAGGAACAGCTTCTACCCTGAAGCTGTTAGACTCATGAATCTCTAACCAGGATAATCAATGTGAAGAAAAAAAAATCACTGTAATCTCACTTTGACTGGTGATATGATATTTATCCATGCTGCTGATCTCTTGCCTTTAAGCTGCTGTATTCATACCCATCTGCTCACAACAAAATCATGTTCAGGCTGCTGTTTAATACACTGTATTATATTACATTATCATAGTTTGGCATATAACTTAGATCCTAGCAAACTGTTTCTTTTTTTATACTTTATATTTTTGCTATTTTTGGGTGTAACTGGTACCATGAGTACACAATTTCATTCCATCTTATGTACCGCATGTGATGCAAATGACAATGAAGAACCTTGAACTTTGAACCTTGAACAAATCTAATTGTTTTGGAACATCACCTTCAACTGTGGCGTCAACCAGAAAAGTTCTTTACAAAACAAGAGGACAGCCAGCTTTTTAATGTTTTCATTAAACGTGGAATTTATTGCCTTTTAAACAGCAAAGTGAGCCGTAAATAAGCTTTGAGTTAAAAGGAATGAGGTCGTATGAAAATGAAGTCATATATATGTTAAGTTGAATATCCATTCCAGTTGTTCTGCCCTTTAGTGAGCTTGTAGCGTTTGATTGATAAACCTCTTTTCCCCTCAGGGAGAAGTTTCAAAAAGGTCACAATTAACATTTTGTTAATGTTTTCTTTTTGATCCTCGGGAAGGATAGTTATGACCATGGGAATAAACAGACACGCATTAAACAGTACAGATAGCATACATCACAACCATTTGAAAGATATGCACATTTTCACATGCTTCTTAAACGAATCAGTCACCATGACTGCAACGCCTAAACAACATCTTAAAGTTTAAAGCAAATCTGAGTTATTCACGCTCTGCAGTTCACCTCAAGTTTTATGATATCAAATGAAACTGGGATTAATCAGAAGACATTAAAGTTTTGGCTTTGTTGAAACTATTTGTTTGCACTTGGAAACAAGATAAAGCTGTGAAACATGAACATTTACCAGGGTGAGCAATGAGTTAACAAAAAGCACTTAGTGAAAATATCAGTGCAGTTAGGCTTTACCATTGGTAGCAGTGATTTCATTCACATCAGAGGACGAGTTAGAAATTCAGTGTAGCATCTCAGGGTCAAAGTGAAGGTGACACTTCAAACATCTAAAAAGGACGTCACATAAACTGTTATTCTTCCTCTCCAGCTGCCTATTGAGCTGATTTCCTTTGTTCTAAAGCTCAGAAAAGCTTTCTGTCGATGTGCGGACACGTTTGAACACCTGCGAGCACCTGTTGTTACAAGATCGATCGTGGTGGCAGGAGGGGAAACCCAGATTTGTAGATGAGGAATCGGACTGGAGATGTATCTAAGAGGCTCAGTGGGATGTAGGATCCTCTGAGTGATTAAGGGATGTTAAAGGATTACTGCCCTTCAAAAGTATTTGATAGCTACATGTCTGCAAGTAGTAATCTTAGAAAAACTGCCAAATAAAGAAGGTATCTGTTGAAAATCCTAGGAATGACAGTATGCAGAAGACTCCTGTACAAGATAAAAGGCCTAGCATTGCTTGAAGGAATGCATAACACTTGCCATCTTTCATGCTAGAGTTTTTGACTAAAACAAGCCATACACCAATGTCCCCCATCACTGGATTTAACAGGCTAATGTTTGTAGTGACTGAGATGTGTTTTTCTGGACTGGAAATGAACAAGGAACACAAGTAAACCCATGACACTCAACTGGGCAGGAGTTTTCCTGTGTATAAGGTTTGAGGTAGATCCTGGTGAGTGGAGAGAGATTTATGCTTACAAGTATAGTTTCCTCGAATTATTACGGTGGTTGAATGTTGGCCAAGGCCCCCATTGGCCACCCCGCAATTCCGTCATTCTTAGGTTTTCTGTCATGATCACTTTCTCAACAGTTGACAATCATTCATTCCACTCTTCCACACCTGTACCTGATCCTGATGACTACTCTTCAGGGTACTCAAGGACTGGGCAGTCAGTCATCTGACGCTGGAACATTACGCTACCTTCTGGTAACCTAAGTGACAGCCTTTAAACGTATCTCTTGTGAAATGACGACTAACCTTTGTACTTTCCTTGTGTTTCTTTAAGTCCTGCTCCTCCGTGCCTCTTGAAACCTCTTTGCTCCTTGTGACCATGCCAGCAACCATCCTGCTCCTGCAAAAGCCAAAGATCAGCTTGGACCAAACACTGAGCACCACCAATCTGTCACTCTTTCCAATGTTACGCAACTTTCTGGATCAAATAACCATCTCGACTTGGAATCTTAGGGTCTCATTTCTCTCCCATCTCCATTGCTACAAACAACTAGGGATGGGGGCGATCCGATCCGGTATCGGTATCGGCCGCCAATGCCAGCATAATTTACGTATCGGAGTTTTACGATCCAACCTGCCGATCTTTCTGATCCATGATGTATGTCCGTGTCTGATGACCTGCTCTGCAGGTTGGCTTCAAACTATGGAATGGATTTCCTGAACGGAGGGATGTTTCATGAAACCCAGAGTAATAAGACCTGCCTCACATTCAGGAAATCCATTTCATAGCTTGCAGCCAGCTACAACGTGAGTAAATACTCTTTTGAGGGCTGAGCACTGAGCAGCACTGCTGCTAACAGCTAACCAACTTTTCATCGTAACATGTCTGCTGTGTGGAAGTATTTTACACTGAACACCGCAAGACAACAACATGCAATGTCTGCAGAGCTGCTATACCAAGAGGGGGAAGCTCGGTCACGACCTACAATACAACAAACTTAATAAACGTTTGAAAAAGCACCACATTAAAGCGCACAATGATTGTTTAGCCAGGCACCGCAGTCAAGTTAGTTTTACACTGGACGTTCGAGCTCCGTGACTTCAGCGGTGTGTTCCGCTTGTTCAGTCCGGAGCAGACAGTCTGATTTCAGTCAGCCATGCTCAAGCTGACTGAAATCAGACTGTCTGCTTCACAGCTTGATTGAATATTTACAGCCAAGATATAGTTACATTTATCCTCCAGGAGATAATAATCAGCTCAAGATGAGAGTTCTGTGATGGAGTTAAATTCAAAGCAGTCTGCTCAGATAAATAATCTTAAATTATTATTTTTATATATGAATATTTGTGTTAATTTATTTGAATGTTTCTGTACAGTGCTCTGAAATTAACTTCTGTTGTGACTTGGCGCTTTATAAATAAAATGAATTGAATAGACAATCATAAAAAATGAGTATGAACTGAAAAAGAAAAGAAAATTATATATGTATTAAAAAAAGAAAAAACAGCTACATAATAAAGCGATGTAAAATTCTAAAAAATAGGAACATGTCTGTGTTGGCTTATGCCATGAACTTAGCAGATGTTTGACGCCATTTAATCCCTTTAATATCCACTTTAAAGCTAGGAATAAAACAAACAGTGTGTTTTGTGTTAGCAGGATTTAATTCTAACTTTGAAACTTATCCAAGATTAATAAAACTTACCTCAAGTTGCCTTTTTGGACATACATGCACATATTTGTACAAACTGTACTTGAGAGATTATTACAGCCTCTTACAATCAATTATGATATCGGAATAGTATCGGGCGATATCCAGATGTAGGTGTCGGGATCGGCTCGGTAGTAAAACAATGTGGATCGGTGCATCCATACAAACAACCAAATGTAAGATTTCAACAACAATCCCCAGTAATCAAATTCTTTCTAATTTGCCAATACTCACTTTCTCCCTATCTTCCCTTCCAGCCAAGATATCTTTGTGTACAAATTGTAAATAAAAACACTTATATTTTTATATGAATCTGTGTCTTCGTCAGTCTGCTAACTTGGGGTTTAAAAAAAAAAATCCATCAGCATGTTACTGGTGGTGGAAAGCATAATTTTTCTCAAATGATAAGGAAGGTCACAATTTTGATAGGAACCTTTCTTATGCCTAAATGTAGCCACACACCAAAAGGGAAATCAGTACCTCACTTATTTTTCAAGTTGGTTTCAAGTTCAACATGCAAGGATGGATGAATGGAAAAAAGGTATTTCCAACTTCCCCTCTTCACACCACAATGGGGGATGACGATCTTAGGATGAGGGAAAAAATGGAGTTGTAGCTGTTTTAGTCAAACTTTGAACGTGCAGTCTCGTAATATAGAGAACTATCACTTTCACAGTATATGATGAGCTTCTTCATCAATATCTGTATTTGTAAAGTTGACTGAATCAACTTATGTTTTGGCCAAGGTTGATTAGCCATTTCATCCATCATACTCTGGGTTTGCTCTAAATATTAATGAGTAGTAGATGTACATCCCTTGATTACTTTCTGATAGTTTCTTTAAGATCTGTTTAGTGATTCATGATATCTGTTGGTAAGAGTTATTGTTGACTCTAAGGGTTAACACCAAAGTTTCAAATAAAGATCTTGTGTAATGCGCTCAAATTATGAGTTGCAAATAATTCTCAGCTATAGCCACACCAAAATTTAGCTCAACAAACTGAGCTATAGCCATTTATATGTTGGCTAATGATGAAAACTTTGGTGGCCATCTTGAATCAGGGTAATTACAGAAAAAAATCAGTCAGTCAGTACTTTCTAAGAGTTTCATTAAAATCAATTCGGTGGAGCTTGAGATATTTTGCTAACAGACAGCCAGGGTTACGTTCAACAGTTAATACCAAAGTTTTAAGCATAAACATTGAGCAATGCATAGTGCTCACAGTGATGGTTGGGGTTGATGCTCAGCTACTACCTAACAAGATGAATAAGCTTTTGTACCCAGAGACTTGTAGACTGATGACAAGGACTCAGATAAAAAATGGTAAGTGTATTAATTTACAAGTGATTTAAGGAAAAATTCTGAAAAGGGAAAAAAAAGGTACAGGTATGTATGTAAATATATGGGCAGGATTGGATGGTAAATGTTTTGATATGAATCTTGGATGGAGAAGTCTTACTTGTGTTTGTTTGCAGAGCTAGAGAGGAGGGGGCAGGTGGTAAGCGGTTGTTTGGTCCAGAAGGTGATTAGAGTTGGAGAGAGTGGCAGAGCGATGGTACTTCATGAATTCATCCAGGCTATTTGGTTTGCAGGTTGATGAGATGGTAACTGGCGTTGGCACAGGGAGAGAAGACTTGGAGACCACGAAGAGCAGAACTTGAACTTACAGGAAGAAGCACAAAGGATAGATTTTCGCATACAGAGACAAGTCCATGTGGCTGTCAGTAGGTACCATAAGGTAAATTAATGATCCAGCGTTGTAGGGCTGGCTCCCAAGTCCTTAAATACACCAACCATTTGTTAGACAGAATCAGGTGCAGGTGTGGTGTGAAGGATGGCTCTGTCCAATTGTCTGTAGGCTGTGGGGAAAGTGATTAATACAGAAGCCCAGGAATCCTACCACAAATTTAGCTCAATATCTGTAAAAGTTATAGCCACTTTTGTGTTTTCTAAGGTCAGTTGATAGTGGCAGCCATGTTGCCTTCAAATGTTATTCAAATCAATTCAATTCACCAACACTTTATTAACCCCAGAGGGAAATTAAATGTTGTTGTAACTCATCATCCTGGTGTCATTAAAGAGTTGTTGTAGATGCTGATGGTTGTGGGCAGGAAGGATCTCTTGTAGCGGTCTGTACAATGGATCCGAAGAAGCCTCTGACTGAAGACACTGTTGTTGTATGACAGTCTAATAAATAGAGTGCTCAGTTGTCTATAATGTTCTTCATTTTATGAAGAATTCTTCTTTGTACAATCATCGTTCTAGAGGAGTCCCCAGAACTGATCCAGCCTTCTTTATGAGCTTGTTGGTCTTTCCTAAGTCACTTGCTCTGGTGCTGCTCCCCCAGCAGATGATGGCAGAAGAGATAGCGCTCTCTACAACAGACGTATAGAAGATATGCAGCATCTTGCTGCAAACATTGAAGGCCTTCAGCTTTCTCAAGAAGTACAGTCTGCTCTGTCCCTTCTTGTAAATGGCTCCACTGTTGCATTTCCAGTCCATTCTGTTGTCCAGGTGAACCCCAAGGTATTTATACTTCTCCACCACCACCACTTCTTCTCCCATGATGGAAATAGGGTTGGACCTGTTCCTATTTCTCATTAAATCTACAATCCTCTCCTTTGTTTTGTTCACATTCAAGATGAGATGATTGTTTCCACACCATGCCACAAAGCCAGTTCCCTGTACTCAGCTTCTTGTCCATCTATGATACACCTGACTACTGCAGAGTCATCTGAATATTTCTCCAGATGACAGGAATCTGTTTTGTACTGGAAATCTGAGGTGTGCAGAGTGAAAAGGAATGGTGAGAGTACAGTCCCCTGTGGTGCTCCTGAGCTACTGACCACCTGGTTAGACACACAACCCTTCAGTCTCACAAACTGTGGTCTATTTGTCAGGTAATCTTTGATCCAGGTGATTGTTGAGGCCTCCACCTGAGTCTTCTGGAGTTTCTGGCAAAGCAAATCAGGCTGGATTGTGTTAAGTGCACTGGAGAAATCAAAGAACATGACTCTCACAGTGCTGTCTGTTTTTTCTAGGTGACAGTGAGTTTGCTGAAGCAAGTGTGTTCAGTTGTACAGGTACCCCAGATCAGGTGATCACTTCTGAAAATTTCATAAAATATCTGTCCTGTGGTTCATGAGATATTTTGCTAACACCACAGACAAATGAACACATGTGCACCCACAAACATGGTCATAGCAGTCAATAAAAACAACGATGAAAACTTTTTCTTTTGTTCCTCGGTCAGTTTGAAAAGTCTTGCTGAGAATCCGGCTCAGGATCAATTGGAAGATGAGACTGGGAAGTTTTTTAATCTCTTCCAGGAGAGGTTTTTACGGTTGGCATTAGGCTGCTGTCCAACTCACAATTCACACTGCAACAAACTAAGTCCTGCTGCAGCAAAGTATCCTGGCAGGAACTTCAGTTTCACAGATGGTCGACAATAAACTCTGTCCAGAGTTGACCAAATGTCAAAACACGTACACTTATTAATCAGTGGCAATCAATTATTTATTCACTAACAACTGAATGAATAATTGCTTGATTGCACTTCACAGAGACCTCTTGTTGAAAGCCAGAATGGAAAAAATATCTTGCAAAAGAGCAACAATTCCTAAACTCAGTTCACTTTTAAAACATAGCTGAAGCAACACAAGCTGAAAAACAGTTCTAACATTTGCTTATGATGTCAAACTTGAGATTTTGTAAATGCAGTGTTGGCAACTGGTGAGTCAAAATGAATCATATTGACAAAAACATGACATAAATATGTTTATTTATTTACATTTTGGAAAATGTTCTCACCATTGTAAAAATTTGATTCAACTGAAAAAATCTCAGAAAGCCTATCAGTGAATAAATCCTTAATTTCCTAGAAGTCGGATAACCAGTTGACACTTAAAGGAAATATGCATGCTAAGGAAAAAGAGGTGAAGTTATAAAATGAAAATTTTGTGTGACTATTCAGAGAAAATAATAAATCATAATAAATCCCAGGCAGGACAGTGGTGAAGTGGTTGTCACCGTCACAAAACAGCAAGAAGGTTTGAGGTTTACCTCTTGGTCTTCCTCCCCTTGCATGCATGAGTTTTCTCTGGGTACACGTTAGGGTAAATGGTAACTCTAAAATGTCACTAGGCGTGAGTGAATGGTCGTTTGTCTAATTTGTCTCCATGTGGCTGGTTATGGTCTGTATACCAGAGTGATTCATAGGACACAACATGTGGGGTCCAGACAATCTCAACATTTTAAAAGAATGAACAAAAGAGGGAGAGGCCAAGAACCAAGCAGCAGTTGATTGTTGGATTCAGGCCACTCTTTTCACCCTAGGATCCAACCCTACAACCAAAAGCCGGATAGCAGAACTGCTGGTAACTCCCAGACCTGGCTGACAATCATTAGTAAAAAGTGACAAGGCTGGCGTCTATAAAGAAAGGAGGGGGAGCATGGCTGGAGAGTGGAGAACCAGCAGCCATCAAACATCAGACCAACACATCGACCTCTCCTCTCTGTCAATAGCTCCTCTAGCAGGAGGGACTTGCTCCTTTTAAGGTCCCATCAGCCAATTATAAGTTAAGAGAGGACATCAATTAGGCAGATAGTAATTTACACAAAGGTGACAGGGACACGTAAACATGTGATGGACAGGTGACCTGTCCAGGGTATCTCACACAATGACTGCTGAAAATAGGCACCAGCTCCCCTTGGACCCAAAAAGAAAAACTGGGTAAAAAGAATGGACAGATGTGTAAATAATTTCTCACTTTGGAACAATTTATATTATACTGTGAGCCTTTTATTTTCCATCCATCCATCCATCCATCCATCCATCCATCCATCCATCCATCCATCCATCCATCCATCCATCCATTATCTTTACCCACTTCTTCCTTTTCGGGTCGCAAGGTTCACTGGTGTCCATGTCCAGCAATCACTGTGCGAGGGGCAGGGGACACCTGGGCAGGTCTCCAGTCCATCACAGGGACACATAGAGACAAACGAGACAAACAACTATTCACTGTCTCACTCACACCTAGGGACAATTTATAGTTATAAATCAGCCTAACATGCATGTTTTTGGTCTATGGGAGGAAACTGGAATACCTGGGAAAAAAAACACACATGCACGGAGAGAACATGCAAACTTGACCCAGAAAGGCCCCCGTCCGGGATTTGAACCGGAGTGACCTGCTCGATGAGAGGCGGCACCTCTACCAACTGAGCCACCGTGCCACCCAGCCTTTTATTATATTGTACAAAGTATTTTTTTTAATTATATAAAAGACCTCAAGATGCTTCTGTTACCTCCAACAACCACTGAATTTGAAATACAATAGTCCCTCGCTACTTCACAGTTCATTTATCGTGGAGTCGCTCTATTGCAGTTTTTCAAAATGGACATGACACAAAATTGGCTGATTGATGGATGAGCCGCACGATCGGCATGAAATTTTTTATTAAAATAAATTATTGTAAATTAAGTAGCACCTGCTGCAACTATGCACAGCACATACTGCAGGATAAACTTCCTGCTGGAGCTGATCAGCTGTTTTTCGTGCAGAGCGGAGAAGTGGGCGTGGCCTAGAGCACTTGCAGGTGACAAATAGCAGCCGAGGCACGGAGCTGAAATCATGACATTCTGTGTCTTTTAGAGTGTTGAGAGTTTAGAAACATTGTTTAGAATATTGCAAGAGTGTAGGAAGGGTTAAAACGCTGTTATATATATATATATATATATATATATATATATATATATATATATATATATATATATATATAT
>NC_056499.1:8156922-8174966 GCF_014905685.2 Nematolebias whitei | reverse complement strand
TATATATATATATATATATATATATATATATATATATATATATATATTCATGCATGTTTTTGGACTGTGAGAGGAAACCGGAGTACCCAGAGAAAACCCACGCATGGAGATGTTCCTATTTTGCGGTTTTTCACTTATCGCTGGGCTTCAGGGTCCCTGCGATAAACGAAGGATTACTGCACGCCTAAAAGCACACTGAAGGTATTAGGCAAGTTTAGTGGCCACCATCCTGTTAGGTGCTAAGTATATCACTGTGTGATATACCCCAACAATGTTCAGTCAAGTCATGTGGACGGTTTCTTTATTTGTGCTGAGATGTTTCACCCTCCATCTGGAAGCCTTCATCAGTCTGAGGACACACCACAAAACAGATTATCCCCCATCCTACTCTAAAGACCGACTTTGTTTGGTGTTTCCTTGACTGATGAAGCCTTCCGGATGGAGGGCGAAATGTCTCAGCACAAAAAAAGAAACCATCCAGATGACCTGACTGAACATTTTTGTATTTTTTACTTGGATTACTGAACATGGACTTGGTGTACTGTGTGATATACTTATCACATATCACATGTCTTTTTTTTTATATCACTGTGTTTTTACAAGTTAAAGCCGCACACTGATAACAACTTGTGCTGTATTATCAGTTCAAAACCACAAAGGAAAAGTCTTATTTTACATAAATAACCAACGAATCATGCACATAGTGAAAACAGGAGACAAGAGAATTCTGTAATGACCTCCCACCAACCACAGTCAAACATTAGTGGCAGCAAAAACGCTGACCTGGTTCACCCAAACCATTTACAGTATATCATCAAAATATTTAATGATACTGTTCTCAGTACAGCTAGATTGGTGTTTGGGGAATTGTGTTGAAATCAGGTTATCTGCTTATTGGATAATAACTAAAAAAGGACAGAGACAGATCCTGGGAGATCTGTGAGTACTTGAAAAATGTGTTGAGGATGACTCTCAGCTACTATCACATCAAACTTTCGTTCAATATCTGTACAAATGACAGACTTACCTCTATATTTCTATTCTATCAGTTGTAGATTTGCATCCAATGATTATTTTACGCAAGTTTCATTAAAATTTATTGAGTGGTTCATGAGAATTTTTGGTAACAGGCACACGAAAGGTTGGCGGTTCAAATCCCGACTGGAGGTCTTTCTGGGTGGAGTTTGCATTTTCTCTCTGTGCATGCGTGGGTTTTCTCCGGGTACTCCGGTTTCCTCCCACAGACCAAAAATATGCATGTTAGGCTGATTGGTAACTAAATTGTCCCTAGGTGTGAGTGAGAGAGTGAATGGTTGTCTCGTTTGTCTCTATGTGTCCCTGTGATGGACTTGAGACCTGTCCAGGTGTCCCTGTGATGGACTGGAGACCTGTCCAGGTGTCCCTGTGATGGACTGGAGACCTGTCCAGGGTGTCCTCCACCTCTTACGCAGTGATGGCTGGACATGCATGGGCACCAGTGACCTCGTAACCCAAAAAGGAAGAAGTGGGTAAAGATTATGGATGGATGGATGGATGGATGGATGGATGGATGGATGGATGGATGAAGGCAGATGAACATGCACTCACACACAGATAAAAACTTTATAATCTTTCAGCAGTGATGGATAAAGACGTATGGTATATAATTTAAACAAAAGCTGGCATTTTTACAAAATTATAGAGATAATTTCCTGCCCTTTTTTGGTCATACTTCAGGATAAGAAGGTACAAAATAATAATAATAATAAAAAAGTCAACATGGATGCTTTAGCCTTCACCCAACAGGGATTCGTGTTTATTTACCCATATGCTGGTATACTTACAAAAGCTATATTAAATACTCCCCGTCATCCCTGAATCTCTTTTCCTCTGGGTGAGTGGTCTTGAAAATATATGTTATAGGTCTTGAGTGCTGAGTGCACTTGTAGGTTTCAAAAGAACATCAAAACTCAATCAAGTCGTGTGGATCCCTGAGGCTCGAGGCTGCAGCTCTCAGGGAAAGAGAGGATTAGGAGGAAGGAAGAAAGAGGGGCATGAAAAACACACAGATGAGGGGAGGAAGAAGGATGAGCCACCAGAAAATAGGATGACAAAAATAACTTTATTTTTACCATTGATTATTTCTGTCCGAACATTACAACAATAAACATGCAGTTATTTATTTATTTTATTTATTATTCTTAAGTAGAGGTACTAATTTTTTTAGCAATAGTCATTCCAGCATTTCATCTCATGCTCCTTCTGTTGTTGAACCGAGTTCTATGGATTGAATCATTGCTCAGCTTCAAACCCAAAATCTTCTAAAATTACTGGTGTAATTTACAGCAGAGCTCGGTGAACTCTGGCAGCCAGAGAAATCGAGTAAAAAAATTAAAAGTCTATTCACTCTGTATAAAAAGAAAGAAAAAAAAAATCTGTGCTCCATTTTGTTCTCTTTTGAAGCCCGAGTGTGAGGAATGGTAATTGAGCCATCACTCCAGGAAAAAAAAGAGAAAGATGAAGAGACGGAGCGAAGAGGAAGAGAGAGGAAAGTGGTGTAAGACTGGCTCACAGTGAGATCAAATAAAAACATGTTTTCTTTTAATTTTGTTGATTTAGATCTGGATTAAATTATCTAAAAGGGGTAGATGGAGTAGATGAGCATATGATCGGAAGGTTGCCGGTTCGTCTCCCTGGATCAACAACATCAAAATGTGGGTGGGAAAGGTGAAGCGTCCACACATTCACCCTCATTTACTGAATGGGCCACTCTGGGCCGTTGAGCAAGGCCCTTAACCCCCACCATCTTCTCCTCACAGAGGGCTGTGGTAGTTCAGTGGTCTGTGGAAGTGTCAAGGACATCCGGCATTAAAACAAATCGCCAAGTCTTCGTGCAACTTAGATCGCTGTGGCGACCCCTAACGAAGGGAGCAGACAAAAGAAGAAGAATAGAATATTTTAAAATGAATCATTTGTTTAATATTTTTAGCAGCTAAAGAAAATAAAAGAGATGCAAAAAAAATATTTAGTGACACCTGGGGTTATTTGGATTTTGGTGATGCCTAAATTGCATTTATAGACTTAAAAGATTGTGAAAAGCGATTTTGTTTTTGTTGTGCACGGAGTTTAACTGACGGTCGACACACATTATCAGAATCAACTTTATTGTCATTGCACAGTTAAGTACAGTGAAATTACGTTCCGTACAGCCGTCTGAAGGGTAGACGGAAGTGCACCGGGGCTGCAGCTTTTATGAAGCGCTGCCTTTATTGATTAGATAAGAAAAGGGGACGAAAACATGAGGGGAAAAAGGTATATTAAAAAAAAGATCTCTCACACCGTGTCCTTGGACACAGGACACGGTGTAAGGCAGCAAAAAATCTACCTCAGCACAAAGGCAACATAAATAAATACATTTTGCAGATGGGGGGGGGGTGACAAGACAGTTAGATTGTCCATGAACACTTCTAGATAGTTTCCATAGTCCTGAAAAATATGTTACAGTGTCTATCAGCTGGTTTCACGCTGACAGGATCCACAGATGTTCGCAGGGGTGAACATGAGCGGAGTTTTTTGATTTACATATCCACCAGGAGCAATTTGAGATAAGATGGCCTATCCAAGGCCAAGTGGGGAGGCCAGATTCAGGTAAACAACAATTGTTTAGGGCAGGCAGACTCTGATTTCTGTCTGCCTTCAGTTCTGCTGGTACACTCAATGGTGAATCCAAAACAGCCAGATTTGTGGGCATTCCGCCGGTTCGTGCTCGTTAGCCTTCTCCAATGTCGGTTCCTTGATGCTGGCGTGTTCTAAGAGCCGCACGTGGCCAACAATTCTCAGAAATTGTGTCCAGCTTACAGTTCAGTTTGCAAAGCATATGAGTCTGAGCGCTCGAAGCACGGTGTAATCCTTCACATAAGGCAGGCAGCATCACCATTGCCAAAACTGCTGCCGACATCTTCCTAATTTGTCGATATCCCAGGTATGTGCCAATTCCAAAAAGCAGAAACCTTGTTATCATAAATCGAAGTCTTCTGTGTCCTCAATGGACAATACAGACAGACACATCATCTTCCATTCACCCAAGGAATTCATGACATATCCAGCTGCGTTTGTCCTTTCAGGGAATGAGGGTTCGCCTGCACCCTGTCTCCTCGTCAAGAAAATCTTGTCAATTGCATTGAGAGACCAGCTGACCAGATCCATAATTTACGATTCGGAAGATGCGTAACGAGAAGCTCTGATACACGGAACAAAGAACAAAAGCAGGAGGAAGGCAGGAGAGGGAAGAAGAGTGACCGTCTTCGTTGAGGGCAAGTCTGAAAAACAAATTGGGCTCTAAATCTGCCGTCTCTGAAATTGAACATACATTTTGTAACACAATGATGTTTCAATTTTATTGGAGATGAAAGAATTTTACTAAATGGTCTGCTGACGACTGTTTAAATAAATTATTGACCGTTTAAGATATTTGTCTGGCACAGTTGCAAAACTTAACAACTACCATAAGAATATATTGATCTGTTTTACTTGAGTGTTTGTCATTTTATATCCCATAAACCACTGGACAGATTTTAACCTCCAAAGCTAAGTGACCTTAGCAAATACAAAAACAACTATGACTCAGTCAGTTGATTTGATATTGACTTAAAATTCAGTGTGGCGATAGCTGAGCATGGTCCCCAACGCATAATTTGAGTGCAACACATTGCACATCTTTGAAAACCATGAGTATTAATTGCTGGAGTCAGCCTTGCTTGTCTGTTAGCAAAATATCTCATAAATGGCTGGACGTATTTCAATGAAACTCTCAGAAATGAATCACTTTATGCACATCTGCAGCTGTATAACTTTCTGAAGTCATCCCATTTTAATGGCTGCAACAGCTAACTGGCCTTTGCAAACAGAAAAATGGCTATAACTAGCTTAATTTTACAGATGGTGAGCTAAAATTTGGTGTGGTAGTAGCTGAAAGTCATTCACAACACATAATTCAACCCATTAATAGATTGTGCAAATTTCCACAAGATAGCTCACTGGACTCTAAAACTCTGACATGACAGAAGGTGGGCAACCTGCATTCCTTCAAGTAATACAATACCTCCAATTTAAATCTATTTAACATTAACATTATTTCATTTATTATATTACACTGAGGAAATAATCTTGATTATTCAGCTTTTTTTTTTGTCTGAGTCATGGATCCTGCTTGTTTTTAACCCCCCCACCCCCCACTTCCTCCCTCTGTGTGTGCCTGACTGCAGAGGCAGCTCCTGGAGTTCGAGGTGGAACCAGCTGCTGCTCATTATTCACCTGCTTCACAAATACCTGGTCGCCGCACCGACAAATGGTTAGATTGCTGCTCTGCATTTGCAAAATCTGCTGAAAGCAGACCTTGATGCTGCCTGCCGCCTTACAGGAAGGGATCGCATCATTAAGTAAAAAGTAAAATAAAATATAAAATAACAACCTGCACCAGGGTAAACACGTAAGGCGTGCTGCTCATCACCTTCCAACATCACTTTAGGAAAAAAAAAACCATAATAAGATGTTCCACTGGTTGCACAAATATTATCTTTGCAAATAAAACATCTAAACTGCGTGCTTTGCTCTCTGCTTCTGATTCCATCACAGCCTGGAGGAATCTGCTTTCTTCCCATTTTCCTCGAGCAATATTTCAAAATCTATCAGCACAGAACGATGCAGGGCGGCTCTATTAGAATGAAAAATTTAGGCTGATTTCAATCCCAAACTGCTTACGTGAGAGCTAATTCAACACACAATCTTATTCATTCTAACTTTAAAAGTTTGTTTTATTCCTGTCATTTTCTATGAGTTTGTGTTCAATGCCGATTTGCATTAGATGACATGGAAATAAACAGCTTGCGGTTTGATTAAATTTGTTTTCATTGCTACGTTCTGTGGCTATCGCCCTAACTTATTTCATCTCTGAATAATAGACCTTGTTTTAATTTACCGTTCCCCTCTCCATGTCTCTCATGTGATTAGTGGGTGTCCGGGCCTGTCATTACACGGTGCGATGTGGGCAAATGATGTCTCAGTAGAGCTCCTGCAGCAGGCACTGGAAGAGTTAAGACATTAATAGGCAGAGAAAAGCCATGCAGCATCACTGTCTACCTGTGTGCTGGGACTGGCAAAGATCAAAGGCTGACTCTGAGATGTGGGGGGGTGGGTGGTGTATGGGGGGTGGGGGGGGAGCAGCCAGATACACAGACGCAGAGGAGAGGAGAGGAAAAAGTCATCGAGTGACAAGGAGACTGAGAGTATTGCAAGTTCTGAAAGCACAGAAGGGACAGGAGAGGTAGGGTAAAAAAAAAAAAAAGCAGACAGGGAGAATAAATAGGAGTCATTTCCTTCCTGCCATCTGCCTTATTGTTGACTATAGTTTATGTGCTGCATTGGCCTCCGTGTCACCTTCGGTACGCCTCGTGAGATCCTTGAAACAAAGCAGACGTTATACCTGCCTGGTCAGCACTTCGACCACTAACTCATGCTAATTGGGCAACAGGCTCAGGGAAATTGTTTTTCTTTCAAAAAACAAAAGTAACGGTAGATAAGTCTACTAATTATTTAAACACTGTTCCCTTGGCTGTGTGTGCTTGTAAGTCTGTAAAGTTAACAAAATTTCTTATGAATCATTGAATAGGTTAAAACTTTCAAAAAGTAAAACTCTGGATTGATAACTACAACTGAATAACTTTTGGGGGAATTCCTATTCAAAATGGCCACTACAGCCATTACGTCTTAGCGACTAAAGAGATGAACACAAATTCTGTCATCAGAACTCTACAGCATCGGGCTGAACACATCCCCGTGAAGACAGGAGGGAAGGAAAAGGAACAAAAACACATTAAAAAAATTAAGCTCTCCAAACATGTGGATACCCTAACTGAGCTTTTGTAAAATCTGTGAAGAAATCTACAAAACACACCACTGAACAGAATCAGGAGAACAGATGGAAAAACATTGTCATCCCTTATGTTGCTGGAGTATCAGAGATGTTATCAGTCCATTAAATGGACGTTATTAGTTGTTATCATCCCCATAGGTTGTGTTCAGACTGTTCCCTCCTACCTGCTAGTAGTTTTAAAGTTATGTTTTTATTGGTGATAATATGCATCGCGGCTCGAGTGTAAAACCGGAAGTGTATTTTAGTTAGCTTTGTGTAACCTTTTTCCTAAACCTAACCTTATACCTGACCTAAACGTAACCCCCAGACCATCGACTCTTAACCTAAGTGACCGTATTATCAGCGATAAGAACATACCTTTAAACCTACTAGGAGGTACAGGAAGGGCGGTTTGAACGCAACCTATGTGGATGATAACAACTAATAACGTCCATTTAATGGATGATAACATCCAAAGCGGGTGAACTCAGAAGGATTTTCTCCAAATACAACATCCCAGTCCATTTCAAACCCAACAGGACTCTCAAACAGAGGCTGGTGCACCCTAAAGACAAAACACCCAAAGACAAACTGAGTGGTGTGGTGTATGCAGTTCAGTGCAACGAGGAATGTCCAGATCTCTATATTGTAGAAACCAAACAGCTTCTTCACAGATGCATGTCTCAACACAGGAGAGCCACCTCCTCAGGACAAGACGCAGCGGTTCACCTACACCTCAAGGATAAGGGAAATTCTTTTGAGGACCAGAATCTTTGCATTTTGAATCGAGAAGACTGATGGTTTAAGAGGGGGGTGAAGGAAGCCATCTATGTAAAAAGAGGGAAATCATCTTTAAACAGAGGAGGTCTTGAATTTCAGCTTTCAGTAACATACAATGGAGCTTTAGGCCTGATACCCAACCATTTTCACACAAGAACTCCATTCATGTGACCAGAGTGGACCATCTTAAAAGCTCAAATAATATTTCAAGTACAGCCCCACATCCCAAATGAGTTGAAAAGGAGGCGCCATGGATGCAGAACAGGAGCGAAGAAGAAAGAGCAAAGAAGGAAGTTCAAACAATCTCTTTCATCGATCACGATGGGCAATATGAGATCGCTGGAAAACAAGTTGGATGAACTTCAAGCCCTAACAAGGACCCATCCAGAGTATCGGGAATGAAGTGTTATGTGTTTCACTGAGACATGGCTGCAGGATCATATCCCCAACTCCAGCATTTTCCTGACAAGCTTTCTGACCATACGAGCAGATAGAAATTTAAAGAGGAGTGGCAAAAGCAAAGGAGGTGGTTTAGAGCAAGTGATTTAAAATAAATCAACAAGCTCATAAAGAAGGCTGGCTCAGTTCTGGGGACTCCTCTAGAACCTTTGGAGATGATTGTACAAAGAAGGATTCATCATAAAATGAAGACCATTATAGACAACCCTCAGCATCCTCTTCATCAGACTGTCATACAACAACAGTGTGGCTTCAGTCAGAAGCTTCTTCAGATCTGCTGTAAGACAGACGCTCCAAAGATCCTTCCCTCCCACAGCCATCAGCATCTAGAACAACTCTAATGAAACCAGGATGATGAGTTACAACATTAAATTTCCCTCTGGGATTAATAAAGTAATTTTGAATTGATTTGAATCTATGAGTCAGACTAGCAAAGACCCTAACGATCCTCTATTGAGAGGACTGATGAGACAGTCTGCATGTGAATAACTAACAGAACAGCTCAGCTTTACAACTTGACCCACACACTCCCTGTTCTTTGAACTGAGAAAGCTCCTTAGATGAGAAGCAAAATGTCTTCAGCTACAGAACAAGAAGTCCAGTTGTTTTTGTCTTTAACCTTTTATTTTTTTTTTAATAATCAAAGAAATGATTATAACTCTGTGAGTTTTACAGATATGGAGCTAAAGTTTGGTGTGATGGTACCTGAAATAGATTTTCAACTTCAACACCTAGCTAACTGCATATTTAGACAGGTAAATCCCATTGAGCCTCGGGGACTCATTTACAAGAGAGACCTGATTTCAACAAAGAATGATGACAACAATGGACAACAGCGACAACAATAAACAGTTATAAAAAGTCATACTCCAGTTTTGTTTTTTTTTACAAATAAGATGGCTAAAAGATAAAGGTAACAAAAAAACAGCTACATTCTAAGACGAATGTAGAAAACTAAAAACAGGAACATGTCTGCGTTGGTCCCTGCCAGGAGTCCAACAGATTCTTAAAGCCACTTAGAGAGGTCAAGGTCGAGAGCTTCAATTGTTTTTGTAAGGTATTCCAGGAAACAAGGAGCGGAGTAGGAGAAGGCCCTCTTGCCTAGTTCAGTCCTCATTGAGGGAACACTGCAGGTAATAATGTCCTGAGAGCGCACGCCGTAGCTGCACTCACGCAGAGACATGTAGGAGGAGATGTATGAAGGCAGCAGACCAAGAAGTGATTTAAAGATGAAAATGTACCAGTGAGAGAGTCTGTGTGAAGTTAACGAGATCCCTGTTTTTACCTGTTGTTAAAACCTGATCCCTGTTTTTAACGTTGCCATTAAATTACTGGAATTAGCATTGTTTGTCTGTCAATAAAATATTTTATGAACCACAGGAAAGATTTAAATGAGTTTTTCAGAAAGAGATCAATAGATGTCCGTCTGTATCTGGTTAACTTTAGGACTCTACGCTGTTCTAGATCGCCACAACCAGCGTAAATGACTTACCTCTGTCAGTTCACAGATTTTTCATGAACAGGATAAATTTCAATGAAACTTTCAGGAAATGTTTATTTGATGTACCTCTAAAACTGATAAACCTTTGGAGCGGACCCAATTTACAATGGCCGCCACAGCCATAGAGAATATAAACATGACTACTATTCAATTGGTTTTAGACATTGTAATAAATTTAGGCGTGATTGTAGCTGAGAGTCAATTTCAACACATACTTCAAGTTTTACTTATTGGGAAAGAGCTTTACTTAAAACTGTTGGCCTAAAATATGTCAGCCCGGTTTGTCTGTAAGCAAAATATCTCATGAACAACTCACTGGAGTTTAATAAAACTTGGAAAAGGTAATTATGAGATGTAATTACAACTATAAATTATTAAAATTTCAAGTGAACTCAATTAAAGGTAACACCACAGCTATTCAACATTAGCAAACACAAAATTGGCTTAAAAATTAGTTAATTTTAGCGACATTGAGCTCAGATCAATGTGGTAGTAACTGAGAGTCATTCACAAAACAAGCACTGAGCATAACAGCGTTTAATACCGCACAAGGTCGCACAAAACTTTATTCTCAAGGTGAAAAATGCTAAAATGCATTTACGTGTGAAGTTTGTTTTTTGTAAGTGACTTCTTAGTTTGTAGTCATTTGAATAAAAACTATATTTCAGAACTTGACACACATAAAAACAACATCAAATGTAATAAAACACATGGAGAGATGCAGTAAATGTTTATGAAAAAGTCAAAGTGATGCAATACTGCAGTAGACAAAGTCAAAAATGTTAGAAGTCAAAGGCAAACAGCTTAATTTTTCTAAAAATAGAAGTGTGAAAAAGTAGAAGCGCAGTTAATGACACCTTACTATGCGTTATATGTGCGCGCATGCAGCCATGACTACTGTATAAATAATAAGTACGATCTGTAAGTGCTTTAGCGACGTCACGTCTGAATAAGCTGTTGAATGTAAAGTTGTGAGGGTAAGCTTCAGGAGCCTCCATTATACCTCAAACTAATCTGTGATTACGCTCCTAAGCAACTGTAACCTTTTTTATTTTTTTAATCAAAAAATCTCCTACTAGTGTTTTAAGGACTGAAAGTAAAACCTGGTATGACGTCTATCAGTTTTAATGAGCACCTTCATTATTCTCCCCACTGACTTCCATTCCCCTTTTTGTCCTTTGGGTGAGGAATGTTTAATTCATGCTTTTCCTTTTACTCGGGGTGTGTCCACTTCAGCAAGTTTTGAAGCTGGAAAGTTGAACAGAAGTCAGGTAAGATTAGGAGGAGGCAACTCAATCTTTGGACACTTTTACTTGATTTTATCCTCGGGTGTATCCATCACGGAGATCCATGCAGGGGTCAGAATAGTGTTCATCACCTGAAACACAGATGAGGAGCTGATTATTATAAGTGCAGGGTTGAAAGAGAGCATTTATCTGTCACAAAGAAAAAATTTCTTCTTGTATAACAAAATTTTAAATACTGTAAAAGTATAGCTCTACTTTTAGTTTTATTATTGTTTTTTTATTTTTTTTAGGCTGACAAAAGGGTAAAAGAAGGGTAAAAAAAAGTACCTGGCAGAAGGGTAAACTAACCATAGGGAGCACAAGCCAGTGTCTTGTGCTGGTCCCAAGCCAGGGTAAATGGTGAGGGTTGTGTCAGGAAGGGCATCCGATGTAAAACTCTTTTGATATAACTGTAATGCGAGTTCATCAAAGCAAAACCATACCAGATTGGTCGAGGTCTGGGTTAACAACGACCGCCACCGGTGTTGTTGACAAACAGGGGGCTGGTGGAAATTATGTTACTGTTAGTCGAAAACCACGAGGAGGGAAACATGTCAGGAGACAGAGGGAGAAGAGGAAAGTCAAAAATGTTGGAATGAGGGTTCCAACTCTAAATGTGGGGACAAGGACAGACAAAGGTAAAGAGCTGGCTGGCATGATGCAGAGAAGGAAGGTAGATGTTTTATGTGTCCAAGAAGCCAAGTGGAAGGGCAGCAAGGCTCGCAGCATTGGAGCAGTGTTCAAACTGTTTTACTATGGTGTGAATAGAAAGAGAAATGGAGTAGGGGTAGTCCTGAAGGAGTTGTCAAAGAATGTAGTAGAGGTGAAAAGAGTGTCAGATAGAGTGATATGTCTGAAGGTAGAAGTAGAAGGTCTGATGCTAAATGTTGTCAGTGGTTATTGTCCACAGGTTGGATGTGATGTGAAGGAGAAAGATAAATTTTGGAAGGATCTGGATGAAGTGATGGTGTGTATTCACGGGGAGGAGAGAGTGGTGGTTGGAGCAGAACTGAATGGACATGTTGTTGAAGGAAACAGAGTGGATGAGGAAGTGATGAGTAGGTTTGGTGTCAAGGAAAGAAACCAGGAAGGACAGATGGTGGTGGATTTTGCCAAGAGAATGGAAATGGCTGTAGTCAACACATTTTTCCAAAAGAGGGAGGAACATAGAGTGATGTAGAAATTATCGTATGCAGGTAGAATACATTCTGTGTAGAAGAGGAAACCTGAAAGAGATTGGGGACTGTAAGGTTGTGGCAGGGGAGAGCATGGCCAGACAGCATTGGATGGTTGTGTGTAGAATGATTGTTATTGTGAAGAAGAGAAAAAAAGTAAAATCAGAGAAGAAGACCAAATGGTGGAAATTGAAGAAAGGAGAATGTTGTGAAAATTTCAGAGAGGAACTGTTAAAGGCTCTGGGTGGCAAGAAAAAGCTTCCAAATGACTGGGCAACTACAGCAACAGTAATTACAGAGACACTGTGGGACATAAGTTCTGGTTATCCACACGTAAGAGATACTCCTAGGAAACTGGCCCCACGTTTTATAGAAACCTTTTGTTGTCACTTACATCATCAATCCTTCAGCGGTGAGTCTTCATTTGCCTGCTTCTATGAGGATCCACCCGGCCTGTTGATTAAGAAATCCAGGACCCAGTTGCATAGGGAGGGGCTTAGTTCTAGTGTCAGTAGTTTTTCCTCAGGGTCAGGGGAATCATGGTGTTGAAGGTGGATGCGAAGTCCACAAAGAGCATACGGACGTAGGAGTCTTTCTGCTCTAGGTGGGAGTGAGAAGTGTGGACCACAGATGAGATGGCGTCTTCTGTTGATTGATTCTTGCGGTATGCATACTGGTGTGGGTCCTCGCTGATGTCGATGGTTTGATGTGGACCATGACCAGTCTTTCAAAGCATTAAGCGACTACCGGGGTGAGGGCTACTGGCCAGTAGTCATTCAGACCAGTCACTGCAGAGCTTTTAGGAACTGAGATGAAAAGAATAAGAAGCAAAAAAAAAAAACTCTAACAAGAAGCAAATACTTTTTTCACAGTCCTGCAGCTTTAAGCAGTCAGTTGGAAAAAAGTCACATCCCATAATGACATCAATTCATGTCCACGTTTACCTGTCTGCTTCTCTAGCTTCAGTTCATTTGTGAAGTGATAAGTCAGTGTTTAACTTTGTGAACAACTCAGTTTCTTCTTAAATCCAATTTTGTTACAGTTCTGTCTAGGGCTTTTGTTTTTATACCCACAGATCAATTGTGTTTTTCCTTCAAAAGATGAATGAATGTCCGTGCTGAGGCAATCTGTCCTGTCTTCACTCTGTTAAAGCTGTGCTTTGTCTCATGGTGCAGCTCTTATGAATGTCTCCTTCACACAGCTGAGGCTCACAGAAGAATAACCAGGAGAAACACCTCTCAGTCTATCAAGGAACATTCTAGATCAGCATCGACTAGTCATTAATTTGATTGTTTTCTGAAAGAGCAGGCAAAGTTTTATTGTCCAATTTAAACTAATGCAGAGAGTTATAATCGTTTTGGTCCAGCAGTGTACAGTAAATGACGTCATGCATGATGTAGAGATGTGAGATTTTTGTGAAATGCGTTGTTTCAGCTACTACTGCAACAAATCAAAGCTCAAAATCTGTCAAACGATCCGAGTTAAAGCCATTTTTGTGTTTTCTAAATTCAGTTCCGTCACGTACATCTTAAATTGGGTTGACTTCAAAAGTAAATCAGTTGTAGATGTACATTCAATAACTAGTTGACAAGAGTTTGATTAAAATCAGTTCTGGTTCATGAGATATTTTGCTAACATACAAACAGTGTTAACACGAACATTTATCACCAAAGCTCTAAGCACAAATATTATGCAATGTATCACGGGTAGAGTATGTGTTAGGAATGACTTTCAGCTACTACCAAGCCAAGTTTGAGCTTCATATCTGTTCAGCTGGCTGAGTTATAGCCATTTTGTGTTTGAGAAGGTCACTCATCTGTGACAGCCATCTTGGATTGAGTTGACCCCAGAAGTTTTTTTTTTTTTGTAGATGTTCATTCCTTGATTGCTTCATGAGATTTTTTCTAAATGTATCCAGTGGTTCATGAGCTATTTTGCTAACGCCACACACAGAACACAGTCACAGAATCAGGCAATGACACTATTGCCTTCACCTAAGGTGTCAGATGATGACAGACAAAAAGTTAACTCTAAATCTACTACTACCTTCTTAGAACTTGAGTTTGGGTCTTGGTGTTGAGCTGAAGATCACAGGAATCCATTTGGATCAAAACTCATTTTAAGCAGAAACAACAAAACACTTCTTTATTCTGTCCAGTTTCATGACAAACAGCTGATAAAAGAACATAAGTTTCCTTTCTGTTTTTTTTATATCCGAGGTGTCTCAATGAATCTTTTCTCTTCCATCCCATTAACTTTCCTCAGGTGTTGGTTGTCAGTGCAGAGGCTGATGGGACCTGATGGACTGTGTCTCCAAAACCATAAAACACTTAAGAGGAAATCTGCTCTGCATCCACTCGAGCTCAAATCACCAAGTTTTTCTTTCTTTTCTGAGTTATTTATGGTTGCAAAATAACCCTGATGTAACATAATAGCGTTAGCAGGTTGTTTCCTCTTCTTTTAAACTCCTCCTTGTTGATAAATGTCAGTTAAAAACTGCCTAGTGAAAATACTGTGTGTGGATATGTGTGTATATGTCATCCATCACGGAGTGCAGAGGTGAAGTGGAAATGCCTACCGTCTGTCTTGTGAGCTTAATAATTTGGAAAAACAAGTGAGGCTCCAACTTTTACTTTGGTTTGTGGCTGCATGTAGGTATAAGTAATGTCCCTATCGAAAATTGGATTACCTCATCAAAATTCAAGATGGCTGCCACCATTCACATCCATCCATCTGTTGAGCTGGAAAAAAGTGCGGTACAGTACTGACTTCCATTTTGGTGTGGCTGCATCTAGGCAGAAGAAAGATCCCTATTGAAATTTGGGTTGCCAGGTCAAAAGGTTGTCTTAGTTCATATCTTCAATCTTATTACTGTTTTTCTTTTACATTTTATACTTTTGTTGGATGTAATTGGGACCCTGTGTACACAATTTCGTTCCACCAAACATGTGGTACATGTGGTGCGAACGACAAATAAAGAACCATGAATTCTTGAAAATCCAAGATGGCCACCACCATTCACAGGCACAACTAAAAAAATTAGAATGTGAAAAAGTTAAATATTATTTGTCTATCATTTCAGAAAGTAAAACTCATCCACAGAACAAACTATTTCAAGTCTTTATTTCTTGTAATTTTGATGATTATGACTTACAAATAATCTATCCATCCATCATCTTTACAGGCTTCTTCCTTTTCGGGTCATGCGGGTCACTGGTGCCCATGTCCTGCTATCACTGTGCGAGAGGCGGGGTACACTCTGGACGGGTCAGACATCCATCACAGGGCACATAATGAAAAATCTAAATTCACTGTTTCCGATAATTAGAATATTGTAAAAGGTTAAATATTGTAAACTCCTGGTGTCACACCCTGATCAGCTGATTAACTCATGAGTTACAAATGTCTCATTCCTCAATTCAAACCACTCCTGAACAAGAGACAATGTCAAAAGTGTCTTACCTGCTGAGGAGGAAAAGAACTGGACTGTTGCTCAGTGGTCCAATGTCCTCTTTTCAGATGAACGTAAATGTTCATTTAATTTATAAATCAAGGTCCCAGAGTCTGGAGGAAGAGTGGAGAGGTCCAGAATCCACGTTGTTTCAAGTCCAGAGTGAAGTTTCCACAGTCAGTATTGGTTTGGGTCCATGTCTTCTACTGGTGTTGTTCCACTGTTTTCTGAAGTCCACAATCAGTGTAGGATCTACCAGGACATTTTAGAGCTCTTCATGCTTCCTTCTGCTGACGAGCTTCATGGAGATGATTTCATTTTCCAGCAGGACTCGTCACCGGCCCACACTGACAAAGGTACCAAAAGCTGTGGAATATTCTAATTGTCTGAGACCCTTGAGTTTTTGGTTTGTCATCATCTGTAAGCCCAAATCATCAAAATAACAAGATAAACTCTAGAAATATTTCACTCTATGTGTAATGAATCTATACGAGTTTCACTTTCTGAAATGAGTGACATAAAAATAATGAACTTTTTCATGAAATTCAATTTTTTTTTTAGATGCACATGTAAATCGGCTACCTCAGTCATATGAGAAAACTTTCTATATTTAGATTGCTTAAAAGTATAGCTTCCTCAAACAGTTTGGGTGGCCCTTTGGGTGACCAAATGTTAATCTATGGGGGGAAAGGCCACCATTGGCCACCCCCTGGCTCTGTCATTGCATGTGTGGTGGTAAAACTGCTCCCTCCACTCTCCAGGACATGGTGCTCTGCTTCAGACAAGCAAAAAAAAAAACCCTACTTTTCCATTTACACACAATGTAACTGCTACCCACTTGGATATCTTACAACAAAAACATTAAGGTTCACTTGCAATCTCTGTTCAATTACAATCTAGAAAACCACTCATCTTGAAAACTATAACATTCACTATTCAAATCCCTCAGTGACGGACATTGGTGTACTGCTGGTTCGTTCGTCTGTTAACAAGATATCACATGAACCACAGGACAATTTTAATGAAAATTGCAGAAAGTAGTCATTGGTTGCCATTTATAACTAAAAACATTGTGAAAACAACCAAATTTGAGATGGCTGTCAAAGTCTACTGACTTTAGAAAACACAAAAGTGAGTATACCTCAGCCAGTTGTGCAGATATGGAGCTAAGATTTGACGCAGTAGAAGCTGAGAGTCATCCTTAACAGCTAGCCATTGCACATCATAACATGTTCATTCCGATTTAAAATTACTGGTATGGTAATAAATGTTACAGCCAACAATTTACCTACATGCTGCAACTCTTGACATAAATTCAACCAAATTCAAGATGCTCACCCCGGCTAATCTATAGCTATGACTTCCTCAAAATTATAGCTAATGAGGGAGAGTTTATGTGGTAGTAGCTGATACTCACTCAACACATCTGAGCATTAACACATCAGGTAAGATGTGGCTTTGGCAGCCATTTTTAATTTAAACTTTCATAAAGACAGAAGGGAATATGAAATTGTTGAATGCTAGACCTTTCATAGTAAAATGCTTTTCTTTCAGACCAAATGGTGCAACAATCGATCATAGCAGTCCTGCTCTCCCTTTCACTGATGGAATATTGACAAATGATGACTTTTGAAATGAGTGATGGATTCGCCAAAAGGCTCTAAATCCATAGACCCACTTGTTAGCTGTCTGTGTCAATCAAAGTCAAAGGCTGTGACCGAGCCTGCGTTCAGTGTGTGGGTTTCAGCTGCACAAATAAGAATCAGCTTCTTCATCATAATGTTATTATCAAGAGGATGTTCTCATCTTGTGACATGCAAAAGTAATGTGCAGACACAATGAATGATGGAACTTTCAGGTGATGCTTGGTGGCAAACAATTCCTCTGAGCAAAAACAGGATTATTGGCAACTCTGAATTTAAACTATGAAGTAACTTTACAATCTGCGAGTGAAGCTTTAAAACAGTTGCTCAGATATTTATTGGCCATTACCATGTGGGGTGTCGTTTGTAAAGTTACACAGTCAAAAATTAACTGCAATATCCTGGTTTATTTAGTCTTTCATAAGAAAAAATGTTTTTTTCAAAGTCACATTTTCACCACGTTATTCATCCATTTATAAATGTCATAGTTCCAAAATAATTAATTCACAAGCTAAACATTTAGTTTACAAACTAAATTTATTAATTCATTCAACCTTTATTTAACTTGCAAGTTAAATATTGAGTTAGCAAGCTAAATGTTTAGCTCCACATTAAATATTTAGTTTACAAGCTAAATATTTAGTTAACAAACTAAACGCAATACTTGGAAGTTGAATTTTTAGTTAGCAAGCTAAATATTTAGCGCCACACAAAATATTTAGTTTGTAAGCTAAATGTTTATGCCCAAGCTAAATGTTTAATTTACAAACTAAATATTTAACTTGCAAGTTAAATATTTAGTTTACAAGCTAGATATTGTTTACAAACTAAATACTTAACTTGCAAGTTAAATTTTTATT
>NC_056499.1:8138358-8156912 GCF_014905685.2 Nematolebias whitei | reverse complement strand
TACAAGCTAAATATTGTTTACAAACTAAATACTTAACTTGCAAGTTATTTTTAGTTAGCAAGCTAAATGTCTAGCTCCACATTAAATATTTAGTTTACAAGCTAAATATTTAGTTAACAAACTAAATGCTTCACTTGCAAGTTAAGTTTTTAGTTAGCAAGCTAAATATTTAGCACCACACAAAATATTTAGTTTGTAAACTAAATGTTTATGCCCAAGCTAAATGTTTAATTTAGAAACTAAATATTTAACTTGCAAGTTAAAATTTTATTTAGCAAGCTAAATATTTAGCTCCATGCTAAATATCTAGTTTACAGATTAAATATTTAACTTGCAAGTTAAATATTTAGTTTGTAAATTAAACATTTATCTTGAACATAAAAATTAGTTTATGTATTTAGTTTGTAAACTAAACATTTAGTTTGTAAATTAAACATTAGTTAGTGAACTATGACATTTATAAATGTATGAATAACATGGTGAAAATATGACTTTGCAAAAAAAAAAATATATATATATATATATATATATATATATATATTTTTTTTTTCCTTATCTAAGGCTAAATAAACCAAAATATTGCTGTTAATTTTTGATTGTGTAATTTTACAAACCGCACCTCATACTACCGTCAAGCAAAGTGGACATAATGTTTTGTCAAGTGTCTGTGTGTCTCATGAAAGCACAGCTTTTAATGAAAATCCCTGAAAATAATCACTGGCTGTACATCTACAGCTGATTAAGTTTTGGAGTCATTTGAATTCAAGATGGCACCAATATGGCTGCAACTCAGCCAGTTCTACAGACACGCCGCTAAAATTTGATGTGGTAGTAGCTTAGTATGGCACACAACAAATACTTTGAGCACAACACATTGTAAAACAAATTTGCTTAAAACTTTAACAATACATGTTGGAGTCATTGTTTGTCTGTTAGCAAAAATATTTTGAACCACTGGACAAATTTTAATGAAACTTCCAGACAGTGATAATTGGATGTACATCTACAACTGATGAACTGTTGGAGTCAATCCAATTCAAGATGGCCACCACAGCTAATCAAGATTTTCCCACATAAAAATGCTTATAACTCAAACAAGTTAGCAAATACTGAGAATAATTTTGGAGTGGTGTTAGGTGAGAGGGACCAAAACAGCTACAGCCTTGTCATTTCTCATCATAAGATGATCTTCTAAAATTCTGACATGAACTGTGGCGTGAAATACTTCAAGGAATGCTAGGCCGTTAATTATTTAAGTTAAAATGTTATATATACATCATCAAATTGAAAATAACCAAGATGATGAAATGCACCAATTAAACATTTAAGAGGAGTAAGAATTAGTTTCATCCAAACACAGAAAGACAAAGCTGAGTTTTACCAGAGTGGGAAAAAAATCCCATTTTTTCTCCCCTCAGCTCAGATTAATCTGCTTTGCTACCCATCCCTCTGACATTTAGGACTTTCCCGCGCTCCACGGTGCTTTCTCATTTACTCCACTGTTCTGCAGTTCCTCTGCTAATTTCCCCTCCTCTTCTCCACTTATTGTCAATGACTAAGGTTTTAATGATTACATCTGGCGGTGCCACAAATTAATTCCTGCCTCTCTGGCAAAAAGCTGCTCTCCACCTGATTATGCAAAGCAGGCCTACATTCGCTCCTTTTGAAGTGGAGGGAAAGCTGCTTAGAGATTCTCCCCTTGAGGAAACACTGCAATATGGAGAACATCAACAAACCGAGAGTTCACACAAAGGTCAGCGATATAGTTAACCCCAATGAAGCTCCACTTCATCTCCACATGTCACCACTTTGAATTTGTCTTACTGTTGGGGTGGTGTAATGATGTGCATGTTATCAGGCATGAAGCTATTTTCCAGACACGAAAAAGTAGAGAAAAAGTAGGACAGTGCATAAAAATAGCCATATAAGTGCACCAAATATCACTCGTGTCTATATGGCCAAGAAGAGCATGAAACCGGCAGAAAGCTCTTGCAGCTTCCCTATTTCAGAAATCATATCTGTGACTGTCTCTCATGAGGTTTCTCACATTTGAGAGCAGTACGCCAGTTTCCACACGTAACCGTCTTCACAACTGAATGTTTTTCAGCCTGAAATGCTGAAAAGATCAACCTGAGCATCGCTGCGTGCATTTACTTTCATTGTCCTTTTGCTTCTGATCGGAGCAATTACAGACTAATGAAAAGCTGCAACGCTGCAATGAAACTGTGTCTACTTTTTGCTCAAGCACGACACAAGAGCAGTCCTTCAAGGTAATGATCCACTGCAGGTGATGATACGGCTGTCTCAATCACACCTAGAGGAGGTACAGTGTGATAATGGAGCTGTCAGATGGAAGATTGCTTTCAGCAAGAATTAAAAAACTTGTTCAATCAAACTCATGAAGTAAAGAAAGAGCCAGTGTCTTAATTATGTCCAAACTACTTAAAAGAAAAATGTTCCCGCTTCTTTCGTCCGTCGTTATTTTTGATGTACTGTAGTTTGAAACGAATACTGACTGAATGGAACATATTGGCCATGGATAATAACATAAAAGTTTAATGATTAGCTTAAAGGTACTCCTTGCAATGTCATAAAGATAAATAAAAAAACGTATTGTAAGAAAAATCCACTTTTTTCTCCACAAATGGATGGTTAATGTGTCCTCACATCAAATACTTGTAAGCATTATTCATGTATTATTTCAGGAAGCAACACAGCGCAACCACTGCTTCACTGAAGGTTCTTAATGACGTTGTTGAAGCACTGGATGCTAAGGATTATTGTGCTGCACTTTTCTTAGACCTGTCTAAAGCTTTTGACACTGTGGATCATAACATCTTGTGTCATAAGCTCTCAGAAATTGGTTTCTCAGAACACACCATTGGTTGGTTCTCTACCTCTCAGACCGGAGGCTATGTGTTCAACAAAATGGAACTTCCTCCAGTTATTTAACAGTCAACAATGGTGTACCACAAGGCTCAGTCTTAGGACCCACCCCCTTTACAATCTACATACATAATGTAGGTAAAAACATCTCTAATGCATCCATACATTTCTATGCTGACGACACAGTTGTTTATTGTCGAGCTAAAACTGTTGCTAAGGCTTTCCAGCTTTTGAAATCTGCATTCAACATCATCCAGACACAGATTTGTTCCACCTCAAACGTGTCCTAAATGCCGACAAAACCAAAGGGATGCTTTTTTCAAATAGGAATTTGGTCCCAGCAGTTCTTCCTCTGATCTCATCCTCAAATGGTGTCACTATTGAGTTTGTTGATTCCTATAAATATTTGGGTATCTTGGTCAACCAAAAATTGGTTTATAAATATGGGTAAAAAAAATCCATAAATACGTTGCTTCGATGTACAGGGCATGCAAATTATGCAAAAAAAATGTGACTTATAGGCCAAAAAATACAATACCTATTTTAACACCAAGGATGTGCATCTCCAAATTCTGAATTCTATCGCAGCCAGTAAAAACTGTCTGCCATTTTCATTTACCGGTACCTACACAGAGTAAGTCCAGCGTAACGTACTGTAGGTCTCAGGATTTGTGCAGACCGACCTGTGTGAGTTTATACTGAGTGCGTACCCACACTTAAGAATTACATTTGAGGATATCTGGAACACCACTGGAGTAAACTCCTTCAAACTGCTCCATTTTATGTAGTGACTGATGAACTTGTTGGATTCTAAAATATTTTGAATTTGCTCATAAAAAATGGAAACGTGTTAAAAATGCGAGAAAGAAATCAAAAAAAGACAACTGAAAACTCAGCCGTGGAATAAGTCTTCGCTTAAAGCAGAACCAAACCAGTTTCTTTTCTTACCAAATGAAACTTCACAAACGTGCCTAAATCCTATTCTTTTATCTAATAATGTTCACCAAGGTCTCATTTTATTGGGATGCTTTACGAAGCATAAAATTTATTAGTGATTAAAAATAATGACATGCATTTATGTCTGGTTTACAGAATCATAAAATGATAACACTCTTGGTACTAGGATACCAAGAAGACATTAAGACTAATGTAGTGGCTAGACCGATATGAGTGTTTCTATGGCCGAAACCGGGGCTGCTCACTAGATATCAGGACAGCCAAAACACATCAACAATTCTTTTTTCGTTGGTTAACATGTACAGTATTTTAATTTAACAAAATATAACAATAATTGCTAAACTTAAATAAACACAGGGCGGCACGGTGGATCAGTTTGTAAAGCCGTTGTCTCTCCAAAGCTTCGATTTAACAAATAACTGTCACACTTACAGTTCTGCAACAGTTTAGTGTTGCTGAGTTAAAACTGCTTCAGTTCAGGTTTTCAGAAAGCTGTATGTATGTCGTCCCCGACATGTTAACATCCATAAAGTCCTGCTGCTGTTAGCGTCCTCTGTATTTTCTGCAAAGTGAAGTTCACAGAGTTTGTGGCGAGTTATTCATAAGCCCTAAAAACAGTGCTTCATACAGTTTCATTACACGTATGCCCTTTGGATAGAAAGAAATACTCTATTTTCTTCTAATTCGAGACAAAAACATTGGTCCCCAGGTCTTGCCTGGCTGAGGAACCACTAGAATTCCCAGTCTGCTGCTCAGTGGCAACAGGGATGGGTTTGCATGTGTCTGTCCACGGGCAAGATGAGGACTAAACATGAAGTATTTTGATAAAGGACTGGCAATCTCCTCCCACAGATCTTCAAGTTCAGCTTCAGGAAAGTCGTTCAGCACCGCCTCAACAACAGCACGGTTCTCAAAGCTCGACAGCGTGCAGGTTGAATACACCACAACACCCCCTCGACGCACTGCAGATAGTGCAGACCTACAGGGAGCAAGTAAACACAGCACTTTATGAAAAGAGTCTTTAAAATGACACTGCATTGATTTTACACATGGCGCAGCTTCCATTTAACTCTTAGCTGCTCTGAAGCAGTTAAACAGCTGAAATTATGTGAAAAAACAACAAAACAAAATTTAACGTCATCTAAACACACAAGAATGGATGGTATTTCAATATAATCTTTGTAAACAAAGCAGGAAAATGTCAATTTAGTATTAAGCCAAATTAATATTTTTATTTTGTTGTTTGGTGAAGGGTTTACCTAAGGAGCTGAGCCTGGAGCACGGGCAACCTGGCTCTGTCCTTGAGTCTCTGTTCCCCCTGCTGCTGAGAACCACAATACAGCCAGCTTCTGTCATTGGAACAAGGAGCATCAACCAAAACCTGCGAAACACACCGAATGAAACGCGACTGAATAACAAGAACAATTCAGTTACAGAGAAGTTAAAGTCAACAGAGAAAATGGGAAAAATGTTTTTTTAAACCCAGTCACAGTAAGAGCAGGTTACATGAGTAAAGAATGGAAAACTGATTATTGGAAGTAAAAAAAAAATGTATCTGTACAGAAAAGTAACCCAGACAAGCAAATAACTTTTATAACCTTTGACCTTGGTTTGTGACCTTGAAGCTGGAGTGATGAAACGTGTATGTGACACTTTGTCAGAACTTATGGGTGAGACGAGAGAAAGATTACAGACGGACAGACGAACGGGGACTGGAGTTACTCGCTACTTTGCGGTTCGTTTATCGCGGTTTTTCAAAGTAAGAGTGGACATGACACAACTGGATGATTGATGGATGAGTCATGGGTTGTTTATTGTAAATTAAAATGATTTTGCACCATGTGCGCAGCCCACAAGTGCAGGGGAAGCTCCCTCCTGCAGCTGATCAGCTGATCTTCTCTGCCACGCACCGGCTTTGTGAAGGTTAACCCTTCGCTGTCCAGATGCACTGACCGACTTTTGTCTTCCAACTTAAAACTCAAAGTACGTCACATCGTAAAATCGTCATAATCACAACATATAAAAGTGTTAAAAAGTTATTTTTAATTATTTTAGAACTTTGCGTTCAGTTGTTTCAGTGTAAGAAGTGCATTTCTGCTCCGTGCTGCAGAGCTGCGTGAAGGGTTAACCCTTTGACGTCCTGCTGCTCTTCTCTTCTCTACAATTTAAATACTGTAACATTTTAAATAAAACAATCCACGTTGCATGGATTGTTTTATTTAAAATGTTACAGTGTTTAAATTTAAACTGTTTATTTAAGGAGGGAGATTTGGAGTAACATGAGTGTGATTACAGCCTGGCACATGCCATGACAAAGTGTGTCCAAAGTGTGGGAGTGGTCCCTAAGACCCACGATAAACGAGGGAATGCTGTATACCATAAAACGTCCAACTTGGACGGGCGTATAAAAATTGTTTGCTGGCCAATCCTTGAGTTTTTCTGTTTTACCTGGAGAACAGTTTTATTGTTTTGGGCTCTGTGACAAGATGTTTTATCACCCTAAATATTGACGGACTCAGCATTCCAGGTCATACTTTCAAATCGAGTGAAGCGTAAGAAGTTTCTCCTGGTCCTTCACTTCACATACCGTTCTATCATTTTTACCAAGATGGCCGCGCTCGCCGGTGCCACAGCTTCACAGGCTCCGGGTGAAAACCCAGTTTTTATTAGTTTTTCAAATCGACTCTAAGTCCAATTCCGCACACTTTAAGCATGTGAATTATAGCCGAACAGAACTTATGATAGTGGTATTAATTAATAGTCCCAACTGAAAAAATGGAAGCTCCACCTCGACCAGTTTTTCTAGAAACATGAACATTTAAATAATTAACAGGAGTGGATTCATTTATACTAACAAAATATTCCTGTTGTAGCCAAGCTTCTGTCGGACAGAATAAATCAATGTGATGATCAGTTCAGGTCGTTAACTAACAGGGATTTAGAGGAAAGAGATCTAATGTTCAACAGTACACATTTAATGATTTTAGTCTTTTGTTCTGGTAAAGTAGTTGTGTTTATTTTAATACCATTTTTACGGTTAATGTTTTTAGAGCTGATTTTTGGTTTATTTGATTTTTGAGCGATGGGCGAGTTGACACTGTTTCAATGGGGGGTGTGGGTGGGCACCGAAGAAGCAGCAGGGAGGTGTGGAGGGCGACATCACTGCTTCCTGGACTGACGTCTTCAGTAGAAAGAGAGAGACACGAAGAAACGATAAAGCCGATAAATGAAAATGAGGTTGATAATTTTCATTTGTCATGCGATGAATTGATTTGTTGATCGTGACAGTGAGTGAAACACAAGCAACCTGTTGATATCTGCGGTTGCTGCTGCAGGCTGCTGAACTTTGTGTGCCACCGAGCACAGTCTGGGACTGAAATTAACTGAGTGAATAAAGCTCGAGCCACGTCCCACTTTAAGTTAAAGCATTGATTACTATTGTATGAACTACTGCTTTAAGTGTGCGTATGTAAATACATTTGAGACTTGAGGGGAAAAATTGCGGATGTTGGGTTCGTTTCATTTAATGTTTAGGGTGATTCTTGGTTTTAGATCCTTTGTGCAAGTTTTGTGTTCAAGAGTAAACTGATATAATTAAACCTCTTATACGTCAGGAGAGGGACCTGGATGGCACCCCAAAACCTTGATGCCACACAACTGTCACATTAAAAAAAAAAGTGGGGTGCCATTTTTCTCAGTGCAGAGTGGAGATCAGCTGATCAGCTGCAGGAGGAAGCTTCTCCCACAGCTGTGGGCTGCACACAGGTGCTAAATCATTTAAAATAACTGATTTTAAATAAAAACTCCATGCCGATCGTGCGGCTCATCCATCAATCAGACAGTTGTGTGTCATGTCCAATCTTACTTTGAAAAACCGCGATATAGCGAGTCTGCGAAAAACGAACCGCGAAGTAGCGAGGGACGTGATCGTTTCTGTTCAGTGCCCTGAGATGACTTCTGTTGTGATTTGGCGCTATAGAAATAAACTGAATTGAATTGAAAGAAAAGAAAAAGGGTTGTAAGCTCAATCATCCAGGTAGATAACAACAAAAAAGGTTAAATTGTGTCATCTGGACCAGTTACTTTAAGTGAGAAACATTTTGTCCCCCATCCAGAGGACTTCCTCAGTCTACGACCTGCCAACTAGATCTGTCCCATAGGTAGCCTTCACTGCTGTGTTTCAAGCCAACTTCCTGTTGGAATCTCAAAAGTTGGCTTTTAACACGTGCAAAACAATCAATCATCATGTACAACAATCAGATGTTTCAGGCCACATGGCCAACTTGCTGCTACTCACAGAAACAGCCTGAGCATGAACTGAAACCAATTAATCACAATCCACAACTGCTGCTCTGTAAAGTTCTGGTTTCATGTGTTAATGGTGGCTTATATTTGACTTGTCTGTATAAAAATCCTGTTCCTGTCATCCAGTTTCTTACAGTTTGGTCCAAAATTTAACTTCAGTTTCAGATTAAATTTTCCATTGTTCTACCTAAAGGTTTATCTTTAACGAGCTTTACATTTCGTTTGAACTAGCTCTAAACTTTAGGCATTTCTGAGTCGAAGAGCCAACATCTTTGTAGTAAAGTGACATTTTATAAGAGGTTTAGAATTTTTTTTTTTTTCATTTCAAATTACAGCTCTTTTGTCAAAGCTATGCTTTCTAATATTAGTCAATTTGAGTTTTTTGATTCCTCTCAATTATTTCTCTCTAATCTCAGTTTTATTTTGAATAAACACTTTTTTTTTAATTTTCTGCCAGGTTTATTACCCTCTCTTCAAAGGTTTGCTGATCTCACTCAGTTGTAACCGCAGCTTTTGAAAACAATAGTGTATCACCTTAATTTGTCAGATACAAAAAAGGAAATTCAATTACCCGGTATGAGTTTCTGTGAACACAGCAGGTATACCCACCTTGTCATAAAAACCAGGCTTGCTGTGCCCAAAAGACCGTCCGTCCTGCGCAGACACAATCACACTGTTGTTCAGTGAGTGAGGCAGGAAAGACTCAAGGGTTTTGGACAGCCAGTCTCGTCTGTGAGGGTCCGGTTCATTACAGCAGAGGAGCGCTAGAATGTAGCAAAGACAGAATTACAGATTACTGCTAGATAATAATGGAGGAAAGGGTTATTTGTGACAAATAAAAGTTGTTTTTTATTAATGAAATGCAGCAACAAATAGAGTAAAGAGTGTGCAGCTTTCATCCAAATAAAACATTTTGACATGATGAGATTTTGGAGAAAAAAAACTCGATGTCAATCCCTTCTTACCTGGAAAAATAAGTTATTTCATCATTATCATCCAAAGAATTGTACTATATCAACATTTACAAATGAATATTGCAACTGTGAAATAAAAAAACAATATATTTTTAATATATTCAACTTCCAAAAATCTTCTCTTACTTTTTTTGGGTTACATGATTCGATTGGATCATCAAGGCCTTTATAAAAAGATTTGTTTACCTGGAGTTGCACTCTGCATTATGGCTATAGCTTTGCCCCCTGGGGCAGAACAAAGATCCAAAACTTTGTCCCCATCTCTGACTTGCAAAGCCAGAACTGGAAGCAGGGAGGCAGCATTCAGAAGGTAGTACTGCTTCAACCAACCGGGCCTGTGAGCCTGAGAAGGAAACCGCAGCGGATGTGGGTGGACGTAACATTGTAATGAAGAATGAGGCAAACTGAGAATGAACTCTGTCAGAGAGTCCTGAGAGGTAGCGTCAGGTTGGAGGATGTAGTCCTCAGGGGGGCACTTTGAGATGTACGGAGGTGACAACAGAGTGTCTTGTCCTTCTTCATATTTAGAATTAGACACAGAGGAGGCAGCATAAGAAAGCAGTGCCGAGACATCGGTTTGTGGGGGCAATGATGAAAAGCCCAGGGACAGAACAACCTGTGTTATATCTGTCACTGTGCTGAAGCGGTTTAACATGACCCCATATTGCCAGGACTGAGGGTCCAGGAGCACTGCTCTGCAAGACAAAAACATTCCCAATAAAGAAAACGTAACATCATTGACTGTGCTTATGCTGCAGTTATTCTACAAACAAACAAATAAATAAATCACCTTGCTGATGGCCACAAGTCTCCAAGTTCCTCACTGTACTGGTGGTCAAAGTGTTCGAGGACTGCTGAACAAAAGGGTCTTTGTCTTGTGATTGCTTTTCTTGCCTATTACAAAAAGTTAATTATGTCAAAACTATTTATTTTAAAACAAAAATTAACTTTCAGTGAGCTTCTCATCTGACTGGTTTAACTTTATTTCCCATTATAATGCAATTGGACCCTTTACTTTGTATCCTATTGCACGCTTTAGTATATCGCATTTTATTTAGCGAGTCGAATCAGTTATTCTCATCCTGAACACTTCACTGCATTGCTGACATTGTGTTAACGGTTTCTGTTTTAAATGTGCTCTATAAATAAATCTGACTTGACTTAACCTGCATATGACAAATAAAAAACATAACAGAATTGCTAAAATGTAGAGCTTTATGAAATCGTGTTTTAATTGTTGCAACAAAAAAAAACTTATCAGATTTGAGCATTCTTGGGTTTTTTTATGATTAGTATTTTTACTTGGCTTTTCTTAAAATATTAAAATCTAATTTGACTAAATCCAAATTTTAATTCTTTACACCAGTACAATAAAATCTAGCTTTATGATAAGGTATCTTCATCTGAAGAGTTTATAAATCAAAAAACGACCTGAAGTGAATGAAGTTCTTCATATTTTGAGATACTGTAAAACAAATTCAGTTTAAACAGTTGACAATAAAAAAATATATACATCTTATACACCAGCGACCCCTGGTGGACACTGTGGATAAACCACTCCTGAAAGGAATGACTACAGCACTGTACAGGAACTAAGAGTAACTAAACACAACAAACACTGGTTGTGTTTACTTTAAAGTGAAGAAAAGAAATAGTCAAATGTCACAAACAACATCCAATCTATTCGAAACAAATCAAGCAAAAAAAAAAAAAAGAAGAAGCAACTACATACCTAAAAGTCAAGCATAATATCACAACTACTGTGCAGAGAGAATAACCTTCACATCAATGTGAAGAAGACAAAGGAGATGATTGTGGACTTCAGATGGAACAAAAACACCTACACCCCCCTGAACATAAGAGGATCTGCGGTGGAAGTGGTCTCCAGCTACAAGTACTTGGGTGTACACATGAATGACAACCTCAGCTGGAGCAACAACACCACCAGCCTGATCAAGAAAGCTCATCAGAGACTCTACTTCCTCAGACGGCTGAGGCGAGCTGGTCTGGGAAGCTCAGTCCTCACCTCCTTCTCCAGGTGTGCAGTGGAGAGCATCCTGTGCTCGAGCATCAATGTGTGGCATGGAGGCTGCACAGCTGCAGAAAGAAACGCTTTGCAGAGAGTGGTGAAGGCTGCACAGAAATCTGTCGGAATCAACCTCCCAACCATCACAGACATCTACACCGCCAGATGCAGGAAGAGGGCCACCTGCATCATGAAGGACCTCACTCACCCAGCACACACACTTTCTGCCCCACTCCCCTCAGGCCGGAGGTTAAGGAGCATTAAGTGTAGAACCACTAGACTGAGGAACAGCTTCTACCCTGAGGCTGTTAGACTCATGAATCTCTAACTAGAATAATCACTGTGAAAAACCATATCATGTTGCTGCTGATCTGTTTCATGTTGCTGCTGATCTGTTTCAATGTTGATGTGTTCATGCGTGCACATCTGCTCACAGACTCATGTTCATGTTTGTGCTGATGTTCAATGTTTTATGTTATGAGTGCTTAGTGTATATTTAGTTGATGTTTTTCTTAGTTCATATCTTAGATGTTATTACTGTTTTTCTTATACATTTTATTGTTGGATGTAACTGGGACCCTGTGTACATAATTTCGCTCCACCACATGTACCACATGAGGTGCGAATGACAATAAAGAAACTCTGACTCTGACTCTAACAAATTTGGTCAAATTCACAGCGCTTTATTAAACATGCATTCTGAACTGCAGCTCAGAAATGATACTGTATTTTGTTTAAATTTTTAAGACTGTTATGCTATGGAGGTCCTGTTTATGTTTATTTATGCTTTCTTTTATGATTGTCTACTGTTGTCGTTGTCTACTGTTGTCATCTTTCTTTGTTAAAAACAGGTCTCTTGAATGAGTCCTCGAAGCTCAGTGAGACTAACCTGTATAAATATAGGTTGAATGAATGAGTCACAAAATGATGATAAACCCTAACGCGTTCAGCGCTATTAAAGCCAGGCAAAGACCTACATAAAAATATGAAACACTGAAATAAATCTTAAATAAAAAAGATTAAGTACCTTGTTTTTCAAAGATCCCAGAGCACCATCTGAAACTGTGTGGCAGTTAAATGATAGCAGTACCGGGTTTACCTTCCTTGTTTCAAGCCAGATTTTACTCCACATATTCTAAAGTCAGTGTGCTGATGCATTCTACATAACAGACACGCCAAAATAAACCTAATTTCATTAACCTGATTTAAACATTTTTAAATGTGACACTCGCGAGTACGTTTTTTAAATTCGTCCCCCGTGACCACACGACTAGTCATTTAGTTCCGCTTATAAGCTAAAACAAAAATCTTTCATTTTTAGAGCTGGATATTTTAATTTAAATTATAAATAATGCTTTTCATTCAACTTTAAGACGTTATATTGTTACAATTAATGTTACTTTGGGGCTCGGGCGTTTCACTTGACATTTCTGACGTGTTTTGACGTTCGTTAGCTAGTTAAAAATACAAACTACAGTTCTTCATTTTCAAATTTTAGATTCGTTTAAATAAAGCAATTGTCACATATGCCTTTATTTCGATGATTATATTTAACTTATCTATTTAAATTACTTTGATTTTAACTGACTTGACTTAAACGTGACTTTCGCCAGTTCTCGTTAGCACCGGGATTTCTCGCGAGAATTTACCTTCAAATGGGTGACGTCACCAAATGCTTCTTTTTCATTCATTAATCCCATTGAGCCTCGAGGACTCATTTACAAGAGACCTGATTTAAAAAAAAAGAGTGATAACAATGGACAGCAACAACAATAGACAATCATAAAAGAGGCATACAGATTTTTTTTTTTTTTTACAAATTTACAAGCTGGCAAAAAAAGTAGCAAAAACAGCTAGATTATAAAGCGCATGTAGAAAACTAAAAACAGGCACATGTCTGCGTTGGTTTTTGCCAGGAGTCCAAGAGATTCTTAAAGCCACTTACAGAGGTCAAGATCGAGAGCTTCAGATCTTTTTGTAAGATATTCCAAGAAACAGGAGCGGAGTAGAAGGCCCTTTTGCCTAGTTCAATCTGCACGGAGGGAACACTGCAGGTAATAATGTCCTGAGTGCGCACACTGTAGTTGCACTCACGCAGAGACATGTAGGAGATGTATGAAGGCAACAGCCCAAGAAGTGATTTAAAGATGAAAATGTACCAGTGGGAGAGTCTGCGTGAAGTTAATGATGTCCAGCTAACCAGTGAATACTGGGTGCATCTGCAGGGTTTTTGTAGGAGCATTTATGTAAATAATGTCACCGTAATCGATGGAGGGAAGGAAGGTCACAGTTACAAGGCATTTCCTAACGTTCAGTTAGACAATTCTTGCAAATTTTAATGAGATTAATATAGTTTATAATTCAGATCTTCATTTATGTACTTCCACACTGGCTGCACATAAAACTTAAAGTTGGCTGATCTCTCAAATGTATTCTAACATGTCTGCCATTCATTTATTGCATATTCAACTTTGAATGTTTTTGTTTTATTTAGCACCACAAACGTGTCTTAATTTTTTTTTTACTCCAACTAAAAAAACAGACTTAATCTTTAATAAAAATCTGCAGCTGCTAAGGGGACATGGCATTATTATATACTGGTGTAGAAAAATAAATACCACAGAAACAAAGACGTGTGAAGAGGTAAATGTTTTATTTCTGATATTGGCTGCTTATTTGCTAACAAAAACATTTGACTGAATACAGTATTTCAGATCCTTCATTTAAAATGATTTGTTCAGCAGGGATTCTTAATGTCACCAGATTAACGACCTTCCACAAAACACTGACAAGTTTAACCAACAAAATGTGCTGAAATCATTCTACAATTCCAATGTCCATCTCTTGTTAACATTATGATGTATCCTTGTACCGTAAACGCCAAAGTGATTTACATAGCAAAAAGAATGAGGAATGCAACCATCAGACAGAAGAGACCCATAGCTTCAGATAGAGCGAAGCCCAGGATGGCGTAGGAGAACAGCTGCTGCTTCAGAGAGGGGTTCCTGTTGAGAAAAACAGGCCAGACAAGACGGGGTGGAGGTTAAAGTTAGTAACAATGAAACAGTTTAAGCACCGTTAAAACGCTCAAATCCTGCAGCTGCAACTTCAGTTTGGTCAATTAGTCATAAAAAATGGATTTTGTATGCATGTTTTCCCAAAGCTCTTTTTTTTTTTTTTAAAGTACTGGTATTTTAAAATATGTCAAGATTAGTTTAAAAAATGTAACTTATTAAAAAAAAGATGGAATTCTGTACAGAAGAAAGAAAAGACGACCAGAATCCGACCACACTTAAACAAAGCACTGAATATAACAGAAGAAAAAAATGCATAAAGTACCGTTAACAATAAAGTCAATTTATTTTATTCTTAAGTAGATCCTAAAGAAGCACTGATGCATTCTTCTTAGCAGCTAAACAATTCAAACAGTTCTTTTTTGGGTTTGACAGATAATTCTGAGTCAGTTCACAAAGTTTAAAAATAAAGAATATTCAATCTGACCCTTAAAATATGCAACAAAATCTACTGGTTGTACTAAATTGATTCTTGAATACTTTCATCTATTATTGCTTAACTGAGTTCAGTACGTCCATGTCTTCAACTACATAAACTTGATCAGGTTTGAATAAAGTATCAAAATCTTAATGGTCGTTTTCTGGTTCAAGCTGCGCTTGTGAATAAACTGTTAAGAGTTTTTAAGCTGTAGCTTAGCCAGGACAAAAACAGAAAGAAAAAACTTTTTGTAGTGGAATTCTGGCAGCACGACGGCTCAGTGGGTAGTAGTTGCCTCACAGCAGGAAGGTGCTGGGTCCAATCCCCCGTTGGATCTGGGGTCTTTCTGTGTGGAGTTTGCATGTTCTTCTCGTGCTTGCGTGGGTTTTCTCCGGGTACTCCGGTTAACTCCCACAGTACAAAAACATGCATGTTAGGCTGCCTTCAGGCCTCCCTTGCAAAAGAGATCTGTGATCTCAACGGGATTTGCCTGATTAAATAAAGGTTAATAAATAAATAAATCGCCCTGCGATGGACTTGCGACCCGTCCAGGGTGTACCCCGCCCCTCGCACACTGATTGCTGGACATGGGCACCAGCAACCCCCGTGACCCAAAATGGAACAAACGGGTAAAGAAAATGGATGGAAATAAATAAATCTGATGCCGTCCTAAACAACTTACCTGGCATAGCCAATAATAAGGCTGCCGAACACAGTTCCGATCCCGGCTCCAGATCCAGCCACACCCACAGTGGCAGCTCCTGCTCCAATGAACTTTGCAGCTGTGTCAATATCACGGCTAACGGCGCTGGTCTGGAACCCCCGCACTGCCACCTGCTGCTGGGAGGCTGCAAGACTCAGCGGTGCCAGGAGTGAAGCAGTCTGAAACGTGCCAATCAAGTGATTCAAGCACAAAACAAACGTATCATTAAAAAAAAAAACCCACTCATTATCTTTAAGAAAAGTTTTACTTGTTGTTGTGATATGGTGGGTGATTGAGGTGATGTGAAATATGTGCCTCGGCTACATGTTTCACTACAATAGATGAGGTTGAGATATAGAAAACAATTCCACTACGGTAGTTCAGCAAAAACTAAGAATAAAAAAAAATGCAACTCTTGGTACTGAAAAGATTCTTACTTAAAATAGTCAAATAACATCAATAAGATGTTGGAAAAGTAGATCCTCCTAGATCATGTAGAACATGTCCTGATGCATGCTCAATAATCCAGGAAGAAGAATCTAACAAGGTTAAGCCAGGTCATCTGGACGGATCCGTCTTTGTTGAAAGTTTCGTCTTTTATCCAAAAGACTTCTTCAGGAGTCTTGAGTGAAGAAGTCTTTTGGATAAAAGACGAAACGTTTCAACAAAGAAGAATCCGTCCAGATGTTAGATTCATGTAGAACAGATTTAAATATCTGACCACATGCTGACAAAGCTGAAAAAATAAGAGCCACAGGGAAAAAAAAAAAAAAACTATTTTCCTCTGACTGGTTGTAATAAAACTAGTTCAGTTTTGTTTGCAACTGTTACTTATGAGTAATAAAAAAATTATGTTTCAATACTAATGTTCATTTGTGCATTTATCTGGTCAATAACACCTGGCAACTGAACATTATTGCACCTCTAAAAAAAATATTTTGATGCACAGGTGGCAGTCAATCTGTAAATGATAGACTTTAAAACTTTAAAGTTTCTATAATAAATCCAGCTACATTTTTTTTTTTACTTATACCTCCTTAAGGCATTTTCACCACTTTAGCTATGAAAAAAGTTAGCACAACTATTTGTTATATACAAACTTCGATCCTTTCTTAAAGACCAAGTTTAAAAAAAAGTTTATTAAACTGTGAAATCTAAAAGATGTGGGTACTGGTAAATATGTTGAAGACTGTTCGTGTGAGGTGCTTACCTCTGCTTTCCTGCTATCTGACACTACTACTGCTGAAAGTGGTCTAGACAGTGCCCGGGATCCAGCACGGACCTGTTTAACAGAAGAATAAACAAATAAATGAATAACATTAAGAGGGAAAACTCAGGGCAAAATGAATGTGTTAGTTTATACTGCTCAAGAAAATATTAGTAGAACAGTCTTATCAAGAGTAAATAATATTCAGTTGTGTGAATTGTAATGTGGCAATAACTGTGACTTAATGAATGTTGCTTTGGATTAATCCTGAGACTCACTTTAAAATTGTTTAAATTGACATTATGCAGATTTATGTGCTGTTAAAATCACAGAAAGGCGACAAGAATGGGCAGTTTGTAGCTTATCGTGACTGAACCCATGACGTCCTTGCAGGTGGGTGCACCAGGGGGTCAAAGACGTCCGTGGCTCAGCTAGCTTAGTTAGCAAACTAATGTAGCCTCTGCCCAGAACTCCTTATGCTTAAGACAGACTAGCAGGAAATAGCATTTCTGTTGTTTATCCTGCCCCCAAAAGGTGCGGTGTATATCTTGTAACGAAAATGAATTGAAAACAATGTATTCGTTCATTCATTCATCCAAGCTGCTCACCAGAGAGGGCGTAGAGACGAACTTAGCACAGGCATACATGACGATGACGGGACGTCTAGGTCAGATCAAGCAAAGCAGCGAGGGTATTTTCAATTTCTGGAAAAAAAAAAAAAAAACAAGAATACACAACATCAGTGTTAAACTTCAGTTAGTTAATTAAGACTGACAATTTAAATTAGCATGAATCATCATGCAGCAACGCGGATAAGGTCACAATCATCGGCACAATGTTGTACAAACAAGCTAGCTGGAAAGTTCACAACAAGGCAGCAGCACCTCAGTCAATAAAATTAAAATATACCGGATAAAACTTTGGTATAGTTCGGTCAAACACAATTTGTGCTGGAGAAGGTTAGCTCTCACCGGTCTAATGTAGAGGTCGAAGGCACCGGAGAGACACGCATGCGCAGTTTTACACTTGTTCTGTGAATTTTGAAGCAGACGATAAGCAGCAAGAGCTCGTTACTGCCCCTGGTGGTTCTTTTGTAAAATTACATCACATAAAGTTTGAATTTGTTTGCTTTGGTAGTGCAGCTGCTGGGATCAACATACAGTTGAGGTAAGATGAATGTTTGACGAGTGAGCCAAACAGACTTAAAATAATAATAAACATAACTGTTTATTTTATTATAACGAACAGTTGCTTAATTTTTAATTTTGTGGGCTTTTCAATGCCGTAGTTTTGAAAATCTTTAAATTCTTGAATTTGTGGTTTTATGCTTTCTATATGCCCTGTGATGGACTTACGACCTGTCCAGGGTGTACCCTGGCCCTTGCACAGTGATTGACATGGGCACTGGTGACCCAAGTGACCCAAAATGTAATAGGTGGGTAAAAGATAATGGATGGACGAATGGATGAAGATAATGGATGGATGGATGGATGGTTTCTATATTTCATATTTTTAAGACCAACCTTTATTGTTTCCTCATTAATAAAATAGCATTTCCTCAGATCATATGACATGTTAGACCTCTGTTCAATCATTTTGCAACTTATTGCTATCCTAAATAACCTGTAAGCATTTTTGTTTGCTTGTTTGTCACATTTCTGTTATCTTCTATTTTTGATTTTTAGTTAGCAAGTTAGTTAGCAAGTTAATTAGTTAGTAAGTTAGTTAGTTAGTTTGTTTTAAAGGACTTTGTGTTGTGATTTTTGAACGAAAGACTCTTTATAAATAAACTGAAACAATTAACTCTATGTGGAATTTGGGGAATGTCCAGACGTTTTTTAATCCATAAAATAGCAATTCATTATAATTTAGACTTTTCATATCTATCTATCTATCTATCTATCTATCTATCTATCTATCTATCTATCTATCTATCTATCTATCTATCTATCTATCTATCTATCCATCCATCCATCCATCCATCCATCCATCCATCCATCCATC